>NC_138879.1:29122265-29628438 GCF_965194805.1 Balaenoptera borealis | reverse complement strand
TAGACTAGGGAAAGCTCCCACGGTCCGAAGATTAGGAACGGCTCTTTTCCAGTGGCTTCATCCGAGAGAGAGAGCCAGAAGGGCTGATCTCAACAAATAGGGCTGCACACCGCGAGTGCTTCGGGCAGGGCAGTCCTGAGCCAGTGTGCCACCTAAGGAATGAAAGCAAAGTTTCCTAGCCGCAGGAAAGCAGACCGAGGCCTGCTGTTTTCTCTAGGCGATTGACGTGAGCTTGAGGGTGAGGCCTGTACTACATTGTGGAAAAGCTCGGGGTCACGGCTGTCTTTCTCCCTCTCTCGGGCCCATACCCTGGGCTCAGCCATGGGGGAATGCTGAGTGGGAGAGACTGCCTCTCTGCCGGACTCAGAAGGCTGCCTCCCTTTAGGGCAAGTCCGCTTGTGTCTTACTTCGTGGAGGAGGAATGAGGGGCGCCCAGAGATATTCTGACATGAAATGCCTAACGACAGAGGATCTGGAGGAGCTGGTTTGTCAGTGGAAGGAGCCAAAAAGCCTGCATTCCTAAGGCCTCGCTGAGAACTGCCAGACACTCTGCCGTCATAGGCCTAAGAACTGGAAATTGTGACGGCAAGGCAACACTTGGAATCCTAGGAGGCAGTGGAAGTGCGGCTCTCAAACTGGATGGAAGAAGCTTCCAAGCATAGTGTTCTTTCATGTACCAAAGAGAACCCAAGTGTCTGAGGCTGCTAGCCGTGTTGCTGGAGAGAACTGGCATCCCCGTGGGCCTGTCGGCCCATTTCCTCTTTCTGACCCTCGAAGGAAAGTCTTCCAAAAAGCCTTTGGGACCCGCTTAGAGAGAACAGCTGCCAAGCTGATGCACACAACTTTGACAGAGAGACTAGCCCTGGGTCCCAAGCAGCCACCTATCTCTGGAGAGTACGTACCCCGCCCAGGGATTCAAGCAGGGAGTTGGCCTTGTACAACTTACGCAGGACACTGGGAGGAGATGGAGGGCCACTCTACCTGCGCTCACACTACGTGGCCCGGAGAAGTTATCACGCAGCAGAATTCAACACCCTCCCACTACACGTGTGTAGCCAAAAGAGGCGCTGGGCAGTGGGTGTTCTCAGCCCAAGAGCAGTCCTTGTTCTGGGCCGCACCTGCTCTGTGCTTCAAAGGTTCTCTGAGTCTGCTCCTTTGGAGGCATTTCAGAGCTGACGCTATCCCTGGGCTGCCGAAGCAAAGAGGCATAGCGGCCTTTCACACTGAAGGCATGGGCTTGTTTCCCATTCAGAGAGTGTATGTTGCCCCTCCCAGGCTGGAGGCCTGTAAGGTGACACCCTTTGCGCCGTGCCCCTGGAAAATGCCAGTGGCTGTACCCGATTTGGGCTGCCTGGTGAAACAACTTGCCGTCACCAGCACCCTGAGTACCTTTCCTGAAGTCTGAGTCCTAGCTAGGTAAACTCGGCCTTCGGAGGCGAGAGGGGAGCAAACATGTTCAACTTGTGGGGAAAGTCTTTGACCAATGACCAGTATGCTTGTGCCTGGGCGAGGCTTAGGCAGGAGCTTTCCAACACAGGGTTTTGACCTTACCATAAGCCGTCCCTTTGGGCTGAAGCAGGCGGCGGGTCTGTCTGTATCACAGTCTGGGAAGGAGGGCCTCAGGTGAGTCTGCCAACTGACTGCCCTCCATCACAGCCAGCTGAGAAAATATGGCAAGGCTGATGGAACCCACTTACCGCGCAATGTTTCTCTTCCGAAGAGGAGATGTTGCTACCAAACGTCAGCAGCTCCTCAGAGTGCTGTTCTGGTGTAGACTAGGGAAAGCTCCCACGGTCCGAAGATTAGGAACGGCTCTTTTCCAGTGGCTTCATCCGAGAGAGAGAGCCAGAAGGGCTGATCTCAACAAATAGGGCTGCACACCGCGAGTGCTTCGGGCAGGGCAGTCCTGAGCCAGTGTGCCACCTAAGGAATGAAAGCAAAGTTTCCTAGCCGCAGGAAAGCAGACCGAGGCCTGCTGTTTTCTCTAGGCGATTGACGTGAGCTTGAGGGTGAGGCCTGTACTACATTGTGGAAAAGCTCGGGGTCACGGCTGTCTTTCTCCCTCTCTCGGGCCCATACCCTGGGCTCAGCCATGGGGGAATGCTGAGTGGGAGAGACTGCCTCTCTGCCGGACTCAGAAGGCTGCCTCCCTTTAGGGCAAGTCCGCTTGTGTCTTACTTCGTGGAGGAGGAATGAGGGGCGCCCAGAGATATTCTGACATGAAATGCCTAACGACAGAGGATCTGGAGGAGCTGGTTTGTCAGTGGAAGGAGCCAAAAAGCCTGCATTCCTAAGGCCTCGCTGAGAACTGCCAGACACTCTGCCGTCATAGGCCTAAGAACTGGAAATTGTGACGGCAAGGCAACACTTGGAATCCTAGGAGGCAGTGGAAGTGCGGCTCTCAAACTGGATGGAAGAAGCTTCCAAGCATAGTGTTCTTTCATGTACCAAAGAGAACCCAAGTGTCTGAGGCTGCTAGCCGTGTTGCTGGAGAGAACTGGCATCCCCGTGGGCCTGTCGGCCCATTTCCTCTTTCTGACCCTCGAAGGAAAGTCTTCCAAAAAGCCTTTGGGACCCGCTTAGAGAGAACAGCTGCCAAGCTGATGCACACAACTTTGACAGAGAGACTAGCCCTGGGTCCCAAGCAGCCACCTATCTCTGGAGAGTACGTACCCCGCCCAGGGATTCAAGCAGGGAGTTGGCCTTGTACAACTTACGCAGGACACTGGGAGGAGATGGAGGGCCACTCTACCTGCGCTCACACTACGTGGCCCGGAGAAGTTATCACGCAGCAGAATTCAACACCCTCCCACTACACGTGTGTAGCCAAAAGAGGCGCTGGGCAGTGGGTGTTCTCAGCCCAAGAGCAGTCCTTGTTCTGGGCCGCACCTGCTCTGTGCTTCAAAGGTTCTCTGAGTCTGCTCCTTTGGAGGCATTTCAGAGCTGACGCTATCCCTGGGCTGCCGAAGCAAAGAGGCATAGCGGCCTTTCACACTGAAGGCATGGGCTTGTTTCCCATTCAGAGAGTGTATGTTGCCCCTCCCAGGCTGGAGGCCTGTAAGGTGACACCCTTTGCGCCGTGCCCCTGGAAAATGCCAGTGGCTGTACCCGATTTGGGCTGCCTGGTGAAACAACTTGCCGTCACCAGCACCCTGAGTACCTTTCCTGAAGTCTGAGTCCTAGCTAGGTAAACTCGGCCTTCGGAGGCGAGAGGGGAGCAAACATGTTCAACTTGTGGGGAAAGTCTTTGACCAATGACCAGTATGCTTGTGCCTGGGCGAGGCTTAGGCAGGAGCTTTCCAACACAGGGTTTTGACCTTACCATAAGCCGTCCCTTTGGGCTGAAGCAGGCGGCGGGTCTGTCTGTATCACAGTCTGGGAAGGAGGGCCTCAGGTGAGTCTGCCAACTGACTGCCCTCCATCACAGCCAGCTGAGAAAATATGGCAAGGCTGATGGAACCCACTTACCGCGCAATGTTTCTCTTCCGAAGAGGAGATTTTGCTACCAAACGTCAGCAGCTCCTCAGAGTGCTGTTCTGGTGTAGACTAGGGAAAGCTCCCACGGTCCGAAGATTAGGAACGGCTCTTTTCCAGTGGCTTCATCCGAGAGAGAGAGCCAGAAGGGCTGATCTCAACAAATAGGGCTGCACACCGCGAGTGCTTCGGGCAGGGCAGTCCTGAGCCAGTGTGCCACCTAAGGAATGAAAGCAAAGTTTCCTAGCCGCAGGAAAGCAGACCGAGGCCTGCTGTTTTCTCTAGGCGATTGACGTGAGCTTGAGGGTGAGGCCTGTACTACATTGTGGAAAAGCTCGGGGTCACGGCTGTCTTTCTCCCTCTCTCGGGCCCATACCCTGGGCTCAGCCATGGGGGAATGCTGAGTGGGAGAGACTGCCTCTCTGCCGGACTCAGAAGGCTGCCTCCCTTTAGGGCAAGTCCGCTTGTGTCTTACTTCGTGGAGGAGGAATGAGGGGCGCCCAGAGATATTCTGACATGAAATGCCTAACGACAGAGGATCTGGAGGAGCTGGTTTGTCAGTGGAAGGAGCCAAAAAGCCTGCATTCCTAAGGCCTCGCTGAGAACTGCCAGACACTCTGCCGTCATAGGCCTAAGAACTGGAAATTGTGACGGCAAGGCAACACTTGGAATCCTAGGAGGCAGTGGAAGTGCGGCTCTCAAACTGGATGGAAGAAGCTTCCAAGCATAGTGTTCTTTCATGTACCAAAGAGAACCCAAGTGTCTGAGGCTGCTAGCCGTGTTGCTGGAGAGAACTGGCATCCCCGTGGGCCTGTCGGCCCATTTCCTCTTTCTGACCCTCGAAGGAAAGTCTTCCAAAAAGCCTTTGGGACCCGCTTAGAGAGAACAGCTGCCAAGCTGATGCACACAACTTTGACAGAGAGACTAGCCCTGGGTCCCAAGCAGCCACCTATCTCTGGAGAGTACGTACCCCGCCCAGGGATTCAAGCAGGGAGTTGGCCTTGTACAACTTACGCAGGACACTGGGAGGAGATGGAGGGCCACTCTACCTGCGCTCACACTACGTGGCCCGGAGAAGTTATCACGCAGCAGAATTCAACACCCTCCCACTACACGTGTGTAGCCAAAAGAGGCGCTGGGCAGTGGGTGTTCTCAGCCCAAGAGCAGTCCTTGTTCTGGGCCGCACCTGCTCTGTGCTTCAAAGGTTCTCTGAGTCTGCTCCTTTGGAGGCATTTCAGAGCTGACGCTATCCCTGGGCTGCCGAAGCAAAGAGGCATAGCGGCCTTTCACACTGAAGGCATGGGCTTGTTTCCCATTCAGAGAGTGTATGTTGCCCCTCCCAGGCTGGAGGCCTGTAAGGTGACACCCTTTGCGCCGTGCCCCTGGAAAATGCCAGTGGCTGTACCCGATTTGGGCTGCCTGGTGAAACAACTTGCCGTCACCAGCACCCTGAGTACCTTTCCTGAAGTCTGAGTCCTAGCTAGGTAAACTCGGCCTTCGGAGGCGAGAGGGGAGCAAACATGTTCAACTTGTGGGGAAAGTCTTTGACCAATGACCAGTATGCTTGTGCCTGGGCGAGGCTTAGGCAGGAGCTTTCCAACACAGGGTTTTGACCTTACCATAAGCCGTCCCTTTGGGCTGAAGCAGGCGGCGGGTCTGTCTGTATCACAGTCTGGGAAGGAGGGCCTCAGGTGAGTCTGCCAACTGACTGCCCTCCATCACAGCCAGCTGAGAAAATATGGCAAGGCTGATGGAACCCACTTACCGCGCAATGTTTCTCTTCCGAAGAGGAGATTTTGCTACCAAACGTCAGCAGCTCCTCAGAGTGCTGTTCTGGTGTAGACTAGGGAAAGCTCCCACGGTCCGAAGATTAGGAACGGCTCTTTTCCAGTGGCTTCATCCGAGAGAGAGAGCCAGAAGGGCTGATCTCAACAAATAGGGCTGCACACCGCGAGTGCTTCGGGCAGGGCAGTCCTGAGCCAGTGTGCCACCTAAGGAATGAAAGCAAAGTTTCCTAGCCGCAGGAAAGCAGACCGAGGCCTGCTGTTTTCTCTAGGCGATTGACGTGAGCTTGAGGGTGAGGCCTGTACTACATTGTGGAAAAGCTCGGGGTCACGGCTGTCTTTCTCCCTCTCTCGGGCCCATACCCTGGGCTCAGCCATGGGGGAATGCTGAGTGGGAGAGACTGCCTCTCTGCCGGACTCAGAAGGCTGCCTCCCTTTAGGGCAAGTCCGCTTGTGTCTTACTTCGTGGAGGAGGAATGAGGGGCGCCCAGAGATATTCTGACATGAAATGCCTAACGACAGAGGATCTGGAGGAGCTGGTTTGTCAGTGGAAGGAGCCAAAAAGCCTGCATTCCTAAGGCCTCGCTGAGAACTGCCAGACACTCTGCCGTCATAGGCCTAAGAACTGGAAATTGTGACGGCAAGGCAACACTTGGAATCCTAGGAGGCAGTGGAAGTGCGGCTCTCAAACTGGATGGAAGAAGCTTCCAAGCATAGTGTTCTTTCATGTACCAAAGAGAACCCAAGTGTCTGAGGCTGCTAGCCGTGTTGCTGGAGAGAACTGGCATCCCCGTGGGCCTGTCGGCCCATTTCCTCTTTCTGACCCTCGAAGGAAAGTCTTCCAAAAAGCCTTTGGGACCCGCTTAGAGAGAACAGCTGCCAAGCTGATGCACACAACTTTGACAGAGAGACTAGCCCTGGGTCCCAAGCAGCCACCTATCTCTGGAGAGTACGTACCCCGCCCAGGGATTCAAGCAGGGAGTTGGCCTTGTACAACTTACGCAGGACACTGGGAGGAGATGGAGGGCCACTCTACCTGCGCTCACACTACGTGGCCCGGAGAAGTTATCACGCAGCAGAATTCAGCACCCTCCCACTACACGTGTGTAGCCAAAAGAGGCGCTGGGCAGTGGGTGTTCTCAGCCCAAGAGCAGTCCTTGTTCTGGGCCGCACCTGCTCTGTGCTTCAAAGGTTCTCTGAGTCTGCTCCTTTGGAGGCATTTCAGAGCTGACGCTATCCCTGGGCTGCCGAAGCAAAGAGGCATAGCGGCCTTTCACACTGAAGGCATGGGCTTGTTTCCCATTCAGAGAGTGTATGTTGCCCCTCCCAGGCTGGAGGCCTGTAAGGTGACACCCTTTGCGCCGTGCCCCTGGAAAATGCCAGTGGCTGTACCCGATTTGGGCTGCCTGGTGAAACAACTTGCCGTCACCAGCACCCTGAGTACCTTTCCTGAAGTCTGAGTCCTAGCTAGGTAAACTCGGCCTTCGGAGGCGAGAGGGGAGCAAACATGTTCAACTTGTGGGGAAAGTCTTTGACCAATGACCAGTATGCTTGTGCCTGGGCGAGGCTTAGGCAGGAGCTTTCCAACACAGGGTTTTGACCTTACCATAAGCCGTCCCTTTGGGCTGAAGCAGGCGGCGGGTCTGTCTGTATCACAGTCTGGGAAGGAGGGCCTCAGGTGAGTCTGCCAACTGACTGCCCTCCATCACAGCCAGCTGAGAAAATATGGCAAGGCTGATGGAACCCACTTACCGCGCAATGTTTCTCTTCCGAAGAGGAGATTTTGCTACCAAACGTCAGCAGCTCCTCAGAGTGCTGTTCTGGTGTAGACTAGGGAAAGCTCCCACGGTCCGAAGATTAGGAACGGCTCTTTTCCAGTGGCTTCATCCGAGAGAGAGAGCCAGAAGGGCTGATCTCAACAAATAGGGCTGCACACCGCGAGTGCTTCGGGCAGGGCAGTCCTGAGCCAGTGTGCCACCTAAGGAATGAAAGCAAAGTTTCCTAGCCGCAGGAAAGCAGACCGAGGCCTGCTGTTTTCTCTAGGCGATTGACGTGAGCTTGAGGGTGAGGCCTGTACTACATTGTGGAAAAGCTCGGGGTCACGGCTGTCTTTCTCCCTCTCTCGGGCCCATACCCTGGGCTCAGCCATGGGGGAATGCTGAGTGGGAGAGACTGCCTCTCTGCCGGACTCAGAAGGCTGCCTCCCTTTAGGGCAAGTCCGCTTGTGTCTTACTTCGTGGAGGAGGAATGAGGGGCGCCCAGAGATATTCTGACATGAAATGCCTAACGACAGAGGATCTGGAGGAGCTGGTTTGTCAGTGGAAGGAGCCAAAAAGCCTGCATTCCTAAGGCCTCGCTGAGAACTGCCAGACACTCTGCCGTCATAGGCCTAAGAACTGGAAATTGTGACGGCAAGGCAACACTTGGAATCCTAGGAGGCAGTGGAAGTGCGGCTCTCAAACTGGATGGAAGAAGCTTCCAAGCATAGTGTTCTTTCATGTACCAAAGAGAACCCAAGTGTCTGAGGCTGCTAGCCGTGTTGCTGGAGAGAACTGGCATCCCCGTGGGCCTGTCGGCCCATTTCCTCTTTCTGACCCTCGAAGGAAAGTCTTCCAAAAAGCCTTTGGGACCCGCTTAGAGAGAACAGCTGCCAAGCTGATGCACACAACTTTGACAGAGAGACTAGCCCTGGGTCCCAAGCAGCCACCTATCTCTGGAGAGTACGTACCCCGCCCAGGGATTCAAGCAGGGAGTTGGCCTTGTACAACTTACGCAGGACACTGGGAGGAGATGGAGGGCCACTCTACCTGCGCTCACACTACGTGGCCCGGAGAAGTTATCACGCAGCAGAATTCAACACCCTCCCACTACACGTGTGTAGCCAAAAGAGGCGCTGGGCAGTGGGTGTTCTCAGCCCAAGAGCAGTCCTTGTTCTGGGCCGCACCTGCTCTGTGCTTCAAAGGTTCTCTGAGTCTGCTCCTTTGGAGGCATTTCAGAGCTGACGCTATCCCTGGGCTGCCGAAGCAAAGAGGCATAGCGGCCTTTCACACTGAAGGCATGGGCTTGTTTCCCATTCAGAGAGTGTATGTTGCCCCTCCCAGGCTGGAGGCCTGTAAGGTGACACCCTTTGCGCCGTGCCCCTGGAAAATGCCAGTGGCTGTACCCGATTTGGGCTGCCTGGTGAAACAACTTGCCGTCACCAGCACCCTGAGTACCTTTCCTGAAGTCTGAGTCCTAGCTAGGTAAACTCGGCCTTCGGAGGCGAGAGGGGAGCAAACATGTTCAACTTGTGGGGAAAGTCTTTGACCAATGACCAGTATGCTTGTGCCTGGGCGAGGCTTAGGCAGGAGCTTTCCAACACAGGGTTTTGACCTTACCATAAGCCGTCCCTTTGGGCTGAAGCAGGCGGCGGGTCTGTCTGTATCACAGTCTGGGAAGGAGGGCCTCAGGTGAGTCTGCCAACTGACTGCCCTCCATCACAGCCAGCTGAGAAAATATGGCAAGGCTGATGGAACCCACTTACCGCGCAATGTTTCTCTTCCGAAGAGGAGATTTTGCTACCAAACGTCAGCAGCTCCTCAGAGTGCTGTTCTGGTGTAGACTAGGGAAAGCTCCCACGGTCCGAAGATTAGGAACGGCTCTTTTCCAGTGGCTTCATCCGAGAGAGAGAGCCAGAAGGGCTGATCTCAACAAATAGGGCTGCACACCGCGAGTGCTTCGGGCAGGGCAGTCCTGAGCCAGTGTGCCACCTAAGGAATGAAAGCAAAGTTTCCTAGCCGCAGGAAAGCAGACCGAGGCCTGCTGTTTTCTCTAGGCGATTGACGTGAGCTTGAGGGTGAGGCCTGTACTACATTGTGGAAAAGCTCGGGGTCACGGCTGTCTTTCTCCCTCTCTCGGGCCCATACCCTGGGCTCAGCCATGGGGGAATGCTGAGTGGGAGAGACTGCCTCTCTGCCGGACTCAGAAGGCTGCCTCCCTTTAGGGCAAGTCCGCTTGTGTCTTACTTCGTGGAGGAGGAATGAGGGGCGCCCAGAGATATTCTGACATGAAATGCCTAACGACAGAGGATCTGGAGGAGCTGGTTTGTCAGTGGAAGGAGCCAAAAAGCCTGCATTCCTAAGGCCTCGCTGAGAACTGCCAGACGCTCTGCCGTCATAGGCCTAAGAACTGGAAATTGTGACGGCAAGGCAACACTTGGAATCCTAGGAGGCAGTGGAAGTGCGGCTCTCAAACTGGATGGAAGAAGCTTCCAAGCATAGTGTTCTTTCATGTACCAAAGAGAACCCAAGTGTCTGAGGCTGCTAGCCGTGTTGCTGGAGAGAACTGGCATCCCCGTGGGCCTGTCGGCCCATTTCCTCTTTCTGACCCTCGAAGGAAAGTCTTCCAAAAAGCCTTTGGGACCCGCTTAGAGAGAACAGCTGCCAAGCTGATGCACACAACTTTGACAGAGAGACTAGCCCTGGGTCCCAAGCAGCCACCTATCTCTGGAGAGTACGTACCCCGCCCAGGGATTCAAGCAGGGAGTTGGCCTTGTACAACTTACGCAGGACACTGGGAGGAGATGGAGGGCCACTCTACCTGCGCTCACACTACGTGGCCCGGAGAAGTTATCACGCAGCAGAATTCAACACCCTCCCACTACACGTGTGTAGCCAAAAGAGGCGCTGGGCAGTGGGTGTTCTCAGCCCAAGAGCAGTCCTTGTTCTGGGCCGCACCTGCTCTGTGCTTCAAAGGTTCTCTGAGTCTGCTCCTTTGGAGGCATTTCAGAGCTGACGCTATCCCTGGGCTGCCGAAGCAAAGAGGCATAGCGGCCTTTCACACTGAAGGCATGGGCTTGTTTCCCATTCAGAGAGTGTATGTTGCCCCTCCCAGGCTGGAGGCCTGTAAGGTGACACCCTTTGCGCCGTGCCCCTGGAAAATGCCAGTGGCTGTACCCGATTTGGGCTGCCTGGTGAAACAACTTGCCGTCACCAGCACCCTGAGTACCTTTCCTGAAGTCTGAGTCCTAGCTAGGTAAACTCGGCCTTCGGAGGCGAGAGGGGAGCAAACATGTTCAACTTGTGGGGAAAGTCTTTGACCAATGACCAGTATGCTTGTGCCTGGGCGAGGCTTAGGCAGGAGCTTTCCAACACAGGGTTTTGACCTTACCATAAGCCGTCCCTTTGGGCTGAAGCAGGCGGCGGGTCTGTCTGTATCACAGTCTGGGAAGGAGGGCCTCAGGTGAGTCTGCCAACTGACTGCCCTCCATCACAGCCAGCTGAGAAAATATGGCAAGGCTGATGGAACCCACTTACCGCGCAATGTTTCTCTTCCGAAGAGGAGATTTTGCTACCAAACGTCAGCAGCTCCTCAGAGTGCTGTTCTGGTGTAGACTAGGGAAAGCTCCCACGGTCCGAAGATTAGGAACGGCTCTTTTCCAGTGGCTTCATCCGAGAGAGAGAGCCAGAAGGGCTGATCTCAACAAATAGGGCTGCACACCGCGAGTGCTTCGGGCAGGGCAGTCCTGAGCCAGTGTGCCACCTAAGGAATGAAAGCAAAGTTTCCTAGCCGCAGGAAAGCAGACCGAGGCCTGCTGTTTTCTCTAGGCGATTGACGTGAGCTTGAGGGTGAGGCCTGTACTACATTGTGGAAAAGCTCGGGGTCACGGCTGTCTTTCTCCCTCTCTCGGGCCCATACCCTGGGCTCAGCCATGGGGGAATGCTGAGTGGGAGAGACTGCCTCTCTGCCGGACTCAGAAGGCTGCCTCCCTTTAGGGCAAGTCCGCTTGTGTCTTACTTCGTGGAGGAGGAATGAGGGGCGCCCAGAGATATTCTGACATGAAATGCCTAACGACAGAGGATCTGGAGGAGCTGGTTTGTCAGTGGAAGGAGCCAAAAAGCCTGCATTCCTAAGGCCTCGCTGAGAACTGCCAGACACTCTGCCGTCATAGGCCTAAGAACTGGAAATTGTGACGGCAAGGCAACACTTGGAATCCTAGGAGGCAGTGGAAGTGCGGCTCTCAAACTGGATGGAAGAAGCTTCCAAGCATAGTGTTCTTTCATGTACCAAAGAGAACCCAAGTGTCTGAGGCTGCTAGCCGTGTTGCTGGAGAGAACTGGCATCCCCGTGGGCCTGTCGGCCCATTTCCTCTTTCTGACCCTCGAAGGAAAGTCTTCCAAAAAGCCTTTGGGACCCGCTTAGAGAGAACAGCTGCCAAGCTGATGCACACAACTTTGACAGAGAGACTAGCCCTGGGTCCCAAGCAGCCACCTATCTCTGGAGAGTACGTACCCCACCCAGGGATTCAAGCAGGGAGTTGGCCTTGTACAACTTACGCAGGACACTGGGAGGAGATGGAGGGCCACTCTACCTGCGCTCACACTACGTGGCCCGGAGAAGTTATCACGCAGCAGAATTCAACACCCTCCCACTACACGTGTGTAGCCAAAAGAGGCGCTGGGCAGTGGGTGTTCTCAGCCCAAGAGCAGTCCTTGTTCTGGGCCGCACCTGCTCTGTGCTTCAAAGGTTCTCTGAGTCTGCTCCTTTGGAGGCATTTCAGAGCTGACGCTATCCCTGGGCTGCCGAAGCAAAGAGGCATAGCGGCCTTTCACACTGAAGGCATGGGCTTGTTTCCCATTCAGAGAGTGTATGTTGCCCCTCCCAGGCTGGAGGCCTGTAAGGTGACACCCTTTGCGCCGTGCCCCTGGAAAATGCCAGTGGCTGTACCCGATTTGGGCTGCCTGGTGAAACAACTTGCCGTCACCAGCACCCTGAGTACCTTTCCTGAAGTCTGAGTCCTAGCTAGGTAAACTCGGCCTTCGGAGGCGAGAGGGGAGCAAACATGTTCAACTTGTGGGGAAAGTCTTTGACCAATGACCAGTATGCTTGTGCCTGGGCGAGGCTTAGGCAGGAGCTTTCCAACACAGGGTTTTGACCTTACCATAAGCCGTCCCTTTGGGCTGAAGCAGGCGGCGGGTCTGTCTGTATCACAGTCTGGGAAGGAGGGCCTCAGGTGAGTCTGCCAACTGACTGCCCTCCATCACAGCCAGCTGAGAAAATATGGCAAGGCTGATGGAACCCACTTACCGCGCAATGTTTCTCTTCCGAAGAGGAGATTTTGCTACCAAACGTCAGCAGCTCCTCAGAGTGCTGTTCTGGTGTAGACTAGGGAAAGCTCCCACGGTCCGAAGATTAGGAACGGCTCTTTTCCAGTGGCTTCATCCGAGAGAGAGAGCCAGAAGGGCTGATCTCAACAAATAGGGCTGCACACCGCGAGTGCTTCGGGCAGGGCAGTCCTGAGCCAGTGTGCCACCTAAGGAATGAAAGCAAAGTTTCCTAGCCGCAGGAAAGCAGACCGAGGCCTGCTGTTTTCTCTAGGCGATTGACGTGAGCTTGAGGGTGAGGCCTGTACTACATTGTGGAAAAGCTCGGGGTCACGGCTGTCTTTCTCCCTCTCTCGGGCCCATACCCTGGGCTCAGCCATGGGGGAATGCTGAGTGGGAGAGACTGCCTCTCTGCCGGACTCAGAAGGCTGCCTCCCTTTAGGGCAAGTCCGCTTGTGTCTTACTTCGTGGAGGAGGAATGAGGGGCGCCCAGAGATATTCTGACATGAAATGCCTAACGACAGAGGATCTGGAGGAGCTGGTTTGTCAGTGGAAGGAGCCAAAAAGCCTGCATTCCTAAGGCCTCGCTGAGAACTGCCAGACACTCTGCCGTCATAGGCCTAAGAACTGGAAATTGTGACGGCAAGGCAACACTTGGAATCCTAGGAGGCAGTGGAAGTGCGGCTCTCAAACTGGATGGAAGAAGCTTCCAAGCATAGTGTTCTTTCATGTACCAAAGAGAACCCAAGTGTCTGAGGCTGCTAGCCGTGTTGCTGGAGAGAACTGGCATCCCCGTGGGCCTGTCGGCCCATTTCCTCTTTCTGACCCTCGAAGGAAAGTCTTCCAAAAAGCCTTTGGGACCCGCTTAGAGAGAACAGCTGCCAAGCTGATGCACACAACTTTGACAGAGAGACTAGCCCTGGGTCCCAAGCAGCCACCTATCTCTGGAGAGTACGTACCCCGCCCAGGGATTCAAGCAGGGAGTTGGCCTTGTACAACTTACGCAGGACACTGGGAGGAGATGGAGGGCCACTCTACCTGCGCTCACACTACGTGGCCCGGAGAAGTTATCACGCAGCAGAATTCAACACCCTCCCACTACACGTGTGTAGCCAAAAGAGGCGCTGGGCAGTGGGTGTTCTCAGCCCAAGAGCAGTCCTTGTTCTGGGCCGCACCTGCTCTGTGCTTCAAAGGTTCTCTGAGTCTGCTCCTTTGGAGGCATTTCAGAGCTGACGCTATCCCTGGGCTGCCGAAGCAAAGAGGCATAGCGGCCTTTCACACTGAAGGCATGGGCTTGTTTCCCATTCAGAGAGTGTATGTTGCCCCTCCCAGGCTGGAGGCCTGTAAGGTGACACCCTTTGCGCCGTGCCCCTGGAAAATGCCAGTGGCTGTACCCGATTTGGGCTGCCTGGTGAAACAACTTGCCGTCACCAGCACCCTGAGTACCTTTCCTGAAGTCTGAGTCCTAGCTAGGTAAACTCGGCCTTCGGAGGCGAGAGGGGAGCAAACATGTTCAACTTGTGGGGAAAGTCTTTGACCAATGACCAGTATGCTTGTGCCTGGGCGAGGCTTAGGCAGGAGCTTTCCAACACAGGGTTTTGACCTTACCATAAGCCGTCCCTTTGGGCTGAAGCAGGCGGCGGGTCTGTCTGTATCACAGTCTGGGAAGGAGGGCCTCAGGTGAGTCTGCCAACTGACTGCCCTCCATCACAGCCAGCTGAGAAAATATGGCAAGGCTGATGGAACCCACTTACCGCGCAATGTTTCTCTTCCGAAGAGGAGATTTTGCTACCAAACGTCAGCAGCTCCTCAGAGTGCTGTTCTGGTGTAGACTAGGGAAAGCTCCCACGGTCCGAAGATTAGGAACGGCTCTTTTCCAGTGGCTTCATCCGAGAGAGAGCCAGAAGGGCTGATCTCAACAAATAGGGCTGCACACCGCGAGTGCTTCGGGCAGGGCAGTCCTGAGCCAGTGTGCCACCTAAGGAATGAAAGCAAAGTTTCCTAGCCGCAGGAAAGCAGACCGAGGCCTGCTGTTTTCTCTAGGCGATTGACGTGAGCTTGAGGGTGAGGCCTGTACTACATTGTGGAAAAGCTCGGGGTCACGGCTGTCTTTCTCCCTCTCTCGGTCCCATACCCTGGGCTCAGCCATGGGGGAATGCTGAGTGGGAGAGACTGCCTCTCTGCCGGACTCAGAAGGCTGCCTCCCTTTAGGGCAAGTCCGCTTGTGTCTTACTTCGTGGAGGAGGAATGAGGGGCGCCCAGAGATATTCTGACATGAAATGCCTAACGACAGAGGATCTGGAGGAGCTGGTTTGTCAGTGGAAGGAGCCAAAAAGCCTGCATTCCTAAGGCCTCGCTGAGAACTGCCAGACACTCTGCCGTCATAGGCCTAAGAACTGGAAATTGTGACGGCAAGGCAACACTTGGAATCCTAGGAGGCAGTGGAAGTGCGGCTCTCAAACTGGATGGAAGAAGCTTCCAAGCATAGTGTTCTTTCATGTACCAAAGAGAACCCAAGTGTCTGAGGCTGCTAGCCGTGTTGCTGGAGAGAACTGGCATCCCCGTGGGCCTGTCGGCCCATTTCCTCTTTCTGACCCTCGAAGGAAAGTCTTCCAAAAAGCCTTTGGGACCCGCTTAGAGAGAACAGCTGCCAAGCTGATGCACACAACTTTGACAGAGAGACTAGCCCTGGGTCCCAAGCAGCCACCTATCTCTGGAGAGTACGTACCCCGCCCAGGGATTCAAGCAGGGAGTTGGCCTTGTACAACTTACGCAGGACACTGGGAGGAGATGGAGGGCCACTCTACCTGCGCTCACACTACGTGGCCCGGAGAAGTTATCACGCAGCAGAATTCAACACCCTCCCACTACACGTGTGTAGCCAAAAGAGGCGCTGGGCAGTGGGTGTTCTCAGCCCAAGAGCAGTCCTTGTTCTGGGCCGCACCTGCTCTGTGCTTCAAAGGTTCTCTGAGTCTGCTCCTTTGGAGGCATTTCAGAGCTGACGCTATCCCTGGGCTGCCGAAGCAAAGAGGCATAGCGGCCTTTCACACTGAAGGCATGGGCTTGTTTCCCATTCAGAGAGTGTATGTTGCCCCTCCCAGGCTGGAGGCCTGTAAGGTGACACCCTTTGCGCCGTGCCCCTGGAAAATGCCAGTGGCTGTACCCGATTTGGGCTGCCTGGTGAAACAACTTGCCGTCACCAGCACCCTGAGTACCTTTCCTGAAGTCTGAGTCCTAGCTAGGTAAACTCGGCCTTCGGAGGCGAGAGGGGAGCAAACATGTTCAACTTGTGGGGAAAGTCTTTGACCAATGACCAGTATGCTTGTGCCTGGGCGAGGCTTAGGCAGGAGCTTTCCAACACAGGGTTTTGACCTTACCATAAGCCGTCCCTTTGGGCTGAAGCAGGCGGCGGGTCTGTCTGTATCACAGTCTGGGAAGGAGGGCCTCAGGTGAGTCTGCCAACTGACTGCCCTCCATCACAGCCAGCTGAGAAAATATGGCAAGGCTGATGGAACCCACTTACCGCGCAATGTTTCTCTTCCGAAGAGGAGATTTTGCTACCAAACGTCAGCAGCTCCTCAGAGTGCTGTTCTGGTGTAGACTAGGGAAAGCTCCCACGGTCCGAAGATTAGGAACGGCTCTTTTCCAGTGGCTTCATCCGAGAGAGAGAGCCAGAAGGGCTGATCTCAACAAATAGGGCTGCACACCGCGAGTGCTTCGGGCAGGGCAGTCCTGAGCCAGTGTGCCACCTAAGGAATGAAAGCAAAGTTTCCTAGCCGCAGGAAAGCAGACCGAGGCCTGCTGTTTTCTCTAGGCGATTGACGTGAGCTTGAGGGTGAGGCCTGTACTACATTGTGGAAAAGCTCGGGGTCACGGCTGTCTTTCTCCCTCTCTCGGGCCCATACCCTGGGCTCAGCCATGGGGGAATGCTGAGTGGGAGAGACTGCCTCTCTGCCGGACTCAGAAGGCTGCCTCCCTTTAGGGCAAGTCCGCTTGTGTCTTACTTCGTGGAGGAGGAATGAGGGGCGCCCAGAGATATTCTGACATGAAATGCCTAACGACAGAGGATCTGGAGGAGCTGGTTTGTCAGTGGAAGGAGCCAAAAAGCCTGCATTCCTAAGGCCTCGCTGAGAACTGCCAGACACTCTGCCGTCATAGGCCTAAGAACTGGAAATTGTGACGGCAAGGCAACACTTGGAATCCTAGGAGGCAGTGGAAGTGCGGCTCTCAAACTGGATGGAAGAAGCTTCCAAGCATAGTGTTCTTTCATGTACCAAAGAGAACCCAAGTGTCTGAGGCTGCTAGCCGTGTTGCTGGAGAGAACTGGCATCCCCGTGGGCCTGTCGGCCCATTTCCTCTTTCTGACCCTCGAAGGAAAGTCTTCCAAAAAGCCTTTGGGACCCGCTTAGAGAGAACAGCTGCCAAGCTGATGCACACAACTTTGACAGAGAGACTAGCCCTGGGTCCCAAGCAGCCACCTATCTCTGGAGAGTACGTACCCCGCCCAGGGATTCAAGCAGGGAGTTGGCCTTGTACAACTTACGCAGGACACTGGGAGGAGATGGAGGGCCACTCTACCTGCGCTCACACTACGTGGCCCGGAGAAGTTATCACGCAGCAGAATTCAACACCCTCCCACTACACGTGTGTAGCCAAAAGAGGCGCTGGGCAGTGGGTGTTCTCAGCCCAAGAGCAGTCCTTGTTCTGGGCCGCACCTGCTCTGTGCTTCAAAGGTTCTCTGAGTCTGCTCCTTTGGAGGCATTTCAGAGCTGACGCTATCCCTGGGCTGCCGAAGCAAAGAGGCATAGCGGCCTTTCACACTGAAGGCATGGGCTTGTTTCCCATTCAGAGAGTGTATGTTGCCCCTCCCAGGCTGGAGGCCTGTAAGGTGACACCCTTTGCGCCGTGCCCCTGGAAAATGCCAGTGGCTGTACCCGATTTGGGCTGCCTGGTGAAACAACTTGCCGTCACCAGCACCCTGAGTACCTTTCCTGAAGTCTGAGTCCTAGCTAGGTAAACTCGGCCTTCGGAGGCGAGAGGGGAGCAAACATGTTCAACTTGTGGGGAAAGTCTTTGACCAATGACCAGTATGCTTGTGCCTGGGCGAGGCTTAGGCAGGAGCTTTCCAACACAGGGTTTTGACCTTACCATAAGCCGTCCCTTTGGGCTGAAGCAGGCGGCGGGTCTGTCTGTATCACAGTCTGGGAAGGAGGGCCTCAGGTGAGTCTGCCAACTGACTGCCCTCCATCACAGCCAGCTGAGAAAATATGGCAAGGCTGATGGAACCCACTTACCGCGCAATGTTTCTCTTCCGAAGAGGAGATTTTGCTACCAAACGTCAGCAGCTCCTCAGAGTGCTGTTCTGGTGTAGACTAGGGAAAGCTCCCACGGTCCGAAGATTAGGAACGGCTCTTTTCCAGTGGCTTCATCCGAGAGAGAGAGCCAGAAGGGCTGATCTCAACAAATAGGGCTGCACACCGCGAGTGCTTCGGGCAGGGCAGTCCTGAGCCAGTGTGCCACCTAAGGAATGAAAGCAAAGTTTCCTAGCCGCAGGAAAGCAGACCGAGGCCTGCTGTTTTCTCTAGGCGATTGACGTGAGCTTGAGGGTGAGGCCTGTACTACATTGTGGAAAAGCTCGGGGTCACGGCTGTCTTTCTCCCTCTCTCGGGCCCATACCCTGGGCTCAGCCATGGGGGAATGCTGAGTGGGAGAGACTGCCTCTCTGCCGGACTCAGAAGGCTGCCTCCCTTTAGGGCAAGTCCGCTTGTGTCTTACTTCGTGGAGGAGGAATGAGGGGCGCCCAGAGATATTCTGACATGAAATGCCTAACGACAGAGGATCTGGAGGAGCTGGTTTGTCAGTGGAAGGAGCCAAAAAGCCTGCATTCCTAAGGCCTCGCTGAGAACTGCCAGACACTCTGCCGTCATAGGCCTAAGAACTGGAAATTGTGACGGCAAGGCAACACTTGGAATCCTAGGAGGCAGTGGAAGTGCGGCTCTCAAACTGGATGGAAGAAGCTTCCAAGCATAGTGTTCTTTCATGTACCAAAGAGAACCCAAGTGTCTGAGGCTGCTAGCCGTGTTGCTGGAGAGAACTGGCATCCCCGTGGGCCTGTCGGCCCATTTCCTCTTTCTGACCCTCGAAGGAAAGTCTTCCAAAAAGCCTTTGGGACCCGCTTAGAGAGAACAGCTGCCAAGCTGATGCACACAACTTTGACAGAGAGACTAGCCCTGGGTCCCAAGCAGCCACCTATCTCTGGAGAGTACGTACCCCGCCCAGGGATTCAAGCAGGGAGTTGGCCTTGTACAACTTACGCAGGACACTGGGAGGAGATGGAGGGCCACTCTACCTGCGCTCACACTACGTGGCCCGGAGAAGTTATCACGCAGCAGAATTCAACACCCTCCCACTACACGTGTGTAGCCAAAAGAGGCGCTGGGCAGTGGGTGTTCTCAGCCCAAGAGCAGTCCTTGTTCTGGGCCGCACCTGCTCTGTGCTTCAAAGGTTCTCTGAGTCTGCTCCTTTGGAGGCATTTCAGAGCTGACGCTATCCCTGGGCTGCCGAAGCAAAGAGGCATAGCGGCCTTTCACACTGAAGGCATGGGCTTGTTTCCCATTCAGAGAGTGTATGTTGCCCCTCCCAGGCTGGAGGCCTGTAAGGTGACACCCTTTGCGCCGTGCCCCTGGAAAATGCCAGTGGCTGTACCCGATTTGGGCTGCCTGGTGAAACAACTTGCCGTCACCAGCACCCTGAGTACCTTTCCTGAAGTCTGAGTCCTAGCTAGGTAAACTCGGCCTTCGGAGGCGAGAGGGGAGCAAACATGTTCAACTTGTGGGGAAAGTCTTTGACCAATGACCAGTATGCTTGTGCCTGGGCGAGGCTTAGGCAGGAGCTTTCCAACACAGGGTTTTGACCTTACCATAAGCCGTCCCTTTGGGCTGAAGCAGGCGGCGGGTCTGTCTGTATCACAGTCTGGGAAGGAGGGCCTCAGGTGAGTCTGCCAACTGACTGCCCTCCATCACAGCCAGCTGAGAAAATATGGCAAGGCTGATGGAACCCACTTACCGCGCAATGTTTCTCTTCCGAAGAGGAGATTTTGCTACCAAACGTCAGCAGCTCCTCAGAGTGCTGTTCTGGTGTAGACTAGGGAAAGCTCCCACGGTCCGAAGATTAGGAACGGCTCTTTTCCAGTGGCTTCATCCGAGAGAGAGAGCCAGAAGGGCTGATCTCAACAAATAGGGCTGCACACCGCGAGTGCTTCGGGCAGGGCAGTCCTGAGCCAGTGTGCCACCTAAGGAATGAAAGCAAAGTTTCCTAGCCGCAGGAAAGCAGACCGAGGCCTGCTGTTTTCTCTAGGCGATTGACGTGAGCTTGAGGGTGAGGCCTGTACTACATTGTGGAAAAGCTCGGGGTCACGGCTGTCTTTCTCCCTCTCTCGGGCCCATACCCTGGGCTCAGCCATGGGGGAATGCTGAGTGGGAGAGACTGCCTCTCTGCCGGACTCAGAAGGCTGCCTCCCTTTAGGGCAAGTCCGCTTGTGTCTTACTTCGTGGAGGAGGAATGAGGGGCGCCCAGAGATATTCTGACATGAAATGCCTAACGACAGAGGATCTGGAGGAGCTGGTTTGTCAGTGGAAGGAGCCAAAAAGCCTGCATTCCTAAGGCCTCGCTGAGAACTGCCAGACACTCTGCCGTCATAGGCCTAAGAACTGGAAATTGTGACGGCAAGGCAACACTTGGAATCCTAGGAGGCAGTGGAAGTGCGGCTCTCAAACTGGATGGAAGAAGCTTCCAAGCATAGTGTTCTTTCATGTACCAAAGAGAACCCAAGTGTCTGAGGCTGCTAGCCGTGTTGCTGGAGAGAACTGGCATCCCCGTGGGCCTGTCGGCCCATTTCCTCTTTCTGACCCTCGAAGGAAAGTCTTCCAAAAAGCCTTTGGGACCCGCTTAGAGAGAACAGCTGCCAAGCTGATGCACACAACTTTGACAGAGAGACTAGCCCTGGGTCCCAAGCAGCCACCTATCTCTGGAGAGTACGTACCCCACCCAGGGATTCAAGCAGGGAGTTGGCCTTGTACAACTTACGCAGGACACTGGGAGGAGATGGAGGGCCACTCTACCTGCGCTCACACTACGTGGCCCGGAGAAGTTATCACGCAGCAGAATTCAACACCCTCCCACTACACGTGTGTAGCCAAAAGAGGCGCTGGGCAGTGGGTGTTCTCAGCCCAAGAGCAGTCCTTGTTCTGGGCCGCACCTGCTCTGTGCTTCAAAGGTTCTCTGAGTCTGCTCCTTTGGAGGCATTTCAGAGCTGACGCTATCCCTGGGCTGCCGAAGCAAAGAGGCATAGCGGCCTTTCACACTGAAGGCATGGGCTTGTTTCCCATTCAGAGAGTGTATGTTGCCCCTCCCAGGCTGGAGGCCTGTAAGGTGACACCCTTTGCGCCGTGCCCCTGGAAAATGCCAGTGGCTGTACCCGATTTGGGCTGCCTGGTGAAACAACTTGCCGTCACCAGCACCCTGAGTACCTTTCCTGAAGTCTGAGTCCTAGCTAGGTAAACTCGGCCTTCGGAGGCGAGAGGGGAGCAAACATGTTCAACTTGTGGGGAAAGTCTTTGACCAATGACCAGTATGCTTGTGCCTGGGCGAGGCTTAGGCAGGAGCTTTCCAACACAGGGTTTTGACCTTACCATAAGCCGTCCCTTTGGGCTGAAGCAGGCGGCGGGTCTGTCTGTATCACAGTCTGGGAAGGAGGGCCTCAGGTGAGTCTGCCAACTGACTGCCCTCCATCACAGCCAGCTGAGAAAATATGGCAAGGCTGATGGAACCCACTTACCGCGCAATGTTTCTCTTCCGAAGAGGAGATTTTGCTACCAAACGTCAGCAGCTCCTCAGAGTGCTGTTCTGGTGTAGACTAGGGAAAGCTCCCACGGTCCGAAGATTAGGAACGGCTCTTTTCCAGTGGCTTCATCCGAGAGAGAGCCAGAAGGGCTGATCTCAACAAATAGGGCTGCACACCGCGAGTGCTTCGGGCAGGGCAGTCCTGAGCCAGTGTGCCACCTAAGGAATGAAAGCAAAGTTTCCTAGCCGCAGGAAAGCAGACCGAGGCCTGCTGTTTTCTCTAGGCGATTGACGTGAGCTTGAGGGTGAGGCCTGTACTACATTGTGGAAAAGCTCGGGGTCACGGCTGTCTTTCTCCCTCTCTCGGTCCCATACCCTGGGCTCAGCCATGGGGGAATGCTGAGTGGGAGAGACTGCCTCTCTGCCGGACTCAGAAGGCTGCCTCCCTTTAGGGCAAGTCCGCTTGTGTCTTACTTCGTGGAGGAGGAATGAGGGGCGCCCAGAGATATTCTGACATGAAATGCCTAACGACAGAGGATCTGGAGGAGCTGGTTTGTCAGTGGAAGGAGCCAAAAAGCCTGCATTCCTAAGGCCTCGCTGAGAACTGCCAGACACTCTGCCGTCATAGGCCTAAGAACTGGAAATTGTGACGGCAAGGCAACACTTGGAATCCTAGGAGGCAGTGGAAGTGCGGCTCTCAAACTGGATGGAAGAAGCTTCCAAGCATAGTGTTCTTTCATGTACCAAAGAGAACCCAAGTGTCTGAGGCTGCTAGCCGTGTTGCTGGAGAGAACTGGCATCCCCGTGGGCCTGTCGGCCCATTTCCTCTTTCTGACCCTCGAAGGAAAGTCTTCCAAAAAGCCTTTGGGACCCGCTTAGAGAGAACAGCTGCCAAGCTGATGCACACAACTTTGACAGAGAGACTAGCCCTGGGTCCCAAGCAGCCACCTATCTCTGGAGAGTACGTACCCCACCCAGGGATTCAAGCAGGGAGTTGGCCTTGTACAACTTACGCAGGACACTGGGAGGAGATGGAGGGCCACTCTACCTGCGCTCACACTACGTGGCCCGGAGAAGTTATCACGCAGCAGAATTCAACACCCTCCCACTACACGTGTGTAGCCAAAAGAGGCGCTGGGCAGTGGGTGTTCTCAGCCCAAGAGCAGTCCTTGTTCTGGGCCGCACCTGCTCTGTGCTTCAAAGGTTCTCTGAGTCTGCTCCTTTGGAGGCATTTCAGAGCTGACGCTATCCCTGGGCTGCCGAAGCAAAGAGGCATAGCGGCCTTTCACACTGAAGGCATGGGCTTGTTTCCCATTCAGAGAGTGTATGTTGCCCCTCCCAGGCTGGAGGCCTGTAAGGTGACACCCTTTGCGCCGTGCCCCTGGAAAATGCCAGTGGCTGTACCCGATTTGGGCTGCCTGGTGAAACAACTTGCCGTCACCAGCACCCTGAGTACCTTTCCTGAAGTCTGAGTCCTAGCTAGGTAAACTCGGCCTTCGGAGGCGAGAGGGGAGCAAACATGTTCAACTTGTGGGGAAAGTCTTTGACCAATGACCAGTATGCTTGTGCCTGGGCGAGGCTTAGGCAGGAGCTTTCCAACACAGGGTTTTGACCTTACCATAAGCCGTCCCTTTGGGCTGAAGCAGGCGGCGGGTCTGTCTGTATCACAGTCTGGGAAGGAGGGCCTCAGGTGAGTCTGCCAACTGACTGCCCTCCATCACAGCCAGCTGAGAAAATATGGCAAGGCTGATGGAACCCACTTACCGCGCAATGTTTCTCTTCCGAAGAGGAGATTTTGCTACCAAACGTCAGCAGCTCCTCAGAGTGCTGTTCTGGTGTAGACTAGGGAAAGCTCCCACGGTCCGAAGATTAGGAACGGCTCTTTTCCAGTGGCTTCATCCGAGAGAGAGCCAGAAGGGCTGATCTCAACAAATAGGGCTGCACACCGCGAGTGCTTCGGGCAGGGCAGTCCTGAGCCAGTGTGCCACCTAAGGAATGAAAGCAAAGTTTCCTAGCCGCAGGAAAGCAGACCGAGGCCTGCTGTTTTCTCTAGGCGATTGACGTGAGCTTGAGGGTGAGGCCTGTACTACATTGTGGAAAAGCTCGGGGTCACGGCTGTCTTTCTCCCTCTCTCGGTCCCATACCCTGGGCTCAGCCATGGGGGAATGCTGAGTGGGAGAGACTGCCTCTCTGCCGGACTCAGAAGGCTGCCTCCCTTTAGGGCAAGTCCGCTTGTGTCTTACTTCGTGGAGGAGGAATGAGGGGCGCCCAGAGATATTCTGACATGAAATGCCTAACGACAGAGGATCTGGAGGAGCTGGTTTGTCAGTGGAAGGAGCCAAAAAGCCTGCATTCCTAAGGCCTCGCTGAGAACTGCCAGACACTCTGCCGTCATAGGCCTAAGAACTGGAAATTGTGACGGCAAGGCAACACTTGGAATCCTAGGAGGCAGTGGAAGTGCGGCTCTCAAACTGGATGGAAGAAGCTTCCAAGCATAGTGTTCTTTCATGTACCAAAGAGAACCCAAGTGTCTGAGGCTGCTAGCCGTGTTGCTGGAGAGAACTGGCATCCCCGTGGGCCTGTCGGCCCATTTCCTCTTTCTGACCCTCGAAGGAAAGTCTTCCAAAAAGCCTTTGGGACCCGCTTAGAGAGAACAGCTGCCAAGCTGATGCACACAACTTTGACAGAGAGACTAGCCCTGGGTCCCAAGCAGCCACCTATCTCTGGAGAGTACGTACCCCACCCAGGGATTCAAGCAGGGAGTTGGCCTTGTACAACTTACGCAGGACACTGGGAGGAGATGGAGGGCCACTCTACCTGCGCTCACACTACGTGGCCCGGAGAAGTTATCACGCAGCAGAATTCAACACCCTCCCACTACACGTGTGTAGCCAAAAGAGGCGCTGGGCAGTGGGTGTTCTCAGCCCAAGAGCAGTCCTTGTTCTGGGCCGCACCTGCTCTGTGCTTCAAAGGTTCTCTGAGTCTGCTCCTTTGGAGGCATTTCAGAGCTGACGCTATCCCTGGGCTGCCGAAGCAAAGAGGCATAGCGGCCTTTCACACTGAAGGCATGGGCTTGTTTCCCATTCAGAGAGTGTATGTTGCCCCTCCCAGGCTGGAGGCCTGTAAGGTGACACCCTTTGCGCCGTGCCCCTGGAAAATGCCAGTGGCTGTACCCGATTTGGGCTGCCTGGTGAAACAACTTGCCGTCACCAGCACCCTGAGTACCTTTCCTGAAGTCTGAGTCCTAGCTAGGTAAACTCGGCCTTCGGAGGCGAGAGGGGAGCAAACATGTTCAACTTGTGGGGAAAGTCTTTGACCAATGACCAGTATGCTTGTGCCTGGGCGAGGCTTAGGCAGGAGCTTTCCAACACAGGGTTTTGACCTTACCATAAGCCGTCCCTTTGGGCTGAAGCAGGCGGCGGGTCTGTCTGTATCACAGTCTGGGAAGGAGGGCCTCAGGTGAGTCTGCCAACTGACTGCCCTCCATCACAGCCAGCTGAGAAAATATGGCAAGGCTGATGGAACCCACTTACCGCGCAATGTTTCTCTTCCGAAGAGGAGATTTTGCTACCAAACGTCAGCAGCTCCTCAGAGTGCTGTTCTGGTGTAGACTAGGGAAAGCTCCCACGGTCCGAAGATTAGGAACGGCTCTTTTCCAGTGGCTTCATCCGAGAGAGAGCCAGAAGGGCTGATCTCAACAAATAGGGCTGCACACCGCGAGTGCTTCGGGCAGGGCAGTCCTGAGCCAGTGTGCCACCTAAGGAATGAAAGCAAAGTTTCCTAGCCGCAGGAAAGCAGACCGAGGCCTGCTGTTTTCTCTAGGCGATTGACGTGAGCTTGAGGGTGAGGCCTGTACTACATTGTGGAAAAGCTCGGGGTCACGGCTGTCTTTCTCCCTCTCTCGGGCCCATACCCTGGGCTCAGCCATGGGGGAATGCTGAGTGGGAGAGACTGCCTCTCTGCCGGACTCAGAAGGCTGCCTCCCTTTAGGGCAAGTCCGCTTGTGTCTTACTTCGTGGAGGAGGAATGAGGGGCGCCCAGAGATATTCTGACATGAAATGCCTAACGACAGAGGATCTGGAGGAGCTGGTTTGTCAGTGGAAGGAGCCAAAAAGCCTGCATTCCTAAGGCCTCGCTGAGAACTGCCAGACACTCTGCCGTCATAGGCCTAAGAACTGGAAATTGTGACGGCAAGGCAACACTTGGAATCCTAGGAGGCAGTGGAAGTGCGGCTCTCAAACTGGATGGAAGAAGCTTCCAAGCATAGTGTTCTTTCATGTACCAAAGAGAACCCAAGTGTCTGAGGCTGCTAGCCGTGTTGCTGGAGAGAACTGGCATCCCCGTGGGCCTGTCGGCCCATTTCCTCTTTCTGACCCTCGAAGGAAAGTCTTCCAAAAAGCCTTTGGGACCCGCTTAGAGAGAACAGCTGCCAAGCTGATGCACACAACTTTGACAGAGAGACTAGCCCTGGGTCCCAAGCAGCCACCTATCTCTGGAGAGTACGTACCCCACCCAGGGATTCAAGCAGGGAGTTGGCCTTGTACAACTTACGCAGGACACTGGGAGGAGATGGAGGGCCACTCTACCTGCGCTCACACTACGTGGCCCGGAGAAGTTATCACGCAGCAGAATTCAGCACCCTCCCACTACACGTGTGTAGCCAAAAGAGGCGCTGGGCAGTGGGTGTTCTCAGCCCAAGAGCAGTCCTTGTTCTGGGCCGCACCTGCTCTGTGCTTCAAAGGTTCTCTGAGTCTGCTCCTTTGGAGGCATTTCAGAGCTGACGCTATCCCTGGGCTGCCGAAGCAAAGAGGCATAGCGGCCTTTCACACTGAAGGCATGGGCTTGTTTCCCATTCAGAGAGTGTATGTTGCCCCTCCCAGGCTGGAGGCCTGTAAGGTGACACCCTTTGCGCCGTGCCCCTGGAAAATGCCAGTGGCTGTACCCGATTTGGGCTGCCTGGTGAAACAACTTGCCGTCACCAGCACCCTGAGTACCTTTCCTGAAGTCTGAGTCCTAGCTAGGTAAACTCGGCCTTCGGAGGCGAGAGGGGAGCAAACATGTTCAACTTGTGGGGAAAGTCTTTGACCAATGACCAGTATGCTTGTGCCTGGGCGAGGCTTAGGCAGGAGCTTTCCAACACAGGGTTTTGACCTTACCATAAGCCGTCCCTTTGGGCTGAAGCAGGCGGCGGGTCTGTCTGTATCACAGTCTGGGAAGGAGGGCCTCAGGTGAGTCTGCCAACTGACTGCCCTCCATCACAGCCAGCTGAGAAAATATGGCAAGGCTGATGGAACCCACTTACCGCGCAATGTTTCTCTTCCGAAGAGGAGATGTTGCTACCAAACGTCAGCAGCTCCTCAGAGTGCTGTTCTGGTGTAGACTAGGGAAAGCTCCCACGGTCCGAAGATTAGGAACGGCTCTTTTCCAGTGGCTTCATCCGAGAGAGAGCCAGAAGGGCTGATCTCAACAAATAGGGCTGCACACCGCGAGTGCTTCGGGCAGGGCAGTCCTGAGCCAGTGTGCCACCTAAGGAATGAAAGCAAAGTTTCCTAGCCGCAGGAAAGCAGACCGAGGCCTGCTGTTTTCTCTAGGCGATTGACGTGAGCTTGAGGGTGAGGCCTGTACTACATTGTGGAAAAGCTCGGGGTCACGGCTGTCTTTCTCCCTCTCTCGGTCCCATACCCTGGGCTCAGCCATGGGGGAATGCTGAGTGGGAGAGACTGCCTCTCTGCCGGACTCAGAAGGCTGCCTCCCTTTAGGGCAAGTCCGCTTGTGTCTTACTTCGTGGAGGAGGAATGAGGGCGCCCAGAGATATTCTGACATGAAATGCCTAACGACAGAGGATCTGGAGGAGCTGGTTTGTCAGTGGAAGGAGCCAAAAAGCCTGCATTCCTAAGGCCTCGCTGAGAACTGCCAGACACTCTGCCGTCATAGGCCTAAGAACTGGAAATTGTGACGGCAAGGCAACACTTGGAATCCTAGGAGGCAGTGGAAGTGCGGCTCTCAAACTGGATGGAAGAAGCTTCCAAGCATAGTGTTCTTTCATGTACCAAAGAGAACCCAAGTGTCTGAGGCTGCTAGCCGTGTTGCTGGAGAGAACTGGCATCCCCGTGGGCCTGTCGGCCCATTTCCTCTTTCTGACCCTCGAAGGAAAGTCTTCCAAAAAGCCTTTGGGACCCGCTTAGAGAGAACAGCTGCCAAGCTGATGCACACAACTTTGACAGAGAGACTAGCCCTGGGTCCCAAGCAGCCACCTATCTCTGGAGAGTACGTACCCCACCCAGGGATTCAAGCAGGGAGTTGGCCTTGTACAACTTACGCAGGACACTGGGAGGAGATGGAGGGCCACTCTACCTGCGCTCACACTACGTGGCCCGGAGAAGTTATCACGCAGCAGAATTCAGCACCCTCCCACTACACGTGTGTAGCCAAAAGAGGCGCTGGGCAGTGGGTGTTCTCAGCCCAAGAGCAGTCCTTGTTCTGGGCCGCACCTGCTCTGTGCTTCAAAGGTTCTCTGAGTCTGCTCCTTTGGAGGCATTTCAGAGCTGACGCTATCCCTGGGCTGCCGAAGCAAAGAGGCATAGCGGCCTTTCACACTGAAGGCATGGGCTTGTTTCCCATTCAGAGAGTGTATGTTGCCCCTCCCAGGCTGGAGGCCTGTAAGGTGACACCCTTTGCGCCGTGCCCCTGGAAAATGCCAGTGGCTGTACCCGATTTGGGCTGCCTGGTGAAACAACTTGCCGTCACCAGCACCCTGAGTACCTTTCCTGAAGTCTGAGTCCTAGCTAGGTAAACTCGGCCTTCGGAGGCGAGAGGGGAGCAAACATGTTCAACTTGTGGGGAAAGTCTTTGACCAATGACCAGTATGCTTGTGCCTGGGCGAGGCTTAGGCAGGAGCTTTCCAACACAGGGTTTTGACCTTACCATAAGCCGTCCCTTTGGGCTGAAGCAGGCGGCGGGTCTGTCTGTATCACAGTCTGGGAAGGAGGGCCTCAGGTGAGTCTGCCAACTGACTGCCCTCCATCACAGCCAGCTGAGAAAATATGGCAAGGCTGATGGAACCCACTTACCGCGCAATGTTTCTCTTCCGAAGAGGAGATTTTGCTACCAAACGTCAGCAGCTCCTCAGAGTGCTGTTCTGGTGTAGACTAGGGAAAGCTCCCACGGTCCGAAGATTAGGAACGGCTCTTTTCCAGTGGCTTCATCCGAGAGAGAGCCAGAAGGGCTGATCTCAACAAATAGGGCTGCACACCGCGAGTGCTTCGGGCAGGGCAGTCCTGAGCCAGTGTGCCACCTAAGGAATGAAAGCAAAGTTTCCTAGCCGCAGGAAAGCAGACCGAGGCCTGCTGTTTTCTCTAGGCGATTGACGTGAGCTTGAGGGTGAGGCCTGTACTACATTGTGGAAAAGCTCGGGGTCACGGCTGTCTTTCTCCCTCTCTCGGGCCCATACCCTGGGCTCAGCCATGGGGGAATGCTGAGTGGGAGAGACTGCCTCTCTGCCGGACTCAGAAGGCTGCCTCCCTTTAGGGCAAGTCCGCTTGTGTCTTACTTCGTGGAGGAGGAATGAGGGCGCCCAGAGATATTCTGACATGAAATGCCTAACGACAGAGGATCTGGAGGAGCTGGTTTGTCAGTGGAAGGAGCCAAAAAGCCTGCATTCCTAAGGCCTCGCTGAGAACTGCCAGACACTCTGCCGTCATAGGCCTAAGAACTGGAAATTGTGACGGCAAGGCAACACTTGGAATCCTAGGAGGCAGTGGAAGTGCGGCTCTCAAACTGGATGGAAGAAGCTTCCAAGCATAGTGTTCTTTCATGTACCAAAGAGAACCCAAGTGTCTGAGGCTGCTAGCCGTGTTGCTGGAGAGAACTGGCATCCCCGTGGGCCTGTCGGCCCATTTCCTCTTTCTGACCCTCGAAGGAAAGTCTTCCAAAAAGCCTTTGGGACCCGCTTAGAGAGAACAGCTGCCAAGCTGATGCACACAACTTTGACAGAGAGACTAGCCCTGGGTCCCAAGCAGCCACCTATCTCTGGAGAGTACGTACCCCACCCAGGGATTCAAGCAGGGAGTTGGCCTTGTACAACTTACGCAGGACACTGGGAGGAGATGGAGGGCCACTCTACCTGCGCTCACACTACGTGGCCCGGAGAAGTTATCACGCAGCAGAATTCAGCACCCTCCCACTACACGTGTGTAGCCAAAAGAGGCGCTGGGCAGTGGGTGTTCTCAGCCCAAGAGCAGTCCTTGTTCTGGGCCGCACCTGCTCTGTGCTTCAAAGGTTCTCTGAGTCTGCTCCTTTGGAGGCATTTCAGAGCTGACGCTATCCCTGGGCTGCCGAAGCAAAGAGGCATAGCGGCCTTTCACACTGAAGGCATGGGCTTGTTTCCCATTCAGAGAGTGTATGTTGCCCCTCCCAGGCTGGAGGCCTGTAAGGTGACACCCTTTGCGCCGTGCCCCTGGAAAATGCCAGTGGCTGTACCCGATTTGGGCTGCCTGGTGAAACAACTTGCCGTCACCAGCACCCTGAGTACCTTTCCTGAAGTCTGAGTCCTAGCTAGGTAAACTCGGCCTTCGGAGGCGAGAGGGGAGCAAACATGTTCAACTTGTGGGGAAAGTCTTTGACCAATGACCAGTATGCTTGTGCCTGGGCGAGGCTTAGGCAGGAGCTTTCCAACACAGGGTTTTGACCTTACCATAAGCCGTCCCTTTGGGCTGAAGCAGGCGGCGGGTCTGTCTGTATCACAGTCTGGGAAGGAGGGCCTCAGGTGAGTCTGCCAACTGACTGCCCTCCATCACAGCCAGCTGAGAAAATATGGCAAGGCTGATGGAACCCACTTACCGCGCAATGTTTCTCTTCCGAAGAGGAGATTTTGCTACCAAACGTCAGCAGCTCCTCAGAGTGCTGTTCTGGTGTAGACTAGGGAAAGCTCCCACGGTCCGAAGATTAGGAACGGCTCTTTTCCAGTGGCTTCATCCGAGAGAGAGCCAGAAGGGCTGATCTCAACAAATAGGGCTGCACACCGCGAGTGCTTCGGGCAGGGCAGTCCTGAGCCAGTGTGCCACCTAAGGAATGAAAGCAAAGTTTCCTAGCCGCAGGAAAGCAGACCGAGGCCTGCTGTTTTCTCTAGGCGATTGACGTGAGCTTGAGGGTGAGGCCTGTACTACATTGTGGAAAAGCTCGGGGTCACGGCTGTCTTTCTCCCTCTCTCGGGCCCATACCCTGGGCTCAGCCATGGGGGAATGCTGAGTGGGAGAGACTGCCTCTCTGCCGGACTCAGAAGGCTGCCTCCCTTTAGGGCAAGTCCGCTTGTGTCTTACTTCGTGGAGGAGGAATGAGGGCGCCCAGAGATATTCTGACATGAAATGCCTAACGACAGAGGATCTGGAGGAGCTGGTTTGTCAGTGGAAGGAGCCAAAAAGCCTGCATTCCTAAGGCCTCGCTGAGAACTGCCAGACACTCTGCCGTCATAGGCCTAAGAACTGGAAATTGTGACGGCAAGGCAACACTTGGAATCCTAGGAGGCAGTGGAAGTGCGGCTCTCAAACTGGATGGAAGAAGCTTCCAAGCATAGTGTTCTTTCATGTACCAAAGAGAACCCAAGTGTCTGAGGCTGCTAGCCGTGTTGCTGGAGAGAACTGGCATCCCCGTGGGCCTGTCGGCCCATTTCCTCTTTCTGACCCTCGAAGGAAAGTCTTCCAAAAAGCCTTTGGGACCCGCTTAGAGAGAACAGCTGCCAAGCTGATGCACACAACTTTGACAGAGAGACTAGCCCTGGGTCCCAAGCAGCCACCTATCTCTGGAGAGTACGTACCCCACCCAGGGATTCAAGCAGGGAGTTGGCCTTGTACAACTTACGCAGGACACTGGGAGGAGATGGAGGGCCACTCTACCTGCGCTCACACTACGTGGCCCGGAGAAGTTATCACGCAGCAGAATTCAGCACCCTCCCACTACACGTGTGTAGCCAAAAGAGGCGCTGGGCAGTGGGTGTTCTCAGCCCAAGAGCAGTCCTTGTTCTGGGCCGCACCTGCTCTGTGGTTCAAAGGTTCTCTGAGTCTGCTCCTTTGGAGGCATTTCAGAGCTGACGCTATCCCTGGGCTGCCGAAGCAAAGAGGCATAGCGGCCTTTCACACTGAAGGCATGGGCTTGTTTCCCATTCAGAGAGTGTATGTTGCCCCTCCCAGGCTGGAGGCCTGTAAGGTGACACCCTTTGCGCCGTGCCCCTGGAAAATGCCAGTGGCTGTACCCGATTTGGGCTGCCTGGTGAAACAACTTGCCGTCACCAGCACCCTGAGTACCTTTCCTGAAGTCTGAGTCCTAGCTAGGTAAACTCGGCCTTCGGAGGCGAGAGGGGAGCAAACATGTTCAACTTGTGGGGAAAGTCTTTGACCAATGACCAGTATGCTTGTGCCTGGGCGAGGCTTAGGCAGGAGCTTTCCAACACAGGGTTTTGACCTTACCATAAGCCGTCCCTTTGGGCTGAAGCAGGCGGCGGGTCTGTCTGTATCACAGTCTGGGAAGGAGGGCCTCAGGTGAGTCTGCCAACTGACTGCCCTCCATCACAGCCAGCTGAGAAAATATGGCAAGGCTGATGGAACCCACTTACCGCGCAATGTTTCTCTTCCGAAGAGGAGATTTTGCTACCAAACGTCAGCAGCTCCTCAGAGTGCTGTTCTGGTGTAGACTAGGGAAAGCTCCCACGGTCCGAAGATTAGGAACGGCTCTTTTCCAGTGGCTTCATCCGAGAGAGAGCCAGAAGGGCTGATCTCAACAAATAGGGCTGCACACCGCGAGTGCTTCGGGCAGGGCAGTCCTGAGCCAGTGTGCCACCTAAGGAATGAAAGCAAAGTTTCCTAGCCGCAGGAAAGCAGACCGAGGCCTGCTGTTTTCTCTAGGCGATTGACGTGAGCTTGAGGGTGAGGCCTGTACTACATTGTGGAAAAGCTCGGGGTCACGGCTGTCTTTCTCCCTCTCTCGGGCCCATACCCTGGGCTCAGCCATGGGGGAATGCTGAGTGGGAGAGACTGCCTCTCTGCCGGACTCAGAAGGCTGCCTCCCTTTAGGGCAAGTCCGCTTGTGTCTTACTTCGTGGAGGAGGAATGAGGGCGCCCAGAGATATTCTGACATGAAATGCCTAACGACAGAGGATCTGGAGGAGCTGGTTTGTCAGTGGAAGGAGCCAAAAAGCCTGCATTCCTAAGGCCTCGCTGAGAACTGCCAGACACTCTGCCGTCATAGGCCTAAGAACTGGAAATTGTGACGGCAAGGCAACACTTGGAATCCTAGGAGGCAGTGGAAGTGCGGCTCTCAAACTGGATGGAAGAAGCTTCCAAGCATAGTGTTCTTTCATGTACCAAAGAGAACCCAAGTGTCTGAGGCTGCTAGCCGTGTTGCTGGAGAGAACTGGCATCCCCGTGGGCCTGTCGGCCCATTTCCTCTTTCTGACCCTCGAAGGAAAGTCTTCCAAAAAGCCTTTGGGACCCGCTTAGAGAGAACAGCTGCCAAGCTGATGCACACAACTTTGACAGAGAGACTAGCCCTGGGTCCCAAGCAGCCACCTATCTCTGGAGAGTACGTACCCCACCCAGGGATTCAAGCAGGGAGTTGGCCTTGTACAACTTACGCAGGACACTGGGAGGAGATGGAGGGCCACTCTACCTGCGCTCACACTACGTGGCCCGGAGAAGTTATCACGCAGCAGAATTCAGCACCCTCCCACTACACGTGTGTAGCCAAAAGAGGCGCTGGGCAGTGGGTGTTCTCAGCCCAAGAGCAGTCCTTGTTCTGGGCCGCACCTGCTCTGTGCTTCAAAGGTTCTCTGAGTCTGCTCCTTTGGAGGCATTTCAGAGCTGACGCTATCCCTGGGCTGCCGAAGCAAAGAGGCATAGCGGCCTTTCACACTGAAGGCATGGGCTTGTTTCCCATTCAGAGAGTGTATGTTGCCCCTCCCAGGCTGGAGGCCTGTAAGGTGACACCCTTTGCGCCGTGCCCCTGGAAAATGCCAGTGGCTGTACCCGATTTGGGCTGCCTGGTGAAACAACTTGCCGTCACCAGCACCCTGAGTACCTTTCCTGAAGTCTGAGTCCTAGCTAGGTAAACTCGGCCTTCGGAGGCGAGAGGGGAGCAAACATGTTCAACTTGTGGGGAAAGTCTTTGACCAATGACCAGTATGCTTGTGCCTGGGCGAGGCTTAGGCAGGAGCTTTCCAACACAGGGTTTTGACCTTACCATAAGCCGTCCCTTTGGGCTGAAGCAGGCGGCGGGTCTGTCTGTATCACAGTCTGGGAAGGAGGGCCTCAGGTGAGTCTGCCAACTGACTGCCCTCCATCACAGCCAGCTGAGAAAATATGGCAAGGCTGATGGAACCCACTTACCGCGCAATGTTTCTCTTCCGAAGAGGAGATTTTGCTACCAAACGTCAGCAGCTCCTCAGAGTGCTGTTCTGGTGTAGACTAGGGAAAGCTCCCACGGTCCGAAGATTAGGAACGGCTCTTTTCCAGTGGCTTCATCCGAGAGAGAGCCAGAAGGGCTGATCTCAACAAATAGGGCTGCACACCGCGAGTGCTTCGGGCAGGGCAGTCCTGAGCCAGTGTGCCACCTAAGGAATGAAAGCAAAGTTTCCTAGCCGCAGGAAAGCAGACCGAGGCCTGCTGTTTTCTCTAGGCGATTGACGTGAGCTTGAGGGTGAGGCCTGTACTACATTGTGGAAAAGCTCGGGGTCACGGCTGTCTTTCTCCCTCTCTCGGGCCCATACCCTGGGCTCAGCCATGGGGGAATGCTGAGTGGGAGAGACTGCCTCTCTGCCGGACTCAGAAGGCTGCCTCCCTTTAGGGCAAGTCCGCTTGTGTCTTACTTCGTGGAGGAGGAATGAGGGCGCCCAGAGATATTCTGACATGAAATGCCTAACGACAGAGGATCTGGAGGAGCTGGTTTGTCAGTGGAAGGAGCCAAAAAGCCTGCATTCCTAAGGCCTCGCTGAGAACTGCCAGACACTCTGCCGTCATAGGCCTAAGAACTGGAAATTGTGACGGCAAGGCAACACTTGGAATCCTAGGAGGCAGTGGAAGTGCGGCTCTCAAACTGGATGGAAGAAGCTTCCAAGCATAGTGTTCTTTCATGTACCAAAGAGAACCCAAGTGTCTGAGGCTGCTAGCCGTGTTGCTGGAGAGAACTGGCATCCCCGTGGGCCTGTCGGCCCATTTCCTCTTTCTGACCCTCGAAGGAAAGTCTTCCAAAAAGCCTTTGGGACCCGCTTAGAGAGAACAGCTGCCAAGCTGATGCACACAACTTTGACAGAGAGACTAGCCCTGGGTCCCAAGCAGCCACCTATCTCTGGAGAGTACGTACCCCACCCAGGGATTCAAGCAGGGAGTTGGCCTTGTACAACTTACGCAGGACACTGGGAGGAGATGGAGGGCCACTCTACCTGCGCTCACACTACGTGGCCCGGAGAAGTTATCACGCAGCAGAATTCAGCACCCTCCCACTACACGTGTGTAGCCAAAAGAGGCGCTGGGCAGTGGGTGTTCTCAGCCCAAGAGCAGTCCTTGTTCTGGGCCGCACCTGCTCTGTGCTTCAAAGGTTCTCTGAGTCTGCTCCTTTGGAGGCATTTCAGAGCTGACGCTATCCCTGGGCTGCCGAAGCAAAGAGGCATAGCGGCCTTTCACACTGAAGGCATGGGCTTGTTTCCCATTCAGAGAGTGTATGTTGCCCCTCCCAGGCTGGAGGCCTGTAAGGTGACACCCTTTGCGCCGTGCCCCTGGAAAATGCCAGTGGCTGTACCCGATTTGGGCTGCCTGGTGAAACAACTTGCCGTCACCAGCACCCTGAGTACCTTTCCTGAAGTCTGAGTCCTAGCTAGGTAAACTCGGCCTTCGGAGGCGAGAGGGGAGCAAACATGTTCAACTTGTGGGGAAAGTCTTTGACCAATGACCAGTATGCTTGTGCCTGGGCGAGGCTTAGGCAGGAGCTTTCCAACACAGGGTTTTGACCTTACCATAAGCCGTCCCTTTGGGCTGAAGCAGGCGGCGGGTCTGTCTGTATCACAGTCTGGGAAGGAGGGCCTCAGGTGAGTCTGCCAACTGACTGCCCTCCATCACAGCCAGCTGAGAAAATATGGCAAGGCTGATGGAACCCACTTACCGCGCAATGTTTCTCTTCCGAAGAGGAGATTTTGCTACCAAACGTCAGCAGCTCCTCAGAGTGCTGTTCTGGTGTAGACTAGGGAAAGCTCCCACGGTCCGAAGATTAGGAACGGCTCTTTTCCAGTGGCTTCATCCGAGAGAGAGCCAGAAGGGCTGATCTCAACAAATAGGGCTGCACACCGCGAGTGCTTCTGGCAGGGCAGTCCTGAGCCAGTGTGCCACCTAAGGAATGAAAGCAAAGTTTCCTAGCCGCAGGAAAGCAGACCGAGGCCTGCTGTTTTCTCTAGGCGATTGACGTGAGCTTGAGGGTGAGGCCTGTACTACATTGTGGAAAAGCTCGGGGTCACGGCTGTCTTTCTCCCTCTCTCGGGCCCATACCCTGGGCTCAGCCATGGGGGAATGCTGAGTGGGAGAGACTGCCTCTCTGCCGGACTCAGAAGGCTGCCTCCCTTTAGGGCAAGTCCGCTTGTGTCTTACTTCGTGGAGGAGGAATGAGGGCGCCCAGAGATATTCTGACATGAAATGCCTAACGACAGAGGATCTGGAGGAGCTGGTTTGTCAGTGGAAGGAGGCAAAAAGCCTGCATTCCTAAGGCCTCGCTGAGAACTGCCAGACACTCTGCCGTCATAGGCCTAAGAACTGGAAATTGTGACGGCAAGGCAACACTTGGAATCCTAGGAGGCAGTGGAAGTGCGGCTCTCAAACTGGATGGAAGAAGCTTCCAAGCATAGTGTTCTTTCATGTACCAAAGAGAACCCAAGTGTCTGAGGCTGCTAGCCGTGTTGCTGGAGAGAACTGGCATCCCCGTGGGCCTGTCGGCCCATTTCCTCTTTCTGACCCTCGAAGGAAAGTCTTCCAAAAAGCCTTTGGGACCCGCTTAGAGAGAACAGCTGCCAAGCTGATGCACACAACTTTGACAGAGAGACTAGCCCTGGGTCCCAAGCAGCCACCTATCTCTGGAGAGTACGTACCCCACCCAGGGATTCAAGCAGGGAGTTGGCCTTGTACAACTTACGCAGGACACTGGGAGGAGATGGAGGGCCACTCTACCTGCGCTCACACTACGTGGCCCGGAGAAGTTATCACGCAGCAGAATTCAGCACCCTCCCACTACACGTGTGTAGCCAAAAGAGGCGCTGGGCAGTGGGTGTTCTCAGCCCAAGAGCAGTCCTTGTTCTGGGCCGCACCTGCTCTGTGCTTCAAAGGTTCTCTGAGTCTGCTCCTTTGGAGGCATTTCAGAGCTGACGCTATCCCTGGGCTGCCGAAGCAAAGAGGCATAGCGGCCTTTCACACTGAAGGCATGGGCTTGTTTCCCATTCAGAGAGTGTATGTTGCCCCTCCCAGGCTGGAGGCCTGTAAGGTGACACCCTTTGCGCCGTGCCCCTGGAAAATGCCAGTGGCTGTACCCGATTTGGGCTGCCTGGTGAAACAACTTGCCGTCACCAGCACCCTGAGTACCTTTCCTGAAGTCTGAGTCCTAGCTAGGTAAACTCGGCCTTCGGAGGCGAGAGGGGAGCAAACATGTGCAACTTGTGGGGAAAGTCTTTGACCAATGACCAGTATGCTTGTGCCTGGGCGAGGCTTAGGCAGGAGCTTTCCAACACAGGGTTTTGACCTTACCATAAGCCGTCCCTTTGGGCTGAAGCAGGCGGCGGGTCTGTCTGTATCACAGTCTGGGAAGGAGGGCCTCAGGTGAGTCTGCCAACTGACTGCCCTCCATCACAGCCAGCTGAGAAAATATGGCAAGGCTGATGGAACCCACTTACCGCGCAATGTTTCTCTTCCGAAGAGGAGATTTTGCTACCAAACGTCAGCAGCTCCTCAGAGTGCTGTTCTGGTGTAGACTAGGGAAAGCTCCCACGGTCCGAAGATTAGGAACGGCTCTTTTCCAGTGGCTTCATCCGAGAGAGAGCCAGAAGGGCTGATCTCAACAAATAGGGCTGCACACCGCGAGTGCTTCGGGCAGGGCAGTCCTGAGCCAGTGTGCCACCTAAGGAATGAAAGCAAAGTTTCCTAGCCGCAGGAAAGCAGACCGAGGCCTGCTGTTTTCTCTAGGCGATTGACGTGAGCTTGAGGGTGAGGCCTGTACTACATTGTGGAAAAGCTCGGGGTCACGGCTGTCTTTCTCCCTCTCTCGGGCCCATACCCTGGGCTCAGCCATGGGGGAATGCTGAGTGGGAGAGACTGCCTCTCTGCCGGACTCAGAAGGCTGCCTCCCTTTAGGGCAAGTCCGCTTGTGTCTTACTTCGTGGAGGAGGAATGAGGGCGCCCAGAGATATTCTGACATGAAATGCCTAACGACAGAGGATCTGGAGGAGCTGGTTTGTCAGTGGAAGGAGCCAAAAAGCCTGCATTCCTAAGGCCTCGCTGAGAACTGCCAGACACTCTGCCGTCATAGGCCTAAGAACTGGAAATTGTGACGGCAAGGCAACACTTGGAATCCTAGGAGGCAGTGGAAGTGCGGCTCTCAAACTGGATGGAAGAAGCTTCCAAGCATAGTGTTCTTTCATGTACCAAAGAGAACCCAAGTGTCTGAGGCTGCTAGCCGTGTTGCTGGAGAGAACTGGCATCCCCGTGGGCCTGTCGGCCCATTTCCTCTTTCTGACCCTCGAAGGAAAGTCTTCCAAAAAGCCTTTGGGACCCGCTTAGAGAGAACAGCTGCCAAGCTGATGCACACAACTTTGACAGAGAGACTAGCCCTGGGTCCCAAGCAGCCACCTATCTCTGGAGAGTACGTACCCCACCCAGGGATTCAAGCAGGGAGTTGGCCTTGTACAACTTACGCAGGACACTGGGAGGAGATGGAGGGCCACTCTACCTGCGCTCACACTACGTGGCCCGGAGAAGTTATCACGCAGCAGAATTCAGCACCCTCCCACTACACGTGTGTAGCCAAAAGAGGCGCTGGGCAGTGGGTGTTCTCAGCCCAAGAGCAGTCCTTGTTCTGGGCCGCACCTGCTCTGTGCTTCAAAGGTTCTCTGAGTCTGCTCCTTTGGAGGCATTTCAGAGCTGACGCTATCCCTGGGCTGCCGAAGCAAAGAGGCATAGCGGCCTTTCACACTGAAGGCATGGGCTTGTTTCCCATTCAGAGAGTGTATGTTGCCCCTCCCAGGCTGGAGGCCTGTAAGGTGACACCCTTTGCGCCGTGCCCCTGGAAAATGCCAGTGGCTGTACCCGATTTGGGCTGCCTGGTGAAACAACTTGCCGTCACCAGCACCCTGAGTACCTTTCCTGAAGTCTGAGTCCTAGCTAGGTAAACTCGGCCTTCGGAGGCGAGAGGGGAGCAAACATCTTCAACTTGTGGGGAAAGTCTTTGACCAATGACCAGTATGCTTGTGCCTGGGCGAGGCTTAGGCAGGAGCTTTCCAACACAGGGTTTTGACCTTACCATAAGCCGTCCCTTTGGGCTGAAGCAGGCGGCGGGTCTGTCTGTATCACAGTCTGGGAAGGAGGGCCTCAGGTGAGTCTGCCAACTGACTGCCCTCCATCACAGCCAGCTGAGAAAATATGGCAAGGCTGATGGAACCCACTTACCGCGCAATGTTTCTCTTCCGAAGAGGAGATTTTGCTACCAAACGTCAGCAGCTCCTCAGAGTGCTGTTCTGGTGTAGACTAGGGAAAGCTCCCACGGTCCGAAGATTAGGAACGGCTCTTTTCCAGTGGCTTCATCCGAGAGAGAGCCAGAAGGGCTGATCTCAACAAATAGGGCTGCACACCGCGAGTGCTTCGGGCAGGGCAGTCCTGAGCCAGTGTGCCACCTAAGGAATGAAAGCAAAGTTTCCTAGCCGCAGGAAAGCAGACCGAGGCCTGCTGTTTTCTCTAGGCGATTGACGTGAGCTTGAGGGTGAGGCCTGTACTACATTGTGGAAAAGCTCGGGGTCACGGCTGTCTTTCTCCCTCTCTCGGGCCCATACCCTGGGCTCAGCCATGGGGGAATGCTGAGTGGGAGAGACTGCCTCTCTGCCGGACTCAGAAGGCTGCCTCCCTTTAGGGCAAGTCCGCTTGTGTCTTACTTCGTGGAGGAGGAATGAGGGCGCCCAGAGATATTCTGACATGAAATGCCTAACGACAGAGGATCTGGAGGAGCTGGTTTGTCAGTGGAAGGAGCCAAAAAGCCTGCATTCCTAAGGCCTCGCTGAGAACTGCCAGACACTCTGCCGTCATAGGCCTAAGAACTGGAAATTGTGACGGCAAGGCAACACTTGGAATCCTAGGAGGCAGTGGAAGTGCGGCTCTCAAACTGGATGGAAGAAGCTTCCAAGCATAGTGTTCTTTCATGTACCAAAGAGAACCCAAGTGTCTGAGGCTGCTAGCCGTGTTGCTGGAGAGAACTGGCATCCCCGTGGGCCTGTCGGCCCATTTCCTCTTTCTGACCCTCGAAGGAAAGTCTTCCAAAAAGCCTTTGGGACCCGCTTAGAGAGAACAGCTGCCAAGCTGATGCACACAACTTTGACAGAGAGACTAGCCCTGGGTCCCAAGCAGCCACCTATCTCTGGAGAGTACGTACCCCACCCAGGGATTCAAGCAGGGAGTTGGCCTTGTACAACTTACGCAGGACACTGGGAGGAGATGGAGGGCCACTCTACCTGCGCTCACACTACGTGGCCCGGAGAAGTTATCACGCAGCAGAATTCAGCACCCTCCCACTACACGTGTGTAGCCAAAAGAGGCGCTGGGCAGTGGGTGTTCTCAGCCCAAGAGCAGTCCTTGTTCTGGGCCGCACCTGCTCTGTGCTTCAAAGGTTCTCTGAGTCTGCTCCTTTGGAGGCATTTCAGAGCTGACGCTATCCCTGGGCTGCCGAAGCAAAGAGGCATAGCGGCCTTTCACACTGAAGGCATGGGCTTGTTTCCCATTCAGAGAGTGTATGTTGCCCCTCCCAGGCTGGAGGCCTGTAAGGTGACACCCTTTGCGCCGTGCCCCTGGAAAATGCCAGTGGCTGTACCCGATTTGGGCTGCCTGGTGAAACAACTTGCCGTCACCAGCACCCTGAGTACCTTTCCTGAAGTCTGAGTCCTAGCTAGGTAAACTCGGCCTTCGGAGGCGAGAGGGGAGCAAACATGTTCAACTTGTGGGGAAAGTCTTTGACCAATGACCAGTATGCTTGTGCCTGGGCGAGGCTTAGGCAGGAGCTTTCCAACACAGGGTTTTGACCTTACCATAAGCCGTCCCTTTGGGCTGAAGCAGGCGGCGGGTCTGTCTGTATCACAGTCTGGGAAGGAGGGCCTCAGGTGAGTCTGCCAACTGACTGCCCTCCATCACAGCCAGCTGAGAAAATATGGCAAGGCTGATGGAACCCACTTACCGCGCAATGTTTCTCTTCCGAAGAGGAGATTTTGCTACCAAACGTCAGCAGCTCCTCAGAGTGCTGTTCTGGTGTAGACTAGGGAAAGCTCCCACGGTCCGAAGATTAGGAACGGCTCTTTTCCAGTGGCTTCATCCGAGAGAGAGCCAGAAGGGCTGATCTCAACAAATAGGGCTGCACACCGCGAGTGCTTCGGGCAGGGCAGTCCTGAGCCAGTGTGCCACCTAAGGAATGAAAGCAAAGTTTCCTAGCCGCAGGAAAGCAGACCGAGGCCTGCTGTTTTCTCTAGGCGATTGACGTGAGCTTGAGGGTGAGGCCTGTACTACATTGTGGAAAAGCTCGGGGTCACGGCTGTCTTTCTCCCTCTCTCGGGCCCATACCCTGGGCTCAGCCATGGGGGAATGCTGAGTGGGAGAGACTGCCTCTCTGCCGGACTCAGAAGGCTGCCTCCCTTTAGGGCAAGTCCGCTTGTGTCTTACTTCGTGGAGGAGGAATGAGGGCGCCCAGAGATATTCTGACATGAAATGCCTAACGACAGAGGATCTGGAGGAGCTGGTTTGTCAGTGGAAGGAGCCAAAAAGCCTGCATTCCTAAGGCCTCGCTGAGAACTGCCAGACACTCTGCCGTCATAGGCCTAAGAACTGGAAATTGTGACGGCAAGGCAACACTTGGAATCCTAGGAGGCAGTGGAAGTGCGGCTCTCAAACTGGATGGAAGAAGCTTCCAAGCATAGTGTTCTTTCATGTACCAAAGAGAACCCAAGTGTCTGAGGCTGCTAGCCGTGTTGCTGGAGAGAACTGGCATCCCCGTGGGCCTGTCGGCCCATTTCCTCTTTCTGACCCTCGAAGGAAAGTCTTCCAAAAAGCCTTTGGGACCCGCTTAGAGAGAACAGCTGCCAAGCTGATGCACACAACTTTGACAGAGAGACTAGCCCTGGGTCCCAAGCAGCCACCTATCTCTGGAGAGTACGTACCCCGCCCAGGGATTCAAGCAGGGAGTTGGCCTTGTACAACTTACGCAGGACACTGGGAGGAGATGGAGGGCCACTCTACCTGCGCTCACACTACGTGGCCCGGAGAAGTTATCACGCAGCAGAATTCAGCACCCTCCCACTACACGTGTGTAGCCAAAAGAGGCGCTGGGCAGTGGGTGTTCTCAGCCCAAGAGCAGTCCTTGTTCTGGGCCGCACCTGCTCTGTGCTTCAAAGGTTCTCTGAGTCTGCTCCTTTGGAGGCATTTCAGAGCTGACGCTATCCCTGGGCTGCCGAAGCAAAGAGGCATAGCGGCCTTTCACACTGAAGGCATGGGCTTGTTTCCCATTCAGAGAGTGTATGTTGCCCCTCCCAGGCTGGAGGCCTGTAAGGTGACACCCTTTGCGCCGTGCCCCTGGAAAATGCCAGTGGCTGTACCCGATTTGGGCTGCCTGGTGAAACAACTTGCCGTCACCAGCACCCTGAGTACCTTTCCTGAAGTCTGAGTCCTAGCTAGGTAAACTCGGCCTTCGGAGGCGAGAGGGGAGCAAACATCTTCAACTTGTGGGGAAAGTCTTTGACCAATGACCAGTATGCTTGTGCCTGGGCGAGGCTTAGGCAGGAGCTTTCCAACACAGGGTTTTGACCTTACCATAAGCCGTCCCTTTGGGCTGAAGCAGGCGGCGGGTCTGTCTGTATCACAGTCTGGGAAGGAGGGCCTCAGGTGAGTCTGCCAACTGACTGCCCTCCATCACAGCCAGCTGAGAAAATATGGCAAGGCTGATGGAACCCACTTACCGCGCAATGTTTCTCTTCCGAAGAGGAGATTTTGCTACCAAACGTCAGCAGCTCCTCAGAGTGCTGTTCTGGTGTAGACTAGGGAAAGCTCCCACGGTCCGAAGATTAGGAACGGCTCTTTTCCAGTGGCTTCATCCGAGAGAGAGCCAGAAGGGCTGATCTCAACAAATAGGGCTGCACACCGCGAGTGCTTCGGGCAGGGCAGTCCTGAGCCAGTGTGCCACCTAAGGAATGAAAGCAAAGTTTCCTAGCCGCAGGAAAGCAGACCGAGGCCTGCTGTTTTCTCTAGGCGATTGACGTGAGCTTGAGGGTGAGGCCTGTACTACATTGTGGAAAAGCTCGGGGTCACGGCTGTCTTTCTCCCTCTCTCGGGCCCATACCCTGGGCTCAGCCATGGGGGAATGCTGAGTGGGAGAGACTGCCTCTCTGCCGGACTCAGAAGGCTGCCTCCCTTTAGGGCAAGTCCGCTTGTGTCTTACTTCGTGGAGGAGGAATGAGGGCGCCCAGAGATATTCTGACATGAAATGCCTAACGACAGAGGATCTGGAGGAGCTGGTTTGTCAGTGGAAGGAGCCAAAAAGCCTGCATTCCTAAGGCCTCGCTGAGAACTGCCAGACACTCTGCCGTCATAGGCCTAAGAACTGGAAATTGTGACGGCAAGGCAACACTTGGAATCCTAGGAGGCAGTGGAAGTGCGGCTCTCAAACTGGATGGAAGAAGCTTCCAAGCATAGTGTTCTTTCATGTACCAAAGAGAACCCAAGTGTCTGAGGCTGCTAGCCGTGTTGCTGGAGAGAACTGGCATCCCCGTGGGCCTGTCGGCCCATTTCCTCTTTCTGACCCTCGAAGGAAAGTCTTCCAAAAAGCCTTTGGGACCCGCTTAGAGAGAACAGCTGCCAAGCTGATGCACACAACTTTGACAGAGAGACTAGCCCTGGGTCCCAAGCAGCCACCTATCTCTGGAGAGTACGTACCCCACCCAGGGATTCAAGCAGGGAGTTGGCCTTGTACAACTTACGCAGGACACTGGGAGGAGATGGAGGGCCACTCTACCTGCGCTCACACTACGTGGCCCGGAGAAGTTATCACGCAGCAGAATTCAGCACCCTCCCACTACACGTGTGTAGCCAAAAGAGGCGCTGGGCAGTGGGTGTTCTCAGCCCAAGAGCAGTCCTTGTTCTGGGCCGCACCTGCTCTGTGCTTCAAAGGTTCTCTGAGTCTGCTCCTTTGGAGGCATTTCAGAGCTGACGCTATCCCTGGGCTGCCGAAGCAAAGAGGCATAGCGGCCTTTCACACTGAAGGCATGGGCTTGTTTCCCATTCAGAGAGTGTATGTTGCCCCTCCCAGGCTGGAGGCCTGTAAGGTGACACCCTTTGCGCCGTGCCCCTGGAAAATGCCAGTGGCTGTACCCGATTTGGGCTGCCTGGTGAAACAACTTGCCGTCACCAGCACCCTGAGTACCTTTCCTGAAGTCTGAGTCCTAGCTAGGTAAACTCGGCCTTCGGAGGCGAGAGGGGAGCAAACATGTTCAACTTGTGGGGAAAGTCTTTGACCAATGACCAGTATGCTTGTGCCTGGGCGAGGCTTAGGCAGGAGCTTTCCAACACAGGGTTTTGACCTTACCATAAGCCGTCCCTTTGGGCTGAAGCAGGCGGCGGGTCTGTCTGTATCACAGTCTGGGAAGGAGGGCCTCAGGTGAGTCTGCCAACTGACTGCCCTCCATCACAGCCAGCTGAGAAAATATGGCAAGGCTGATGGAACCCACTTACCGCGCAATGTTTCTCTTCCGAAGAGGAGATTTTGCTACCAAACGTCAGCAGCTCCTCAGAGTGCTGTTCTGGTGTAGACTAGGGAAAGCTCCCACGGTCCGAAGATTAGGAACGGCTCTTTTCCAGTGGCTTCATCCGAGAGAGAGCCAGAAGGGCTGATCTCAACAAATAGGGCTGCACACCGCGAGTGCTTCGGGCAGGGCAGTCCTGAGCCAGTGTGCCGCCTAAGGAATGAAAGCAAAGTTTCCTAGCCGCAGGAAAGCAGACCGAGGCCTGCTGTTTTCTCTAGGCGATTGACGTGAGCTTGAGGGTGAGGCCTGTACTACATTGTGGAAAAGCTCGGGGTCACGGCTGTCTTTCTCCCTCTCTCGGGCCCATACCCTGGGCTCAGCCATGGGGGAATGCTGAGTGGGAGAGACTGCCTCTCTGCCGGACTCAGAAGGCTGCCTCCCTTTAGGGCAAGTCCGCTTGTGTCTTACTTCGTGGAGGAGGAATGAGGGCGCCCAGAGATATTCTGACATGAAATGCCTAACGACAGAGGATCTGGAGGAGCTGGTTTGTCAGTGGAAGGAGCCAAAAAGCCTGCATTCCTAAGGCCTCGCTGAGAACTGCCAGACACTCTGCCGTCATAGGCCTAAGAACTGGAAATTGTGACGGCAAGGCAACACTTGGAATCCTAGGAGGCAGTGGAAGTGCGGCTCTCAAACTGGATGGAAGAAGCTTCCAAGCATAGTGTTCTTTCATGTACCAAAGAGAACCCAAGTGTCTGAGGCTGCTAGCCGTGTTGCTGGAGAGAACTGGCATCCCCGTGGGCCTGTCGGCCCATTTCCTCTTTCTGACCCTCGAAGGAAAGTCTTCCAAAAAGCCTTTGGGACCCGCTTAGAGAGAACAGCTGCCAAGCTGATGCACACAACTTTGACAGAGAGACTAGCCCTGGGTCCCAAGCAGCCACCTATCTCTGGAGAGTACGTACCCCACCCAGGGATTCAAGCAGGGAGTTGGCCTTGTACAACTTACGCAGGACACTGGGAGGAGATGGAGGGCCACTCTACCTGCGCTCACACTACGTGGCCCGGAGAAGTTATCACGCAGCAGAATTCAGCACCCTCCCACTACACGTGTGTAGCCAAAAGAGGCGCTGGGCAGTGGGTGTTCTCAGCCCAAGAGCAGTCCTTGTTCTGGGCCGCACCTGCTCTGTGCTTCAAAGGTTCTCTGAGTCTGCTCCTTTGGAGGCATTTCAGAGCTGACGCTATCCCTGGGCTGCCGAAGCAAAGAGGCATAGCGGCCTTTCACACTGAAGGCATGGGCTTGTTTCCCATTCAGAGAGTGTATGTTGCCCCTCCCAGGCTGGAGGCCTGTAAGGTGACACCCTTTGCGCCGTGCCCCTGGAAAATGCCAGTGGCTGTACCCGATTTGGGCTGCCTGGTGAAACAACTTGCCGTCACCAGCACCCTGAGTACCTTTCCTGAAGTCTGAGTCCTAGCTAGGTAAACTCGGCCTTCGGAGGCGAGAGGGGAGCAAACATGTTCAACTTGTGGGGAAAGTCTTTGACCAATGACCAGTATGCTTGTGCCTGGGCGAGGCTTAGGCAGGAGCTTTCCAACACAGGGTTTTGACCTTACCATAAGCCGTCCCTTTGGGCTGAAGCAGGCGGCGGGTCTGTCTGTATCACAGTCTGGGAAGGAGGGCCTCAGGTGAGTCTGCCAACTGACTGCCCTCCATCACAGCCAGCTGAGAAAATATGGCAAGGCTGATGGAACCCACTTACCGCGCAATGTTTCTCTTCCGAAGAGGAGATTTTGCTACCAAACGTCAGCAGCTCCTCAGAGTGCTGTTCTGGTGTAGACTAGGGAAAGCTCCCACGGTCCGAAGATTAGGAACGGCTCTTTTCCAGTGGCTTCATCCGAGAGAGAGCCAGAAGGGCTGATCTCAACAAATAGGGCTGCACACCGCGAGTGCTTCGGGCAGGGCAGTCCTGAGCCAGTGTGCCACCTAAGGAATGAAAGCAAAGTTTCCTAGCCGCAGGAAAGCAGACCGAGGCCTGCTGTTTTCTCTAGGCGATTGACGTGAGCTTGAGGGTGAGGCCTGTACTACATTGTGGAAAAGCTCGGGGTCACGGCTGTCTTTCTCCCTCTCTCGGGCCCATACCCTGGGCTCAGCCATGGGGGAATGCTGAGTGGGAGAGACTGCCTCTCTGCCGGACTCAGAAGGCTGCCTCCCTTTAGGGCAAGTCCGCTTGTGTCTTACTTCGTGGAGGAGGAATGAGGGCGCCCAGAGATATTCTGACATGAAATGCCTAACGACAGAGGATCTGGAGGAGCTGGTTTGTCAGTGGAAGGAGCCAAAAAGCCTGCATTCCTAAGGCCTCGCTGAGAACTGCCAGACACTCTGCCGTCATAGGCCTAAGAACTGGAAATTGTGACGGCAAGGCAACACTTGGAATCCTAGGAGGCAGTGGAAGTGCGGCTCTCAAACTGGATGGAAGAAGCTTCCAAGCATAGTGTTCTTTCATGTACCAAAGAGAACCCAAGTGTCTGAGGCTGCTAGCCGTGTTGCTGGAGAGAACTGGCATCCCCGTGGGCCTGTCGGCCCATTTCCTCTTTCTGACCCTCGAAGGAAAGTCTTCCAAAAAGCCTTTGGGACCCGCTTAGAGAGAACAGCTGCCAAGCTGATGCACACAACTTTGACAGAGAGACTAGCCCTGGGTCCCAAGCAGCCACCTATCTCTGGAGAGTACGTACCCCACCCAGGGATTCAAGCAGGGAGTTGGCCTTGTACAACTTACGCAGGACACTGGGAGGAGATGGAGGGCCACTCTACCTGCGCTCACACTACGTGGCCCGGAGAAGTTATCACGCAGCAGAATTCAGCACCCTCCCACTACACGTGTGTAGCCAAAAGAGGCGCTGGGCAGTGGGTGTTCTCAGCCCAAGAGCAGTCCTTGTTCTGGGCCGCACCTGCTCTGTGCTTCAAAGGTTCTCTGAGTCTGCTCCTTTGGAGGCATTTCAGAGCTGACGCTATCCCTGGGCTGCCGAAGCAAAGAGGCATAGCGGCCTTTCACACTGAAGGCATGGGCTTGTTTCCCATTCAGAGAGTGTATGTTGCCCCTCCCAGGCTGGAGGCCTGTAAGGTGACACCCTTTGCGCCGTGCCCCTGGAAAATGCCAGTGGCTGTACCCGATTTGGGCTGCCTGGTGAAACAACTTGCCGTCACCAGCACCCTGAGTACCTTTCCTGAAGTCTGAGTCCTAGCTAGGTAAACTCGGCCTTCGGAGGCGAGAGGGGAGCAAACATGTTCAACTTGTGGGGAAAGTCTTTGACCAATGACCAGTATGCTTGTGCCTGGGCGAGGCTTAGGCAGGAGCTTTCCAACACAGGGTTTTGACCTTACCATAAGCCGTCCCTTTGGGCTGAAGCAGGCGGCGGGTCTGTCTGTATCACAGTCTGGGAAGGAGGGCCTCAGGTGAGTCTGCCAACTGACTGCCCTCCATCACAGCCAGCTGAGAAAATATGGCAAGGCTGATGGAACCCACTTACCGCGCAATGTTTCTCTTCCGAAGAGGAGATTTTGCTACCAAACGTCAGCAGCTCCTCAGAGTGCTGTTCTGGTGTAGACTAGGGAAAGCTCCCACGGTCCGAAGATTAGGAACGGCTCTTTTCCAGTGGCTTCATCCGAGAGAGAGCCAGAAGGGCTGATCTCAACAAATAGGGCTGCACACCGCGAGTGCTTCGGGCAGGGCAGTCCTGAGCCAGTGTGCCACCTAAGGAATGAAAGCAAAGTTTCCTAGCCGCAGGAAAGCAGACCGAGGCCTGCTGTTTTCTCTAGGCGATTGACGTGAGCTTGAGGGTGAGGCCTGTACTACATTGTGGAAAAGCTCGGGGTCACGGCTGTCTTTCTCCCTCTCTCGGGCCCATACCCTGGGCTCAGCCATGGGGGAATGCTGAGTGGGAGAGACTGCCTCTCTGCCGGACTCAGAAGGCTGCCTCCCTTTAGGGCAAGTCCGCTTGTGTCTTACTTCGTGGAGGAGGAATGAGGGCGCCCAGAGATATTCTGACATGAAATGCCTAACGACAGAGGATCTGGAGGAGCTGGTTTGTCAGTGGAAGGAGCCAAAAAGCCTGCATTCCTAAGGCCTCGCTGAGAACTGCCAGACACTCTGCCGTCATAGGCCTAAGAACTGGAAATTGTGACGGCAAGGCAACACTTGGAATCCTAGGAGGCAGTGGAAGTGCGGCTCTCAAACTGGATGGAAGAAGCTTCCAAGCATAGTGTTCTTTCATGTACCAAAGAGAACCCAAGTGTCTGAGGCTGCTAGCCGTGTTGCTGGAGAGAACTGGCATCCCCGTGGGCCTGTCGGCCCATTTCCTCTTTCTGACCCTCGAAGGAAAGTCTTCCAAAAAGCCTTTGGGACCCGCTTAGAGAGAACAGCTGCCAAGCTGATGCACACAACTTTGACAGAGAGACTAGCCCTGGGTCCCAAGCAGCCACCTATCTCTGGAGAGTACGTACCCCACCCAGGGATTCAAGCAGGGAGTTGGCCTTGTACAACTTACGCAGGACACTGGGAGGAGATGGAGGGCCACTCTACCTGTGCTCACACTACGTGGCCCGGAGAAGTTATCACGCAGCAGAATTCAGCACCCTCCCACTACACGTGTGTAGCCAAAAGAGGCGCTGGGCAGTGGGTGTTCTCAGCCCAAGAGCAGTCCTTGTTCTGGGCCGCACCTGCTCTGTGGTTCAAAGGTTCTCTGAGTCTGCTCCTTTGGAGGCATTTCAGAGCTGACGCTATCCCTGGGCTGCCGAAGCAAAGAGGCATAGCGGCCTTTCACACTGAAGGCATGGGCTTGTTTCCCATTCAGAGAGTGTATGTTGCCCCTCCCAGCCTGGAGGCCTGTAAGGTGACACCCTTTGCGCTGTGCCCCTGGAAAATGCCAGTGGCTGTACCCGATTTGGGCTGCCTGGTGAAACAACTTGCCGTCACCAGCACCCTGAGTACCTTTCCTGAAGTCTGAGTCCTAGCTAGGTAAACTCGGCCTTCGGAGGCGAGAGGGGGGGAGCAAACATGTTCAACTTGTGGGGAAAGTCTTTGACCAATGACCAGTATGCTTGTGCCTGGGCGAGGCTTAGGCAGGAGCTTTCCAACACAGGGTTTTGACCTTACCATAAGCCGTCCCTTTGGGCTGAAGCAGGCGGCGGGTCGGTCTGTATCACAGTCTGGGAAGGAGGGCCTCAGGTGAGTCTGCCAACTGACTGCCCTCCATCACAGCCAGCTGAGAAAATATGGCAAGGCTGATGGAACCCACTTACCGCGCAATGTTTCTCTTCCGAAGAGGAGATTTTGCTACCAAACGTCAGCAGCTCCTCAGAGTGCTGTTCTGGTGTAGACTAGGGAAAGCTCCCACGGTCCGAAGATTAGGAACGGCTCTTTTCCAGTGGCTTCATCCGAGAGAGAGCCAGAAGGGCTGATCTCAACAAATAGGGCTGCACACCGCGAGTGCTTCGGGCAGGGCAGTCCTGAGCCAGTGTGCCACCTAAGGAATGAAAGCAAAGTTTCCTAGCCGCAGGAAAGCAGACCGAGGCCTGCTGTTTTCTCTAGGCGATTGACGGTGAGCTTGAGGGTGAGGCCTGTACTACATTGTGGAAAAGCTCGGGGTCACGGCTGTCTTTCTCCCTCTCTCGGGCCCATACCCTGGGCTCAGCCATGGGGGAATGCTGAGTGGGAGAGACTGCCTCTCTGCCGGACTCAGAAGGCTGCCTCCCTTTAGGGCAAGTCCGCTTGTGTCTTACTTCGTGGAGGAGGAATGAGGGCGCCCAGAGATATTCTGACATGAAATGCCTAACGACAGAGGATCTGGAGGAGCTGGTTTGTCAGTGGAAGGAGCCAAAAAGCCTGCATTCCTAAGGCCTCGCTGAGAACTGCCAGACACTCTGCCGTCATAGGCCTAAGAACTGGAAATTGTGACGGCAAGGCAACACTTGGAATCCTAGGAGGCAGTGGAAGTGCGGCTCTCAAACTGGATGGAAGAAGCTTCCAAGCATAGTGTTCTTTCATGTACCAAAGAGAACCCAAGTGTCTGAGGCTGCTAGCCGTGTTGCTGGAGAGAACTGGCATCCCCGTGGGCCTGTCGGCCCATTTCCTCTTTCTGACCCTCGAAGGAAAGTCTTCCAAAAAGCCTTTGGGACCCGCTTAGAGAGAACAGCTGCCAAGCTGATGCACACAACTTTGACAGAGAGACTAGCCCTGGGTCCCAAGCAGCCACCTATCTCTGGAGAGTACGTACCCCACCCAGGGATTCAAGCAGGGAGTTGGCCTTGTACAACTTACGCAGGACACTGGGAGGAGATGGAGGGCCACTCTACCTGCGCTCACACTACGTGGCCCGGAGAAGTTATCACGCAGCAGAATTCAGCACCCTCCCACTACACGTGTGTAGCCAAAAGAGGCGCTGGGCAGTGGGTGTTCTCAGCCCAAGAGCAGTCCTTGTTCTGGGCCGCACCTGCTCTGTGCTTCAAAGGTTCTCTGAGTCTGCTCCTTTGGAGGCATTTCAGAGCTGACGCTATCCCTGGGCTGCCGAAGCAAAGAGGCATAGCGGCCTTTCACACTGAAGGCATGGGCTTGTTTCCCATTCAGAGAGTGTATGTTGCCCCTCCCAGGCTGGAGGCCTGTAAGGTGACACCCTTTGCGCCGTGCCCCTGGAAAATGCCAGTGGCTGTACCCGATTTGGGCTGCCTGGTGAAACAACTTGCCGTCACCAGCACCCTGAGTACCTTTCCTGAAGTCTGAGTCCTAGCTAGGTAAACTCGGCCTTCGGAGGCGAGAGGGGAGCAAACATGTTCAACTTGTGGGGAAAGTCTTTGACCAATGACCAGTATGCTTGTGCCTGGGCGAGGCTTAGGCAGGAGCTTTCCAACACAGGGTTTTGACCTTACCATAAGCCGTCCCTTTGGGCTGAAGCAGGCGGCGGGTCTGTCTGTATCACAGTCTGGGAAGGAGGGCCTCAGGTGAGTCTGCCAACTGACTGCCCTCCATCACAGCCAGCTGAGAAAATATGGCAAGGCTGATGGAACCCACTTACAGCGCAATGTTTCTCTTCCGAAGAGGAGATTTTGCTACCAAACGTCAGCAGCTCCTCAGAGTGCTGTTCTGGTGTAGACTAGGGAAAGCTCCCACGGTCCGAAGATTAGGAACGGCTCTTTTCCAGTGGCTTCATCCGAGAGAGAGCCAGAAGGGCTGATCTCAACAAATAGGGCTGCACACCGCGAGTGCTTCGGGCAGGGCAGTCCTGAGCCAGTGTGCCACCTAAGGAATGAAAGCAAAGTTTCCTAGCCGCAGGAAAGCAGACCGAGGCCTGCTGTTTTCTCTAGGCGATTGACGGTGAGCTTGAGGGTGAGGCCTGTACTACATTGTGGAAAAGCTCGGGGTCACGGCTGTCTTTCTCCCTCTCTCGGGCCCATACCCTGGGCTCAGCCATGGGGGAATGCTGAGTGGGAGAGACTGCCTCTCTGCCGGACTCAGAAGGCTGCCTCCCTTTAGGGCAAGTCCGCTTGTGTCTTACTTCGTGGAGGAGGAATGAGGGCGCCCAGAGATATTCTGACATGAAATGCCTAACGACAGAGGATCTGGAGGAGCTGGTTTGTCAGTGGAAGGAGCCAAAAAGCCTGCATTCCTAAGGCCTCGCTGAGAACTGCCAGACACTCTGCCGTCATAGGCCTAAGAACTGGAAATTGTGACGGCAAGGCAACACTTGGAATCCTAGGAGGCAGTGGAAGTGCGGCTCTCAAACTGGATGGAAGAAGCTTCCAAGCATAGTGTTCTTTCATGTACCAAAGAGAACCCAAGTGTCTGAGGCTGCTAGCCGTGTTGCTGGAGAGAACTGGCATCCCCGTGGGCCTGTCGGCCCATTTCCTCTTTCTGACCCTCGAAGGAAAGTCTTCCAAAAAGCCTTTGGGACCCGCTTAGAGAGAACAGCTGCCAAGCTGATGCACAGAACTTTGACAGAGAGATTAGCCCTGGGTCCCAAGCAGCCACCTATCTCTGGAGAGTACGTACCCCACCCAGGGATTCAAGCAGGGAGTTGGCCTTGTACAACTTACGCAGGACACTGGGAGGAGATGGAGGGCCACTCTACCTGCGCTCACACTACGTGGCCCGGAGAAGTTATCACGCAGCAGAATTCAGCACCCTCCCACTACACGTGTGTAGCCAAAAGCGGCGCTGGGCAGTGGGTGTTCTCAGCCCAAGAGCAGTCCTTGTTCTGGGCCGCACCTGCTCTGTGCTTCAAAGGTTCTCTGAGTCTGCTCCTTTGGAGGCATTTCAGAGCTGACGCTATCCCTGGGCTGCCGAAGCAAAGAGGCATAGCGGCCTTTCACACTGAAGGCATGGGCTTGTTTCCCATTCAGAGAGTGTATGTTGCCCCTCCCAGGCTGGAGGCCTGTAAGGTGACACCCTTTGCGCCGTGCCCCTGGAAAATGCCAGTGGCTGTACCCGATTTGGGCTGCCTGGTGAAACAACTTGCCGTCACCAGCACCCTGAGTACCTTTCCTGAAGTCTGAGTCCTAGCTAGGTAAACTCGGCCTTCGGAGGCGAGAGGGGAGCAAACATGTTCAACTTGTGGGGAAAGTCTTTGACCAATGACCAGTATGCTTGTGCCTGGGCGAGGCTTAGGCAGGAGCTTTCCAACACAGGGTTTTGACCTTACCATAAGCCGTCCCTTTGGGCTGAAGCAGGCGGCGGGTCTGTCTGTATCACAGTCTGGGAAGGAGGGCCTCAGGTGAGTCTGCCAACTGACTGCCCTCCATCACAGCCAGCTGAGAAAATATGGCAAGGCTGATGGAACCCACTTACAGCGCAATGTTTCTCTTCCGAAGAGGAGATTTTGCTACCAAACGTCAGCAGCTCCTCAGAGTGCTGTTCTGGTGTAGACTAGGGAAAGCTCCCACGGTCCGAAGATTAGGAACGGCTCTTTTCCAGTGGCTTCATCCGAGAGAGAGCCAGAAGGGCTGATCTCAACAAATAGGGCTGCACACCGCGAGTGCTTCGGGCAGGGCAGTCCTGAGCCAGTGTGCCACCTAAGGAATGAAAGCAAAGTTTCCTAGCCGCAGGAAAGCAGACCGAGGCCTGCTGTTTTCTCTAGGCGATTGACGGTGAGCTTGAGGGTGAGGCCTGTACTACATTGTGGAAAAGCTCGGGGTCACGGCTGTCTTTCTCCCTCTCTCGGGCCCATACCCTGGGCTCAGCCATGGGGGAATGCTGAGTGGGAGAGACTGCCTCTCTGCCGGACTCAGAAGGCTGCCTCCCTTTAGGGCAAGTCCGCTTGTGTCTTACTTCGTGGAGGAGGAATGAGGGCGCCCAGAGATATTCTGACATGAAATGCCTAACGACAGAGGATCTGGAGGAGCTGGTTTGTCAGTGGAAGGAGCCAAAAAGCCTGCATTCCTAAGGCCTCGCTGAGAACTGCCAGACACTCTGCCGTCATAGGCCTAAGAACTGGAAATTGTGACGGCAAGGCAACACTTGGAATCCTAGGAGGCAGTGGAAGTGCGGCTCTCAAACTGGATGGAAGAAGCTTCCAAGCATAGTGTTCTTTCATGTACCAAAGAGAACCCAAGTGTCTGAGGCTGCTAGCCGTGTTGCTGGAGAGAACTGGCATCCCCGTGGGCCTGTCGGCCCATTTCCTCTTTCTGACCCTCGAAGGAAAGTCTTCCAAAAAGCCTTTGGGACCCGCTTAGAGAGAACAGCTGCCAAGCTGATGCACACAACTTTGACAGAGAGACTAGCCCTGGGTCCCAAGCAGCCACCTATCTCTGGAGAGTACGTACCCCACCCAGGGATTCAAGCAGGGAGTTGGCCTTGTACAACTTACGCAGGACACTGGGAGGAGATGGAGGGCCACTCTACCTGTGCTCACACTACGTGGCCCGGAGAAGTTATCACGCAGCAGAATTCAGCACCCTCCCACTACACGTGTGTAGCCAAAAGCGGCGCTGGGCAGTGGGTGTTCTCAGCCCAAGAGCAGTCCTTGTTCTGGGCCGCACCTGCTCTGTGCTTCAAAGGTTCTCTGAGTCTGCTCCTTTGGAGGCATTTCAGAGCTGACGCTATCCCTGGGCTGCCGAAGCAAAGAGGCATAGCGGCCTTTCACACTGAAGGCATGGGCTTGTTTCCCATTCAGAGAGTGTATGTTGCCCCTCCCAGGCTGGAGGCCTGTAAGGTGACACCCTTTGCGCCGTGCCCCTGGAAAATGCCAGTGGCTGTACCCGATTTGGGCTGCCTGGTGAAACAACTTGCCGTCACCAGCACCCTGAGTACCTTTCCTGAAGTCTGAGTCCTAGCTAGGTAAACTCGGCCTTCGGAGGCGAGAGGGGAGCAAACATGTTCAACCTGTGGGGAAAGTCTTTGACCAATGACCAGTATGCTTGTGCCTGGGCGAGGCTTAGGCAGGAGCTTTCCAACACAGGGTTTTGACCTTACCATAAGCCGTCCCTTTGGGCTGAAGCAGGCGGCGGGTCTGTCTGTATCACAGTCTGGGAAGGAGGGCCTCAGGTGAGTCTGCCAACTGACTGCCCTCCATCACAGCCAGCTGAGAAAATATGGCAAGGCTGATGGAACCCACTTACAGCGCAATGTTTCTCTTCCGAAGAGGAGATTTTGCTACCAAACGTCAGCAGCTCCTCAGAGTGCTGTTCTGGTGTAGACTAGGGAAAGCTCCCACGGTCCGAAGATTAGGAACGGCTCTTTTCCAGTGGCTTCATCCGAGAGAGAGCCAGAAGGGCTGATCTCAACAAATAGGGCTGCACACCGCGAGTGCTTCGGGCAGGGCAGTCCTGAGCCAGTGTGCCACCTAAGGAATGAAAGCAAAGTTTCCTAGCCGCAGGAAAGCAGACCGAGGCCTGCTGTTTTCTCTAGGCGATTGACGGTGAGCTTGAGGGTGAGGCCTGTACTACATTGTGGAAAAGCTCGGGGTCACGGCTGTCTTTCTCCCTCTCTCGGGCCCATACCCTGGGCTCAGCCATGGGGGAATGCTGAGTGGGAGAGACTGCCTCTCTGCCGGACTCAGAAGGCTGCCTCCCTTTAGGGCAAGTCCGCTTGTGTCTTACTTCGTGGAGGAGGAATGAGGGCGCCCAGAGATATTCTGACATGAAATGCCTAACGACAGAGGATCTGGAGGAGCTGGTTTGTCAGTGGAAGGAGCCAAAAAGCCTGCATTCCTAAGGCCTCGCTGAGAACTGCCAGACACTCTGCCGTCATAGGCCTAAGAACTGGAAATTGTGACGGCAAGGCAACACTTGGAATCCTAGGAGGCAGTGGAAGTGCGGCTCTCAAACTGGATGGAAGAAGCTTCCAAGCATAGTGTTCTTTCATGTACCAAAGAGAACCCAAGTGTCTGAGGCTGCTAGCCGTGTTGCTGGAGAGAACTGGCATCCCCGTGGGCCTGTCGGCCCATTTCCTCTTTCTGACCCTCGAAGGAAAGTCTTCCAAAAAGCCTTTGGGACCCGCTTAGAGAGAACAGCTGCCAAGCTGATGCACACAACTTTGACAGAGAGACTAGCCCTGGGTCCCAAGCAGCCACCTATCTCTGGAGAGTACGTACCCCACCCAGGGATTCAAGCAGGGAGTTGGCCTTGTACAACTTACGCAGGACACTGGGAGGAGATGGAGGGCCACTCTACCTGCGCTCACACTACGTGGCCCGGAGAAGTTATCACGCAGCAGAATTCAGCACCCTCCCACTACACGTGTGTAGCCAAAAGCGGCGCTGGGCAGTGGGTGTTCTCAGCCCAAGAGCAGTCCTTGTTCTGGGCCGCACCTGCTCTGTGCTTCAAAGGTTCTCTGAGTCTGCTCCTTTGGAGGCATTTCAGAGCTGACGCTATCCCTGGGCTGCCGAAGCAAAGAGGCATAGCGGCCTTTCACACTGAAGGCATGGGCTTGTTTCCCATTCAGAGAGTGTATGTTGCCCCTCCCAGGCTGGAGGCCTGTAAGGTGACACCCTTTGCGCCGTGCCCCTGGAAAATGCCAGTGGCTGTACCCGATTTGGGCTGCCTGGTGAAACAACTTGCCGTCACCAGCACCCTGAGTACCTTTCCTGAAGTCTGAGTCCTAGCTAGGTAAACTCGGCCTTCGGAGGCGAGAGGGGAGCAAACATGTTCAACTTGTGGGGAAAGTCTTTGACCAATGACCAGTATGCTTGTGCCTGGGCGAGGCTTAGGCAGGAGCTTTCCAACACAGGGTTTTGACCTTACCATAAGCCGTCCCTTTGGGCTGAAGCAGGCGGCGGGTCTGTCTGTATCACAGTCTGGGAAGGAGGGCCTCAGGTGAGTCTGCCAACTGACTGCCCTCCATCACAGCCAGCTGAGAAAATATGGCAAGGCTGATGGAACCCACTTACAGCGCAATGTTTCTCTTCCGAAGAGGAGATTTTGCTACCAAACGTCAGCAGCTCCTCAGAGTGCTGTTCTGGTGTAGACTAGGGAAAGCTCCCACGGTCCGAAGATTAGGAACGGCTCTTTTCCAGTGGCTTCATCCGAGAGAGAGCCAGAAGGGCTGATCTCAACAAATAGGGCTGCACACCGCGAGTGCTTCGGGCAGGGCAGTCCTGAGCCAGTGTGCCACCTAAGGAATGAAAGCAAAGTTTCCTAGCCGCAGGAAAGCAGACCGAGGCCTGCTGTTTTCTCTAGGCGATTGACGGTGAGCTTGAGGGTGAGGCCTGTACTACATTGTGGAAAAGCTCGGGGTCACGGCTGTCTTTCTCCCTCTCTCGGGCCCATACCCTGGGCTCAGCCATGGGGGAATGCTGAGTGGGAGAGACTGCCTCTCTGCCGGACTCAGAAGGCTGCCTCCCTTTAGGGCAAGTCCGCTTGTGTCTTACTTCGTGGAGGAGGAATGAGGGCGCCCAGAGATATTCTGACATGAAATGCCTAACGACAGAGGATCTGGAGGAGCTGGTTTGTCAGTGGAAGGAGCCAAAAAGCCTGCATTCCTAAGGCCTCGCTGAGAACTGCCAGACACTCTGCCGTCATAGGCCTAAGAACTGGAAATTGTGACGGCAAGGCAACACTTGGAATCCTAGGAGGCAGTGGAAGTGCGGCTCTCAAACTGGATGGAAGAAGCTTCCAAGCATAGTGTTCTTTCATGTACCAAAGAGAACCCAAGTGTCTGAGGCTGCTAGCCGTGTTGCTGGAGAGAACTGGCATCCCCGTGGGCCTGTCGGCCCATTTCCTCTTTCTGACCCTCGAAGGAAAGTCTTCCAAAAAGCCTTTGGGACCCGCTTAGAGAGAACAGCTGCCAAGCTGATGCACAGAACTTTGACAGAGAGATTAGCCCTGGGTCCCAAGCAGCCACCTATCTCTGGAGAGTACGTACCCCACCCAGGGATTCAAGCAGGGAGTTGGCCTTGTACAACTTACGCAGGACACTGGGAGGAGATGGAGGGCCACTCTACCTGCGCTCACACTACGTGGCCCGGAGAAGTTATCACGCAGCAGAATTCAGCACCCTCCCACTACACGTGTGTAGCCAAAAGCGGCGCTGGGCAGTGGGTGTTCTCAGCCCAAGAGCAGTCCTTGTTCTGGGCCGCACCTGCTCTGTGCTTCAAAGGTTCTCTGAGTCTGCTCCTTTGGAGGCATTTCAGAGCTGACGCTATCCCTGGGCTGCCGAAGCAAAGAGGCATAGCGGCCTTTCACACTGAAGGCATGGGCTTGTTTCCCATTCAGAGAGTGTATGTTGCCCCTCCCAGGCTGGAGGCCTGTAAGGTGACACCCTTTGCGCCGTGCCCCTGGAAAATGCCAGTGGCTGTACCCGATTTGGGCTGCCTGGTGAAACAACTTGCCGTCACCAGCACCCTGAGTACCTTTCCTGAAGTCTGAGTCCTAGCTAGGTAAACTCGGCCTTCGGAGGCGAGAGGGGAGCAAACATGTTCAACTTGTGGGGAAAGTCTTTGACCAATGACCAGTATGCTTGTGCCTGGGCGAGGCTTAGGCAGGAGCTTTCCAACACAGGGTTTTGACCTTACCATAAGCCGTCCCTTTGGGCTGAAGCAGGCGGCGGGTCTGTCTGTATCACAGTCTGGGAAGGAGGGCCTCAGGTGAGTCTGCCAACTGACTGCCCTCCATCACAGCCAGCTGAGAAAATATGGCAAGGCTGATGGAACCCACTTACAGCGCAATGTTTCTCTTCCGAAGAGGAGATGTTGCTACCAAACGTCAGCAGCTCCTCAGAGTGCTGTTCTGGTGTAGACTAGGGAAAGCTCCCACGGTCCGAAGATTAGGAACGGCTCTTTTCCAGTGGCTTCATCCGAGAGAGAGCCAGAAGGGCTGATCTCAACAAATAGGGCTGCACACCGCGAGTGCTTCGGGCAGGGCAGTCCTGAGCCAGTGTGCCACCTAAGGAATGAAAGCAAAGTTTCCTAGCCGCAGGAAAGCAGACCGAGGCCTGCTGTTTTCTCTAGGCGATTGACGGTGAGCTTGAGGGTGAGGCCTGTACTACATTGTGGAAAAGCTCGGGGTCACGGCTGTCTTTCTCCCTCTCTCGGGCCCATACCCTGGGCTCAGCCATGGGGGAATGCTGAGTGGGAGAGACTGCCTCTCTGCCGGACTCAGAAGGCTGCCTCCCTTTAGGGCAAGTCCGCTTGTGTCTTACTTCGTGGAGGAGGAATGAGGGCGCCCAGAGATATTCTGACATGAAATGCCTAACGACAGAGGATCTGGAGGAGCTGGTTTGTCAGTGGAAGGAGCCAAAAAGCCTGCATTCCTAAGGCCTCGCTGAGAACTGCCAGACACTCTGCCGTCATAGGCCTAAGAACTGGAAATTGTGACGGCAAGGCAACACTTGGAATCCTAGGAGGCAGTGGAAGTGCGGCTCTCAAACTGGATGGAAGAAGCTTCCAAGCATAGTGTTCTTTCATGTACCAAAGAGAACCCAAGTGTCTGAGGCTGCTAGCCGTGTTGCTGGAGAGAACTGGCATCCCCGTGGGCCTGTCGGCCCATTTCCTCTTTCTGACCCTCGAAGGAAAGTCTTCCAAAAAGCCTTTGGGACCCGCTTAGAGAGAACAGCTGCCAAGCTGATGCACACAACTTTGACAGAGAGACTAGCCCTGGGTCCCAAGCAGCCACCTATCTCTGGAGAGTACGTACCCCACCCAGGGATTCAAGCAGGGAGTTGGCCTTGTACAACTTACGCAGGACACTGGGAGGAGATGGAGGGCCACTCTACCTGTGCTCACACTACGTGGCCCGGAGAAGTTATCACGCAGCAGAATTCAGCACCCTCCCACTACACGTGTGTAGCCAAAAGCGGCGCTGGGCAGTGGGTGTTCTCAGCCCAAGAGCAGTCCTTGTTCTGGGCCGCACCTGCTCTGTGCTTCAAAGGTTCTCTGAGTCTGCTCCTTTGGAGGCATTTCAGAGCTGACGCTATCCCTGGGCTGCCGAAGCAAAGAGGCATAGCGGCCTTTCACACTGAAGGCATGGGCTTGTTTCCCATTCAGAGAGTGTATGTTGCCCCTCCCAGGCTGGAGGCCTGTAAGGTGACACCCTTTGCGCCGTGCCCCTGGAAAATGCCAGTGGCTGTACCCGATTTGGGCTGCCTGGTGAAACAACTTGCCGTCACCAGCACCCTGAGTACCTTTCCTGAAGTCTGAGTCCTAGCTAGGTAAACTCGGCCTTCGGAGGCGAGAGGGGAGCAAACATGTTCAACCTGTGGGGAAAGTCTTTGACCAATGACCAGTATGCTTGTGCCTGGGCGAGGCTTAGGCAGGAGCTTTCCAACACAGGGTTTTGACCTTACCATAAGCCGTCCCTTTGGGCTGAAGCAGGCGGCGGGTCTGTCTGTATCACAGTCTGGGAAGGAGGGCCTCAGGTGAGTCTGCCAACTGACTGCCCTCCATCACAGCCAGCTGAGAAAATATGGCAAGGCTGATGGAACCCACTTACAGCGCAATGTTTCTCTTCCGAAGAGGAGATTTTGCTACCAAACGTCAGCAGCTCCTCAGAGTGCTGTTCTGGTGTAGACTAGGGAAAGCTCCCACGGTCCGAAGATTAGGAACGGCTCTTTTCCAGTGGCTTCATCCGAGAGAGAGCCAGAAGGGCTGATCTCAACAAATAGGGCTGCACACCGCGAGTGCTTCGGGCAGGGCAGTCCTGAGCCAGTGTGCCACCTAAGGAATGAAAGCAAAGTTTCCTAGCCGCAGGAAAGCAGACCGAGGCCTGCTGTTTTCTCTAGGCGATTGACGGTGAGCTTGAGGGTGAGGCCTGTACTACATTGTGGAAAAGCTCGGGGTCACGGCTGTCTTTCTCCCTCTCTCGGGCCCATACCCTGGGCTCAGCCATGGGGGAATGCTGAGTGGGAGAGACTGCCTCTCTGCCGGACTCAGAAGGCTGCCTCCCTTTAGGGCAAGTCCGCTTGTGTCTTACTTCGTGGAGGAGGAATGAGGGCGCCCAGAGATATTCTGACATGAAATGCCTAACGACAGAGGATCTGGAGGAGCTGGTTTGTCAGTGGAAGGAGCCAAAAAGCCTGCATTCCTAAGGCCTCGCTGAGAACTGCCAGACACTCTGCCGTCATAGGCCTAAGAACTGGAAATTGTGACGGCAAGGCAACACTTGGAATCCTAGGAGGCAGTGGAAGTGCGGCTCTCAAACTGGATGGAAGAAGCTTCCAAGCATAGTGTTCTTTCATGTACCAAAGAGAACCCAAGTGTCTGAGGCTGCTAGCCGTGTTGCTGGAGAGAACTGGCATCCCCGTGGGCCTGTCGGCCCATTTCCTCTTTCTGACCCTCGAAGGAAAGTCTTCCAAAAAGCCTTTGGGACCCGCTTAGAGAGAACAGCTGCCAAGCTGATGCACACAACTTTGACAGAGAGACTAGCCCTGGGTCCCAAGCAGCCACCTATCTCTGGAGAGTACGTACCCCACCCAGGGATTCAAGCAGGGAGTTGGCCTTGTACAACTTACGCAGGACACTGGGAGGAGATGGAGGGCCACTCTACCTGCGCTCACACTACGTGGCCCGGAGAAGTTATCACGCAGCAGAATTCAGCACCCTCCCACTACACGTGTGTAGCCAAAAGCGGCGCTGGGCAGTGGGTGTTCTCAGCCCAAGAGCAGTCCTTGTTCTGGGCCGCACCTGCTCTGTGCTTCAAAGGTTCTCTGAGTCTGCTCCTTTGGAGGCATTTCAGAGCTGACGCTATCCCTGGGCTGCCGAAGCAAAGAGGCATAGCGGCCTTTCACACTGAAGGCATGGGCTTGTTTCCCATTCAGAGAGTGTATGTTGCCCCTCCCAGGCTGGAGGCCTGTAAGGTGACACCCTTTGCGCCGTGCCCCTGGAAAATGCCAGTGGCTGTACCCGATTTGGGCTGCCTGGTGAAACAACTTGCCGTCACCAGCACCCTGAGTACCTTTCCTGAAGTCTGAGTCCTAGCTAGGTAAACTCGGCCTTCGGAGGCGAGAGGGGAGCAAACATGTTCAACTTGTGGGGAAAGTCTTTGACCAATGACCAGTATGCTTGTGCCTGGGCGAGGCTTAGGCAGGAGCTTTCCAACACAGGGTTTTGACCTTACCATAAGCCGTCCCTTTGGGCTGAAGCAGGCGGCGGGTCTGTCTGTATCACAGTCTGGGAAGGAGGGCCTCAGGTGAGTCTGCCAACTGACTGCCCTCCATCACAGCCAGCTGAGAAAATATGGCAAGGCTGATGGAACCCACTTACAGCGCAATGTTTCTCTTCCGAAGAGGAGATTTTGCTACCAAACGTCAGCAGCTCCTCAGAGTGCTGTTCTGGTGTAGACTAGGGAAAGCTCCCACGGTCCGAAGATTAGGAACGGCTCTTTTCCAGTGGCTTCATCCGAGAGAGAGCCAGAAGGGCTGATCTCAACAAATAGGGCTGCACACCGCGAGTGCTTCGGGCAGGGCAGTCCTGAGCCAGTGTGCCACCTAAGGAATGAAAGCAAAGTTTCCTAGCCGCAGGAAAGCAGACCGAGGCCTGCTGTTTTCTCTAGGCGATTGACGGTGAGCTTGAGGGTGAGGCCTGTACTACATTGTGGAAAAGCTCGGGGTCACGGCTGTCTTTCTCCCTCTCTCGGGCCCATACCCTGGGCTCAGCCATGGGGGAATGCTGAGTGGGAGAGACTGCCTCTCTGCCGGACTCAGAAGGCTGCCTCCCGTTAGGGCAAGTCCGCTTGTGTCTTACTTCGTGGAGGAGGAATGAGGGCGCCCAGAGATATTCTGACATGAAATGCCTAACGACAGAGGATCTGGAGGAGCTGGTTTGTCAGTGGAAGGAGCCAAAAAGCCTGCATTCCTAAGGCCTCGCTGAGAACTGCCAGACACTCTGCCGTCATAGGCCTAAGAACTGGAAATTGTGACGGCAAGGCAACACTTGGAATCCTAGGAGGCAGTGGAAGTGCGGCTCTCAAACTGGATGGAAGAAGCTTCCAAGCATAGTGTTCTTTCATGTACCAAAGAGAACCCAAGTGTCTGAGGCTGCTAGCCGTGTTGCTGGAGAGAACTGGCATCCCCGTGGGCCTGTCGGCCCATTTGCTCTTTCTGACCCTCGAAGGAAAGTCTTCCAAAAAGCCTTTGGGACCCGCTTAGAGAGAACAGCTGCCAAGCTGATGCACACAACTTTGACAGAGAGACTAGCCCTGGGTCCCAAGCAGCCACCTATCTCTGGAGAGTACGTACCCCACCCAGGGATTCAAGCAGGGAGTTGGCCTTGTACAACTTACGCAGGACACTGGGAGGAGATGGAGGGCCACTCTACCTGCGCTCACACTACGTGGCCCGGAGAAGTTATCACGCAGCAGAATTCAGCACCCTCCCACTACACGTGTGTAGCCAAAAGCGGCGCTGGGCAGTGGGTGTTCTCAGCCCAAGAGCAGTCCTTGTTCTGGGCCGCACCTGCTCTGTGCTTCAAAGGTTCTCTGAGTCTGCTCCTTTGGAGGCATTTCAGAGCTGACGCTATCCCTGGGCTGCCGAAGCAAAGAGGCATAGCGGCCTTTCACACTGAAGGCATGGGCTTGTTTCCCATTCAGAGAGTGTATGTTGCCCCTCCCAGGCTGGAGGCCTGTAAGGTGACACCCTTTGCGCCGTGCCCCTGGAAAATGCCAGTGGCTGTACCCGATTTGGGCTGCCTGGTGAAACAACTTGCCGTCACCAGCACCCTGAGTACCTTTCCTGAAGTCTGAGTCCTAGCTAGGTAAACTCGGCCTTCGGAGGCGAGAGGGGAGCAAACATGTTCAACTTGTGGGGAAAGTCTTTGACCAATGACCAGTATGCTTGTGCCTGGGCGAGGCTTAGGCAGGAGCTTTCCAACACAGGGTTTTGACCTTACCATAAGCCGTCCCTTTGGGCTGAAGCAGGCGGCGGGTCTGTCTGTATCACAGTCTGGGGAGGAGGGCCTCAGGTGAGTCTGCCAACTGACTGCCCTCCATCACAGCCAGCTGAGAAAATATGGCAAGGCTGATGGAACCCACTTACAGCGCAATGTTTCTCTTCCGAAGAGGAGATTTTGCTACCAAACGTCAGCAGCTCCTCAGAGTGCTGTTCTGGTGTAGACTAGGGAAAGCTCCCACGGTCCGAAGATTAGGAACGGCTCTTTTCCAGTGGCTTCATCCGAGAGAGAGCCAGAAGGGCTGATCTCAACAAATAGGGCTGCACACCGCGAGTGCTTCGGGCAGGGCAGTCCTGAGCCAGTGTGCCACCTAAGGAATGAAAGCAAAGTTTCCTAGCCGCAGGAAAGCAGACCGAGGCCTGCTGTTTTCTCTAGGCGATTGACGGTGAGCTTGAGGGTGAGGCCTGTACTACATTGTGGAAAAGCTCGGGGTCACGGCTGTCTTTCTCCCTCTCTCGGGCCCATACCCTGGGCTCAGCCATGGGGGAATGCTGAGTGGGAGAGACTGCCTCTCTGCCGGACTCAGAAGGCTGCCTCCCTTTAGGGCAAGTCCGCTTGTGTCTTACTTCGTGGAGGAGGAATGAGGGCGCCCAGAGATATTCTGACATGAAATGCCTAACGACAGAGGATCTGGAGGAGCTGGTTTGTCAGTGGAAGGAGCCAAAAAGCCTGCATTCCTAAGGCCTCGCTGAGAACTGCCAGACACTCTGCCGTCATAGGCCTAAGAACTGGAAATTGTGACGGCAAGGCAACACTTGGAATCCTAGGAGGCAGTGGAAGTGCGGCTCTCAAACTGGATGGAAGAAGCTTCCAAGCATAGTGTTCTTTCATGTACCAAAGAGAACCCAAGTGTCTGAGGCTGCTAGCCGTGTTGCTGGAGAGAACTGGCATCCCCGTGGGCCTGTCGGCCCATTTCCTCTTTCTGACCCTCGAAGGAAAGTCTTCCAAAAAGCCTTTGGGACCCGCTTAGAGAGAACAGCTGCCAAGCTGATGCACACAACTTTGACAGAGAGACTAGCCCTGGGTCCCAAGCAGCCACCTATCTCTGGAGAGTACGTACCCCACCCAGGGATTCAAGCAGGGAGTTGGCCTTGTACAACTTACGCAGGACACTGGGAGGAGATGGAGGGCCACTCTACCTGCGCTCACACTACGTGGCCCGGAGAAGTTATCACGCAGCAGAATTCAGCACCCTCCCACTACACGTGTGTAGCCAAAAGCGGCGCTGGGCAGTGGGTGTTCTCAGCCCAAGAGCAGTCCTTGTTCTGGGCCGCACCTGCTCTGTGGTTCAAAGGTTCTCTGAGTCTGCTCCTTTGGAGGCATTTCAGAGCTGACGCTATCCCTGGGCTGCCGAAGCAAAGAGGCATAGCGGCCTTTCACACTGAAGGCATGGGCTTGTTTCCCATTCAGAGAGTGTATGTTGCCCCTCCCAGGCTGGAGGCCTGTAAGGTGACACCCTTTGCGCCGTGCCCCTGGAAAATGCCAGTGGCTGTACCCGATTTGGGCTGCCTGGTGAAACAACTTGCCGTCACCAGCACCCTGAGTACCTTTCCTGAAGTCTGAGTCCTAGCTAGGTAAACTCGGCCTTCGGAGGCGAGAGGGGAGCAAACATGTTCAACTTGTGGGGAAAGTCTTTGACCAATGACCAGTATGCTTGTGCCTGGGCGAGGCTTAGGCAGGAGCTTTCCAACACAGGGTTTTGACCTTACCATAAGCCGTCCCTTTGGGCTGAAGCAGGCGGCGGGTCTGTCTGTATCACAGTCTGGGAAGGAGGGCCTCAGGTGAGTCTGCCAACTGACTGCCCTCCATCACAGCCAGCTGAGAAAATATGGCAAGGCTGATGGAACCCACTTACCGCGCAATGTTTCTCTTCCGAAGAGGAGATTTTGCTACCAAACGTCAGCAGCTCCTCAGAGTGCTGTTCTGGTGTAGACTAGGGAAAGCTCCCACGGTCCGAAGATTAGGAACGGCTCTTTTCCAGTGGCTTCATCCGAGAGAGAGCCAGAAGGGCTGATCTCAACAAATAGGGCTGCACACCGCGAGTGCTTCGGGCAGGGCAGTCCTGAGCCAGTGTGCCACCTAAGGAATGAAAGCAAAGTTTCCTAGCCGCAGGAAAGCAGACCGAGGCCTGCTGTTTTCTCTAGGCGATTGACGGTGAGCTTGAGGGTGAGGCCTGTACTACATTGTGGAAAAGCTCGGGGTCACGGCTGTCTTTCTCCCTCTCTCGGGCCCATACCCTGGGCTCAGCCATGGGGGAATGCTGAGTGGGAGAGACTGCCTCTCTGCCGGACTCAGAAGGCTGCCTCCCTTTAGGGCAAGTCCGCTTGTGTCTTACTTCGTGGAGGAGGAATGAGGGCGCCCAGAGATATTCTGACATGAAATGCCTAACGACAGAGGATCTGGAGGAGCTGGTTTGTCAGTGGAAGGAGCCAAAAAGCCTGCATTCCTAAGGCCTCGCTGAGAACTGCCAGACACTCTGCCGTCATAGGCCTAAGAACTGGAAATTGTGACGGCAAGGCAACACTTGGAATCCTAGGAGGCAGTGGAAGTGCGGCTCTCAAACTGGATGGAAGAAGCTTCCAAGCATAGTGTTCTTTCATGTACCAAAGAGAACCCAAGTGTCTGAGGCTGCTAGCCGTGTTGCTGGAGAGAACTGGCATCCCCGTGGGCCTGTCGGCCCATTTCCTCTTTCTGACCCTCGAAGGAAAGTCTTCCAAAAAGCCTTTGGGACCCGCTTAGAGAGAACAGCTGCCAAGCTGATGCACACAACTTTGACAGAGAGACTAGCCCTGGGTCCCAAGCAGCCACCTATCTCTGGAGAGTACGTACCCCACCCAGGGATTCAAGCAGGGAGTTGGCCTTGTACAACTTACGCAGGACACTGGGAGGAGATGGAGGGCCACTCTACCTGTGCTCACACTACGTGGCCCGGAGAAGTTATCACGCAGCAGAATTCAGCACCCTCCCACTACACGTGTGTAGCCAAAAGCGGCGCTGGGCAGTGGGTGTTCTCAGCCCAAGAGCAGTCCTTGTTCTGGGCCGCACCTGCTCTGTGCTTCAAAGGTTCTCTGAGTCTGCTCCTTTGGAGGCATTTCAGAGCTGACGCTATCCCTGGGCTGCCGAAGCAAAGAGGCATAGCGGCCTTTCACACTGAAGGCATGGGCTTGTTTCCCATTCAGAGAGTGTATGTTGCCCCTCCCAGGCTGGAGGCCTGTAAGGTGACACCCTTTGCGCCGTGCCCCTGGAAAATGCCAGTGGCTGTACCCGATTTGGGCTGCCTGGTGAAACAACTTGCCGTCACCAGCACCCTGAGTACCTTTCCTGAAGTCTGAGTCCTAGCTAGGTAAACTCGGCCTTCGGAGGCGAGAGGGGAGCAAACATGTTCAACCTGTGGGGAAAGTCTTTGACCAATGACCAGTATGCTTGTGCCTGGGCGAGGCTTAGGCAGGAGCTTTCCAACACAGGGTTTTGACCTTACCATAAGCCGTCCCTTTGGGCTGAAGCAGGCGGCGGGTCTGTCTGTATCACAGTCTGGGAAGGAGGGCCTCAGGTGAGTCTGCCAACTGACTGCCCTCCATCACAGCCAGCTGAGAAAATATGGCAAGGCTGATGGAACCCACTTACAGCGCAATGTTTCTCTTCCGAAGAGGAGATTTTGCTACCAAACGTCAGCAGCTCCTCAGAGTGCTGTTCTGGTGTAGACTAGGGAAAGCTCCCACGGTCCGAAGATTAGGAACGGCTCTTTTCCAGTGGCTTCATCCGAGAGAGAGCCAGAAGGGCTGATCTCAACAAATAGGGCTGCACACCGCGAGTGCTTCGGGCAGGGCAGTCCTGAGCCAGTGTGCCACCTAAGGAATGAAAGCAAAGTTTCCTAGCCGCAGGAAAGCAGACCGAGGCCTGCTGTTTTCTCTAGGCGATTGACGGTGAGCTTGAGGGTGAGGCCTGTACTACATTGTGGAAAAGCTCGGGGTCACGGCTGTCTTTCTCCCTCTCTCGGGCCCATACCCTGGGCTCAGCCATGGGGGAATGCTGAGTGGGAGAGACTGCCTCTCTGCCGGACTCAGAAGGCTGCCTCCCTTTAGGGCAAGTCCGCTTGTGTCTTACTTCGTGGAGGAGGAATGAGGGCGCCCAGAGATATTCTGACATGAAATGCCTAACGACAGAGGATCTGGAGGAGCTGGTTTGTCAGTGGAAGGAGCCAAAAAGCCTGCATTCCTAAGGCCTCGCTGAGAACTGCCAGACACTCTGCCGTCATAGGCCTAAGAACTGGAAATTGTGACGGCAAGGCAACACTTGGAATCCTAGGAGGCAGTGGAAGTGCGGCTCTCAAACTGGATGGAAGAAGCTTCCAAGCATAGTGTTCTTTCATGTACCAAAGAGAACCCAAGTGTCTGAGGCTGCTAGCCGTGTTGCTGGAGAGAACTGGCATCCCCGTGGGCCTGTCGGCCCATTTCCTCTTTCTGACCCTCGAAGGAAAGTCTTCCAAAAAGCCTTTGGGACCCGCTTAGAGAGAACAGCTGCCAAGCTGATGCACACAACTTTGACAGAGAGACTAGCCCTGGGTCCCAAGCAGCCACCTATCTCTGGAGAGTACGTACCCCACCCAGGGATTCAAGCAGGGAGTTGGCCTTGTACAACTTACGCAGGACACTGGGAGGAGATGGAGGGCCACTCTACCTGCGCTCACACTACGTGGCCCGGAGAAGTTATCACGCAGCAGAATTCAGCACCCTCCCACTACACGTGTGTAGCCAAAAGCGGCGCTGGGCAGTGGGTGTTCTCAGCCCAAGAGCAGTCCTTGTTCTGGGCCGCACCTGCTCTGTGGTTCAAAGGTTCTCTGAGTCTGCTCCTTTGGAGGCATTTCAGAGCTGACGCTATCCCTGGGCTGCCGAAGCAAAGAGGCATAGCGGCCTTTCACACTGAAGGCATGGGCTTGTTTCCCATTCAGAGAGTGTATGTTGCCCCTCCCAGGCTGGAGGCCTGTAAGGTGACACCCTTTGCGCCGTGCCCCTGGAAAATGCCAGTGGCTGTACCCGATTTGGGCTGCCTGGTGAAACAACTTGCCGTCACCAGCACCCTGAGTACCTTTCCTGAAGTCTGAGTCCTAGCTAGGTAAACTCGGCCTTCGGAGGCGAGAGGGGAGCAAACATGTTCAACTTGTGGGGAAAGTCTTTGACCAATGACCAGTATGCTTGTGCCTGGGCGAGGCTTAGGCAGGAGCTTTCCAACACAGGGTTTTGACCTTACCATAAGCCGTCCCTTTGGGCTGAAGCAGGCGGCGGGTCTGTCTGTATCACAGTCTGGGAAGGAGGGCCTCAGGTGAGTCTGCCAACTGACTGCCCTCCATCACAGCCAGCTGAGAAAATATGGCAAGGCTGATGGAACCCACTTACCGCGCAATGTTTCTCTTCCGAAGAGGAGATTTTGCTACCAAACGTCAGCAGCTCCTCAGAGTGCTGTTCTGGTGTAGACTAGGGAAAGCTCCCACGGTCCGAAGATTAGGAACGGCTCTTTTCCAGTGGCTTCATCCGAGAGGGAGCCAGAAGGGCTGATCTCAACAAATAGGGCTGCACACCGTGAGTGCTTCGGGCAGGGCAGTCCTGAGCCAGTGTGCCACCTAAGGAATGAAAGCAAAGTTTCCTAGCCGCAGGAAAGCAGACCGAGGCCTGCTGTTTTCTCTAGGCGATTGACGTGAGCTTGAGGGTGAGGCCTGTACTACATTGTGGAAAAGCTCGGGGTCACGGCTGTCTTTCTCCCTCTCTCGGGCCCATACCCTGGGCTCAGCCATGGGGGAATGCTGAGTGGGAGAGACTGCCTCTCTGCCGGACTCAGAAGGCTGCCTCCCTTTAGGGCAAGTCCGCTTGTGTCTTACTTCGTGGAGGAGGAATGAGGGCGCCCAGAGATATTCTGACATGAAATGCCTAACGACAGAGGATCTGGAGGAGCTGGTTTGTCAGTGGAAGGAGCCAAAAAGCCTGCATTCCTAAGGCCTCGCTGAGAACTGCCAGACACTCTGCCGTCATAGGCCTAAGAACTGGAAATTGTGACGGCAAGGCAACACTTGGAATCCTAGGAGGCAGTGGAAGTGCGGCTCTCAAACTGGATGGAAGAAGCTTCCAAGCATAGTGTTCTTTCATGTACCAAAGAGAACCCAAGTGTCTGAGGCTGCTAGCCGTGTTGCTGGAGAGAACTGGCATCCCCGTGGGCCTGTCGGCCCATTTCCTCTTTCTGACCCTCGAAGGAAAGTCTTCCAAAAAGCCTTTGGGACCCGCTTAGAGAGAACAGCTGCCAAGCTGATGCACACAACTTTGACAGAGAGACTAGCCCTGGGTCCCAAGCAGCCACCTATCTCTGGAGAGTACGTACCCCACCCAGGGATTCAAGCAGGGAGTTGGCCTTGTACAACTTACGCAGGACACTGGGAGGAGATGGAGGGCCACTCTACCTGTGCTCACACTACGTGGCCCGGAGAAGTTATCACGCAGCAGAATTCAGCACCCTCCCACTACACGTGTGTAGCCAAAAGAGGCGCTGGGCAGTGGGTGTTCTCAGCCCAAGAGCAGTCCTTGTTCTGGGCCGCACCTGCTCTGTGGTTCAAAGGTTCTCTGAGTCTGCTCCTTTGGAGGCATTTCAGAGCTGACGCTATCCCTGGGCTGCCGAAGCAAAGAGGCATAGCGGCCTTTCACACTGAAGGCATGGGCTTGTTTCCCATTCAGAGAGTGTATGTTGCCCCTCCCAGCCTGGAGGCCTGTAAGGTGACACCCTTTGCGCTGTGCCCCTGGAAAATGCCAGTGGCTGTACCCGATTTGGGCTGCCTGGTGAAACAACTTGCCGTCACCAGCACCCTGAGTACCTTTCCTGAAGTCTGAGTCCTAGCTAGGTAAACTCGGCCTTCGGAGGCGAGAGGGGGGGAGCAAACATGTTCAACTTGTGGGGAAAGTCTTTGACCAATGACCAGTATGCTTGTGCCTGGGCGAGGCTTAGGCAGGAGCTTTCCAACACAGGGTTTTGACCTTACCATAAGCCGTCCCTTTGGGCTGAAGCAGGCGGCGGGTCGGTCTGTATCACAGTCTGGGAAGGAGGGCCTCAGGTGAGTCTGCCAACTGACTGCCCTCCATCACAGCCAGCTGAGAAAATATGGCAAGGCTGATGGAACCCACTTACCGCGCAATGTTTCTCTTCCGAAGAGGAGATTTTGCTACCAAACGTCAGCAGCTCCTCAGAGTGCTGTTCTGGTGTAGACTAGGGAAAGCTCCCACGGTCCGAAGATTAGGAACGGCTCTTTTCCAGTGGCTTCATCCGAGAGAGAGCCAGAAGGGCTGATCTCAACAAATAGGGCTGCACACCGCGAGTGCTTCGGGCAGGGCAGTCCTGAGCCAGTGTGCCACCTAAGGAATGAAAGCAAAGTTTCCTAGCCGCAGGAAAGCAGACCGAGGCCTGCTGTTTTCTCTAGGCGATTGACGGTGAGCTTGAGGGTGAGGCCTGTACTACATTGTGGAAAAGCTCGGGGTCACGGCTGTCTTTCTCCCTCTCTCGGGCCCATACCCTGGGCTCAGCCATGGGGGAATGCTGAGTGGGAGAGACTGCCTCTCTGCCGGACTCAGAAGGCTGCCTCCCTTTAGGGCAAGTCCGCTTGTGTCTTACTTCGTGGAGGAGGAATGAGGGCGCCCAGAGATATTCTGACATGAAATGCCTAACGACAGAGGATCTGGAGGAGCTGGTTTGTCAGTGGAAGGAGCCAAAAAGCCTGCATTCCTAAGGCCTCGCTGAGAACTGCCAGACACTCTGCCGTCATAGGCCTAAGAACTGGAAATTGTGACGGCAAGGCAACACTTGGAATCCTAGGAGGCAGTGGAAGTGCGGCTCTCAAACTGGATGGAAGAAGCTTCCAAGCATAGTGTTCTTTCATGTACCAAAGAGAACCCAAGTGTCTGAGGCTGCTAGCCGTGTTGCTGGAGAGAACTGGCATCCCCGTGGGCCTGTCGGCCCATTTCCTCTTTCTGACCCTCGAAGGAAAGTCTTCCAAAAAGCCTTTGGGACCCGCTTAGAGAGAACAGCTGCCAAGCTGATGCACACAACTTTGACAGAGAGACTAGCCCTGGGTCCCAAGCAGCCACCTATCTCTGGAGAGTACGTACCCCACCCAGGGATTCAAGCAGGGAGTTGGCCTTGTACAACTTACGCAGGACACTGGGAGGAGATGGAGGGCCACTCTACCTGCGCTCACACTACGTGGCCCGGAGAAGTTATCACGCAGCAGAATTCAGCACCCTCCCACTACACGTGTGTAGCCAAAAGAGGCGCTGGGCAGTGGGTGTTCTCAGCCCAAGAGCAGTCCTTGTTCTGGGCCGCACCTGCTCTGTGGTTCAAAGGTTCTCTGAGTCTGCTCCTTTGGAGGCATTTCAGAGCTGACGCTATCCCTGGGCTGCCGAAGCAAAGAGGCATAGCGGCCTTTCACACTGAAGGCATGGGCTTGTTTCCCATTCAGAGAGTGTATGTTGCCCCTCCCAGCCTGGAGGCCTGTAAGGTGACACCCTTTGCGCCGTGCCCCTGGAAAATGCCAGTGGCTGTACCCGATTTGGGCTGCCTGGTGAAACAACTTGCCGTCACCAGCACCCTGAGTACCTTTCCTGAAGTCTGAGTCCTAGCTAGGTAAACTCGGCCTTCGGAGGCGAGAGGGGGGGAGCAAACATGTTCAACTTGTGGGGAAAGTCTTTGACCAATGACCAGTATGCTTGTGCCTGGGCGAGGCTTAGGCAGGAGCTTTCCAACACAGGGTTTTGACCTTACCATAAGCCGTCCCTTTGGGCTGAAGCAGGCGGCGGGTCGGTCTGTATCACAGTCTGGGAAGGAGGGCCTCAGGTGAGTCTGCCAACTGACTGCCCTCCATCACAGCCAGCTGAGAAAATATGGCAAGGCTGATGGAACCCACTTACCGCGCAATGTTTCTCTTCCGAAGAGGAGATTTTGCTACCAAACGTCAGCAGCTCCTCAGAGTGCTGTTCTGGTGTAGACTAGGGAAAGCTCCCACGGTCCGAAGATTAGGAACGGCTCTTTTCCAGTGGCTTCATCCGAGAGAGAGCCAGAAGGGCTGATCTCAACAAATAGGGCTGCACACCGCGAGTGCTTCGGGCAGGGCAGTCCTGAGCCAGTGTGCCACCTAAGGAATGAAAGCAAAGTTTCCTAGCCGCAGGAAAGCAGACCGAGGCCTGCTGTTTTCTCTAGGCGATTGACGGTGAGCTTGAGGGTGAGGCCTGTACTACATTGTGGAAAAGCTCGGGGTCACGGCTGTCTTTCTCCCTCTCTCGGGCCCATACCCTGGGCTCAGCCATGGGGGAATGCTGAGTGGGAGAGACTGCCTCTCTGCCGGACTCAGAAGGCTGCCTCCCTTTAGGGCAAGTCCGCTTGTGTCTTACTTCGTGGAGGAGGAATGAGGGCGCCCAGAGATATTCTGACATGAAATGCCTAACGACAGAGGATCTGGAGGAGCTGGTTTGTCAGTGGAAGGAGCCAAAAAGCCTGCATTCCTAAGGCCTCGCTGAGAACTGCCAGACACTCTGCCGTCATAGGCCTAAGAACTGGAAATTGTGACGGCAAGGCAACACTTGGAATCCTAGGAGGCAGTGGAAGTGCGGCTCTCAAACTGGATGGAAGAAGCTTCCAAGCATAGTGTTCTTTCATGTACCAAAGAGAACCCAAGTGTCTGAGGCTGCTAGCCGTGTTGCTGGAGAGAACTGGCATCCCCGTGGGCCTGTCGGCCCATTTCCTCTTTCTGACCCTCGAAGGAAAGTCTTCCAAAAAGCCTTTGGGACCCGCTTAGAGAGAACAGCTGCCAAGCTGATGCACACAACTTTGACAGAGAGACTAGCCCTGGGTCCCAAGCAGCCACCTATCTCTGGAGAGTACGTACCCCACCCAGGGATTCAAGCAGGGAGTTGGCCTTGTACAACTTACGCAGGACACTGGGAGGAGATGGAGGGCCACTCTACCTGCGCTCACACTACGTGGCCCGGAGAAGTTATCACGCAGCAGAATTCAGCACCCTCCCACTACACGTGTGTAGCCAAAAGCGGCGCTGGGCAGTGGGTGTTCTCAGCCCAAGAGCAGTCCTTGTTCTGGGCCGCACCTGCTCTGTGCTTCAAAGGTTCTCTGAGTCTGCTCCTTTGGAGGCATTTCAGAGCTGACGCTATCCCTGGGCTGCCGAAGCAAAGAGGCCTAGCGGCCTTTCACACTGAAGGCATGGGCTTGTTTCCCATTCAGAGAGTGTATGTTGCCCCTCCCAGGCTGGAGGCCTGTAAGGTGACACCCTTTGCGCCGTGCCCCTGGAAAATGCCAGTGGCTGTACCCGATTTGGGCTGCCTGGTGAAACAACTTGCCGTCACCAGCACCCTGAGTACCTTTCCTGAAGTCTGAGTCCTAGCTAGGTAAACTCGGCCTTCGGAGGCGAGAGGGGAGCAAACATGTTCAACTTGTGGGGAAAGTCTTTGACCAATGACCAGTATGCTTGTGCCTGGGCGAGGCTTAGGCAGGAGCTTTCCAACACAGGGTTTTGACCTTACCATAAGCCGTCCCTTTGGGCTGAAGCAGGCGGCGGGTCTGTCTGTATCACAGTCTGGGGAGGAGGGCCTCAGGTGAGTCTGCCAACTGACTGCCCTCCATCACAGCCAGCTGAGAAAATATGGCAAGGCTGATGGAACCCACTTACAGCGCAATGTTTCTCTTCCGAAGAGGAGATTTTGCTACCAAACGTCAGCAGCTCCTCAGAGTGCTGTTCTGGTGTAGACTAGGGAAAGCTCCCACGGTCCGAAGATTAGGAACGGCTCTTTTCCAGTGGCTTCATCCGAGAGAGAGCCAGAAGGGCTGATCTCAACAAATAGGGCTGCACACCGCGAGTGCTTCGGGCAGGGCAGTCCTGAGCCAGTGTGCCACCTAAGGAATGAAAGCAAAGTTTCCTAGCCGCAGGAAAGCAGACCGAGGCCTGCTGTTTTCTCTAGGCGATTGACGGTGAGCTTGAGGGTGAGGCCTGTACTACATTGTGGAAAAGCTCGGGGTCACGGCTGTCTTTCTCCCTCTCTCGGGCCCATACCCTGGGCTCAGCCATGGGGGAATGCTGAGTGGGAGAGACTGCCTCTCTGCCGGACTCAGAAGGCTGCCTCCCTTTAGGGCAAGTCCGCTTGTGTCTTACTTCGTGGAGGAGGAATGAGGGCGCCCAGAGATATTCTGACATGAAATGCCTAACGACAGAGGATCTGGAGGAGCTGGTTTGTCAGTGGAAGGAGCCAAAAAGCCTGCATTCCTAAGGCCTCGCTGAGAACTGCCAGACACTCTGCCGTCATAGGCCTAAGAACTGGAAATTGTGACGGCAAGGCAACACTTGGAATCCTAGGAGGCAGTGGAAGTGCGGCTCTCAAACTGGATGGAAGAAGCTTCCAAGCATAGTGTTCTTTCATGTACCAAAGAGAACCCAAGTGTCTGAGGCTGCTAGCCGTGTTGCTGGAGAGAACTGGCATCCCCGTGGGCCTGTCGGCTCATTTCCTCTTTCTGACCCTCGAAGGAAGGTCTTCCAAAAAGCCTTTGGGACCCGCTTAGAGAGAACAGCTGCCAAGCTGATGCACACAACTTTGACAGAGAGACTAGCCCTGGGTCCCAAGCAGCCACCTATCTCTGGAGAGTACGTACCCCACCCAGGGATTCAAGCAGGGAGTTGGCCTTGTACAACTTACGCAGGACACTGGGAGGAGATGGAGGGCCACTCTACCTGCGCTCACACTACGTGGCCCGGAGAAGTTATCACGCAGCAGAATTCAGCACCCTCCCACTACACGTGTGTAGCCAAAAGCGGCGCTGGGCAGTGGGTGTTCTCAGCCCAAGAGCAGTCCTTGTTCTGGGCCGCACCTGCTCTGTGCTTCAAAGGTTCTCTGAGTCTGCTCCTTTGGAGGCATTTCAGAGCTGACGCTATCCCTGGGCTGCCGAAGCAAAGAGGCATAGCGGCCTTTCACACTGAAGGCATGGGCTTGTTTCCCATTCAGAGAGTGTATGTTGCCCCTCCCAGGCTGGAGGCCTGTAAGGTGACACCCTTTGCGCCGTGCCCCTGGAAAATGCCAGTGGCTGTACCCGATTTGGGCTGCCTGGTGAAACAACTTGCCGTCACCAGCACCCTGAGTACCTTTCCTGAAGTCTGAGTCCTAGCTAGGTAAACTCGGCCTTCGGAGGCGAGAGGGGAGCAAACATGTTCAACTTGTGGGGAAAGTCTTTGACCAATGACCAGTATGCTTGTGCCTGGGCGAGGCTTAGGCAGGAGCTTTCCAACACAGGGTTTTGACCTTACCATAAGCCGTCCCTTTGGGCTGAAGCAGGCGGCGGGTCTGTCTGTATCACAGTCTGGGGAGGAGGGCCTCAGGTGAGTCTGCCAACTGACTGCCCTCCATCACAGCCAGCTGAGAAAATATGGCAAGGCTGATGGAACCCACTTACCGCGCAATGTTTCTCTTCCGAAGAGGAGATTTTGCTACCAAACGTCAGCAGCTCCTCAGAGTGCTGTTCTGGTGTAGACTAGGGAAAGCTCCCACGGTCCGAAGATTAGGAACGGCTCTTTTCCAGTGGCTTCATCCGAGAGAGAGCCAGAAGGGCTGATCTCAACAAATAGGGCTGCACACCGCGAGTGCTTCGGGCAGGGCAGTCCTGAGCCAGTGTGCCACCTAAGGAATGAAAGCAAAGTTTCCTAGCCGCAGGAAAGCAGACCGAGGCCTGCTGTTTTCTCTAGGCGATTGACGGTGAGCTTGAGGGTGAGGCCTGTACTACATTGTGGAAAAGCTCGGGGTCACGGCTGTCTTTCTCCCTCTCTCGGGCCCATACCCTGGGCTCAGCCATGGGGGAATGCTGAGTGGGAGAGACTGCCTCTCTGCCGGACTCAGAAGGCTGCCTCCCTTTAGGGCAAGTCCGCTTGTGTCTTACTTCGTGGAGGAGGAATGAGGGCGCCCAGAGATATTCTGACATGAAATGCCTAACGACAGAGGATCTGGAGGAGCTGGTTTGTCAGTGGAAGGAGCCAAAAAGCCTGCATTCCTAAGGCCTCGCTGAGAACTGCCAGACACTCTGCCGTCATAGGCCTAAGAACTGGAAATTGTGACGGCAAGGCAACACTTGGAATCCTAGGAGGCAGTGGAAGTGCGGCTCTCAAACTGGATGGAAGAAGCTTCCAAGCATAGTGTTCTTTCATGTACCAAAGAGAACCCAAGTGTCTGAGGCTGCTAGCCGTGTTGCTGGAGAGAACTGGCATCCCCGTGGGCCTGTCGGCTCATTTCCTCTTTCTGACCCTCGAAGGAAGGTCTTCCAAAAAGCCTTTGGGACCCGCTTAGAGAGAACAGCTGCCAAGCTGATGCACACAACTTTGACAGAGAGACTAGCCCTGGGTCCCAAGCAGCCACCTATCTCTGGAGAGTACGTACCCCACCCAGGGATTCAAGCAGGGAGTTGGCCTTGTACAACTTACGCAGGACACTGGGAGGAGATGGAGGGCCACTCTACCTGCGCTCACACTACGTGGCCCGGAGAAGTTATCACGCAGCAGAATTCAGCACCCTCCCACTACACGTGTGTAGCCAAAAGCGGCGCTGGGCAGTGGGTGTTCTCAGCCCAAGAGCAGTCCTTGTTCTGGGCCGCACCTGCTCTGTGCTTCAAAGGTTCTCTGAGTCTGCTCCTTTGGAGGCATTTCAGAGCTGACGCTATCCCTGGGCTGCCGAAGCAAAGAGGCATAGCGGCCTTTCACACTGAAGGCATGGGCTTGTTTCCCATTCAGAGAGTGTATGTTGCCCCTCCCAGGCTGGAGGCCTGTAAGGTGACACCCTTTGCGCCGTGCCCCTGGAAAATGCCAGTGGCTGTACCCGATTTGGGCTGCCTGGTGAAACAACTTGCCGTCACCAGCACCCTGAGTACCTTTCCTGAAGTCTGAGTCCTAGCTAGGTAAACTCGGCCTTCGGAGGCGAGAGGGGAGCAAACATGTTCAACTTGTGGGGAAAGTCTTTGACCAATGACCAGTATGCTTGTGCCTGGGCGAGGCTTAGGCAGGAGCTTTCCAACACAGGGTTTTGACCTTACCATAAGCCGTCCCTTTGGGCTGAAGCAGGCGGCGGGTCTGTCTGTATCACAGTCTGGGGAGGAGGGCCTCAGGTGAGTCTGCCAACTGACTGCCCTCCATCACAGCCAGCTGAGAAAATATGGCAAGGCTGATGGAACCCACTTACCGCGCAATGTTTCTCTTCCGAAGAGGAGATGTTGCTACCAAACGTCAGCAGCTCCTCAGAGTGCTGTTCTGGTGTAGACTAGGGAAAGCTCCCACGGTCCGAAGATTAGGAACGGCTCTTTTCCAGTGGCTTCATCCGAGAGAGAGCCAGAAGGGCTGATCTCAACAAATAGGGCTGCACACCGCGAGTGCTTCGGGCAGGGCAGTCCTGAGCCAGTGTGCCACCTAAGGAATGAAAGCAAAGTTTCCTAGCCGCAGGAAAGCAGACCGAGGCCTGCTGTTTTCTCTAGGCGATTGACGGTGAGCTTGAGGGTGAGGCCTGTACTACATTGTGGAAAAGCTCGGGGTCACGGCTGTCTTTCTCCCTCTCTCGGGCCCATACCCTGGGCTCAGCCATGGGGGAATGCTGAGTGGGAGAGACTGCCTCTCTGCCGGACTCAGAAGGCTGCCTCCCTTTAGGGCAAGTCCGCTTGTGTCTTACTTCGTGGAGGAGGAATGAGGGCGCCCAGAGATATTCTGACATGAAATGCCTAACGACAGAGGATCTGGAGGAGCTGGTTTGTCAGTGGAAGGAGCCAAAAAGCCTGCATTCCTAAGGCCTCGCTGAGAACTGCCAGACACTCTGCCGTCATAGGCCTAAGAACTGGAAATTGTGACGGCAAGGCAACACTTGGAATCCTAGGAGGCAGTGGAAGTGCGGCTCTCAAACTGGATGGAAGAAGCTTCCAAGCATAGTGTTCTTTCATGTACCAAAGAGAACCCAAGTGTCTGAGGCTGCTAGCCGTGTTGCTGGAGAGAACTGGCATCCCCGTGGGCCTGTCGGCTCATTTCCTCTTTCTGACCCTCGAAGGAAGGTCTTCCAAAAAGCCTTTGGGACCCGCTTAGAGAGAACAGCTGCCAAGCTGATGCACACAACTTTGACAGAGAGACTAGCCCTGGGTCCCAAGCAGCCACCTATCTCTGGAGAGTACGTACCCCACCCAGGGATTCAAGCAGGGAGTTGGCCTTGTACAACTTACGCAGGACACTGGGAGGAGATGGAGGGCCACTCTACCTGCGCTCACACTACGTGGCCCGGAGAAGTTATCACGCAGCAGAATTCAGCACCCTCCCACTACACGTGTGTAGCCAAAAGCGGCGCTGGGCAGTGGGTGTTCTCAGCCCAAGAGCAGTCCTTGTTCTGGGCCGCACCTGCTCTGTGCTTCAAAGGTTCTCTGAGTCTGCTCCTTTGGAGGCATTTCAGAGCTGACGCTATCCCTGGGCTGCCGAAGCAAAGAGGCATAGCGGCCTTTCACACTGAAGGCATGGGCTTGTTTCCCATTCAGAGAGTGTATGTTGCCCCTCCCAGGCTGGAGGCCTGTAAGGTGACACCCTTTGCGCCGTGCCCCTGGAAAATGCCAGTGGCTGTACCCGATTTGGGCTGCCTGGTGAAACAACTTGCCGTCACCAGCACCCTGAGTACCTTTCCTGAAGTCTGAGTCCTAGCTAGGTAAACTCGGCCTTCGGAGGCGAGAGGGGAGCAAACATGTTCAACTTGTGGGGAAAGTCTTTGACCAATGACCAGTATGCTTGTGCCTGGGCGAGGCTTAGGCAGGAGCTTTCCAACACAGGGTTTTGACCTTACCATAAGCCGTCCCTTTGGGCTGAAGCAGGCGGCGGGTCTGTCTGTATCACAGTCTGGGGAGGAGGGCCTCAGGTGAGTCTGCCAACTGACTGCCCTCCATCACAGCCAGCTGAGAAAATATGGCAAGGCTGATGGAACCCACTTACCGCGCAATGTTTCTCTTCCGAAGAGGAGATGTTGCTACCAAACGTCAGCAGCTCCTCAGAGTGCTGTTCTGGTGTAGACTAGGGAAAGCTCCCACGGTCCGAAGATTAGGGACGGCTCTTTTCCAGTGGCTTCATCCGAGAGAGAGCCAGAAGGGCTGATCTCAACAAATAGGGCTGCACACCGCGAGTGCTTCGGGCAGGGCAGTCCTGAGCCAGTGTGCCACCTAAGGAATGAAAGCAAAGTTTCCTAGCCGCAGGAAAGCAGACCGAGGCCTGCTGTTTTCTCTAGGCGATTGACGGTGAGCTTGAGGGTGAGGCCTGTACTACATTGTGGAAAAGCTCGGGGTCACGGCTGTCTTTCTCCCTCTCTCGGGCCCATACCCTGGGCTCAGCCATGGGGGAATGCTGAGTGGGAGAGACTGCCTCTCTGCCGGACTCAGAAGGCTGCCTCCCTTTAGGGCAAGTCCGCTTGTGTCTTACTTCGTGGAGGAGGAATGAGGGCGCCCAGAGATATTCTGACATGAAATGCCTAACGACAGAGGATCTGGAGGAGCTGGTTTGTCAGTGGAAGGAGCCAAAAAGCCTGCATTCCTAAGGCCTCGCTGAGAACTGCCAGACACTCTGCCGTCATAGGCCTAAGAACTGGAAATTGTGACGGCAAGGCAACACTTGGAATCCTAGGAGGCAGTGGAAGTGCGGCTCTCAAACTGGATGGAAGAAGCTTCCAAGCATAGTGTTCTTTCATGTACCAAAGAGAACCCAAGTGTCTGAGGCTGCTAGCCGTGTTGCTGGAGAGAACTGGCATCCCCGTGGGCCTGTCGGCTCATTTCCTCTTTCTGACCCTCGAAGGAAGGTCTTCCAAAAAGCCTTTGGGACCCGCTTAGAGAGAACAGCTGCCAAGCTGATGCACACAACTTTGACAGAGAGACTAGCCCTGGGTCCCAAGCAGCCACCTATCTCTGGAGAGTACGTACCCCACCCAGGGATTCAAGCAGGGAGTTGGCCTTGTACAACTTACGCAGGACACTGGGAGGAGATGGAGGGCCACTCTACCTGCGCTCACACTACGTGGCCCGGAGAAGTTATCACGCAGCAGAATTCAGCACCCTCCCACTACACGTGTGTAGCCAAAAGCGGCGCTGGGCAGTGGGTGTTCTCAGCCCAAGAGCAGTCCTTGTTCTGGGCCGCACCTGCTCTGTGCTTCAAAGGTTCTCTGAGTCTGCTCCTTTGGAGGCATTTCAGAGCTGACGCTATCCCTGGGCTGCCGAAGCAAAGAGGCATAGCGGCCTTTCACACTGAAGGCATGGGCTTGTTTCCCATTCAGAGAGTGTATGTTGCCCCTCCCAGGCTGGAGGCCTGTAAGGTGACACCCTTTGCGCCGTGCCCCTGGAAAATGCCAGTGGCTGTACCCGATTTGGGCTGCCTGGTGAAACAACTTGCCGTCACCAGCACCCTGAGTACCTTTCCTGAAGTCTGAGTCCTAGCTAGGTAAACTCGGCCTTCGGAGGCGAGAGGGGAGCAAACATGTTCAACTTGTGGGGAAAGTCTTTGACCAATGACCAGTATGCTTGTGCCTGGGCGAGGCTTAGGCAGGAGCTTTCCAACACAGGGTTTTGACCTTACCATAAGCCGTCCCTTTGGGCTGAAGCAGGCGGCGGGTCTGTCTGTATCACAGTCTGGGAAGGAGGGCCTCAGGTGAGTCTGCCAACTGACTGCCCTCCATCACAGCCAGCTGAGAAAATATGGCAAGGCTGATGGAACCCACTTACCGCGCAATGTTTCTCTTCCGAAGAGGAGATGTTGCTACCAAACGTCAGCAGCTCCTCAGAGTGCTGTTCTGGTGTAGACTAGGGAAAGCTCCCACGGTCCGAAGATTAGGAACGGCTCTTTTCCAGTGGCTTCATCCGAGAGAGAGCCAGAAGGGCTGATCTCAACAAATAGGGCTGCACACCGCGAGTGCTTCGGGCAGGGCAGTCCTGAGCCAGTGTGCCACCTAAGGAATGAAAGCAAAGTTTCCTAGCCGCAGGAAAGCAGACCGAGGCCTGCTGTTTTCTCTAGGCGATTGACGGTGAGCTTGAGGGTGAGGCCTGTACTACATTGTGGAAAAGCTCGGGGTCACGGCTGTCTTTCTCCCTCTCTCGGGCCCATACCCTGGGCTCAGCCATGGGGGAATGCTGAGTGGGAGAGACTGCCTCTCTGCCGGACTCAGAAGGCTGCCTCCCGTTAGGGCAAGTCCGCTTGTGTCTTACTTCGTGGAGGAGGAATGAGGGCGCCCAGAGATATTCTGACATGAAATGCCTAACGACAGAGGATCTGGAGGAGCTGGTTTGTCAGTGGAAGGAGCCAAAAAGCCTGCATTCCTAAGGCCTCGCTGAGAACTGCCAGACACTCTGCCGTCATAGGCCTAAGAACTGGAAATTGTGACGGCAAGGCAACACTTGGAATCCTAGGAGGCAGTGGAAGTGCGGCTCTCAAACTGGATGGAAGAAGCTTCCAAGCATAGTGTTCTTTCATGTACCAAAGAGAACCCAAGTGTCTGAGGCTGCTAGCCGTGCTGCTGGAGAGAACTGGCATCCCCGTGGGCCTGTCGGCTCATTTCCTCTTTCTGACCCTCGAAGGAAGGTCTTCCAAAAAGCCTTTGGGACCCGCTTAGAGAGAACAGCTGCCAAGCTGATGCACAGAACTTTGACAGAGAGACTAGCCCTGGGTCCCAAGCAGCCACCTATCTCTGGAGAGTACGTACCCCACCCAGGGATTCAAGCAGGGAGTTGGCCTTGTACAACTTACGCAGGACACTGGGAGGAGATGGAGGGCCACTCTACCTGCGCTCACACTACGTGGCCCGGAGAAGTTATCACGCAGCAGAATTCAGCACCCTCCCACTACACGTGTGTAGCCAAAAGCGGCGCTGGGCAGTGGGTGTTCTCAGCCCAAGAGCAGTCCTTGTTCTGGGCCGCACCTGCTCTGTGCTTCAAAGGTTCTCTGAGTCTGCTCCTTTGGAGGCATTTCAGAGCTGACGCTATCCCTGGGCTGCCGAAGCAAAGAGGCATAGCGGCCTTTCACACTGAAGGCATGGGCTTGTTTCCCATTCAGAGAGTGTATGTTGCCCCTCCCAGGCTGGAGGCCTGTAAGGTGACACCCTTTGCGCCGTGCCCCTGGAAAATGCCAGTGGCTGTACCCGATTTGGGCTGCCTGGTGAAACAACTTGCCGTCACCAGCACCCTGAGTACCTTTCCTGAAGTCTGAGTCCTAGCTAGGTAAACTCGGCCTTCGGAGGCGAGAGGGGAGCAAACATGTTCAACTTGTGGGGAAAGTCTTTGACCAATGACCAGTATGCTTGTGCCTGGGCGAGGCTTAGGCAGGAGCTTTCCAACACAGGGTTTTGACCTTACCATAAGCCGTCCCTTTGGGCTGAAGCAGGCGGCGGGTCTGTCTGTATCACAGTCTGGGAAGGAGGGCCTCAGGTGAGTCTGCCAACTGACTGCCCTCCATCACAGCCAGCTGAGAAAATATGGCAAGGCTGATGGAACCCACTTACAGCGCAATGTTTCTCTTCCGAAGAGGAGATTTTGCTACCAAACGTCAGCAGCTCCTCAGAGTGCTGTTCTGGTGTAGACTAGGGAAAGCTCCCACGGTCCGAAGATTAGGAACGGCTCTTTTCCAGTGGCTTCATCCGAGAGAGAGCCAGAAGGGCTGATCTCAACAAATAGGGCTGCACACCGCGAGTGCTTCGGGCAGGGCAGTCCTGAGCCAGTGTGCCACCTAAGGAATGAAAGCAAAGTTTCCTAGCCGCAGGAAAGCAGACCGAGGCCTGCTGTTTTCTCTAGGCGATTGACGGTGAGCTTGAGGGTGAGGCCTGTACTACATTGTGGAAAAGCTCGGGGTCACGGCTGTCTTTCTCCCTCTCTCGGGCCCATACCCTGGGCTCAGCCATGGGGGAATGCTGAGTGGGAGAGACTGCCTCTCTGCCGGACTCAGAAGGCTGCCTCCCGTTAGGGCAAGTCCGCTTGTGTCTTACTTCGTGGAGGAGGAATGAGGGCGCCCAGAGATATTCTGACATGAAATGCCTAACGACAGAGGATCTGGAGGAGCTGGTTTGTCAGTGGAAGGAGCCAAAAAGCCTGCATTCCTAAGGCCTCGCTGAGAACTGCCAGACACTCTGCCGTCATAGGCCTAAGAACTGGAAATTGTGACGGCAAGGCAACACTTGGAATCCTAGGAGGCAGTGGAAGTGCGGCTCTCAAACTGGATGGAAGAAGCTTCCAAGCATAGTGTTCTTTCATGTACCAAAGAGAACCCAAGTGTCTGAGGCTGCTAGCCGTGTTGCTGGAGAGAACTGGCATCCCCGTGGGCCTGTCGGCCCATTTCCTCTTTCTGACCCTCGAAGGAAAGTCTTCCAAAAAGCCTTTGGGACCCGCTTAGAGAGAACAGCTGCCAAGCTGATGCACACAACTTTGACAGAGAGACTAGCCCTGGGTCCCAAGCAGCCACCTATCTCTGGAGAGTACGTACCCCACCCAGGGATTCAAGCAGGGAGTTGGCCTTGTACAACTTACGCAGGACACTGGGAGGAGATGGAGGGCCACTCTACCTGCGCTCACACTACGTGGCCCGGAGAAGTTATCACGCAGCAGAATTCAGCACCCTCCCACTACACGTGTGTAGCCAAAAGCGGCGCTGGGCAGTGGGTGTTCTCAGCCCAAGAGCAGTCCTTGTTCTGGGCCGCACCTGCTCTGTGCTTCAAAGGTTCTCTGAGTCTGCTCCTTTGGAGGCATTTCAGAGCTGACGCTATCCCTGGGCTGCCGAAGCAAAGAGGCATAGCGGCCTTTCACACTGAAGGCATGGGCTTGTTTCCCATTCAGAGAGTGTATGTTGCCCCTCCCAGGCTGGAGGCCTGTAAGGTGACACCCTTTGCGCCGTGCCCCTGGAAAATGCCAGTGGCTGTACCCGATTTGGGCTGCCTGGTGAAACAACTTGCCGTCACCAGCACCCTGAGTACCTTTCCTGAAGTCTGAGTCCTAGCTAGGTAAACTCGGCCTTCGGAGGCGAGAGGGGAGCAAACATGTTCAACTTGTGGGGAAAGTCTTTGACCAATGACCAGTATGCTTGTGCCTGGGCGAGGCTTAGGCAGGAGCTTTCCAACACAGGGTTTTGACCTTACCATAAGCCGTCCCTTTGGGCTGAAGCAGGCGGCGGGTCTGTCTGTATCACAGTCTGGGAAGGAGGGCCTCAGGTGAGTCTGCCAACTGACTGCCCTCCATCACAGCCAGCTGAGAAAATATGGCAAGGCTGATGGAACCCACTTACAGCGCAATGTTTCTCTTCCGAAGAGGAGATTTTGCTACCAAACGTCAGCAGCTCCTCAGAGTGCTGTTCTGGTGTAGACTAGGGAAAGCTCCCACGGTCCGAAGATTAGGAACGGCTCTTTTCCAGTGGCTTCATCCGAGAGAGAGCCAGAAGGGCTGATCTCAACAAATAGGGCTGCACACCGCGAGTGCTTCGGGCAGGGCAGTCCTGAGCCAGTGTGCCACCTAAGGAATGAAAGCAAAGTTTCCTAGCCGCAGGAAAGCAGACCGAGGCCTGCTGTTTTCTCTAGGCGATTGACGGTGAGCTTGAGGGTGAGGCCTGTACTACATTGTGGAAAAGCTCGGGGTCACGGCTGTCTTTCTCCCTCTCTCGGGCCCATACCCTGGGCTCAGCCATGGGGGAATGCTGAGTGGGAGAGACTGCCTCTCTGCCGGACTCAGAAGGCTGCCTCCCGTTAGGGCAAGTCCGCTTGTGTCTTACTTCGTGGAGGAGGAATGACGGCGCCCAGAGATATTCTGACATGAAATGCCTAACGACAGAGGATCTGGAGGAGCTGGTTTGTCAGTGGAAGGAGCCAAAAAGCCTGCATTCCTAAGGCCTCGCTGAGAACTGCCAGACACTCTGCCGTCATAGGCCTAAGAACTGGAAATTGTGACGGCAAGGCAACACTTGGAATCCTAGGAGGCAGTGGAAGTGCGGCTCTCAAACTGGATGGAAGAAGCTTCCAAGCATAGTGTTCTTTCATGTACCAAAGAGAACCCAAGTGTCTGAGGCTGCTAGCCGTGCTGCTGGAGAGAACTGGCATCCCCGTGGGCCTGTCGGCTCATTTCCTCTTTCTGACCCTCGAAGGAAGGTCTTCCAAAAAGCCTTTGGGACCCGCTTAGAGAGAACAGCTGCCAAGCTGATGCACAGAACTTTGACAGAGAGACTAGCCCTGGGTCCCAAGCAGCCACCTATCTCTGGAGAGTACGTACCCCACCCAGGGATTCAAGCAGGGAGTTGGCCTTGTACAACTTACGCAGGACACTGGGAGGAGATGGAGGGCCACTCTACCTGCGCTCACACTACGTGGCCCGGAGAAGTTATCACGCAGCAGAATTCAGCACCCTCCCACTACACGTGTGTAGCCAAAAGCGGCGCTGGGCAGTGGGTGTTCTCAGCCCAAGAGCAGTCCTTGTTCTGGGCCGCACCTGCTCTGTGCTTCAAAGGTTCTCTGAGTCTGCTCCTTTGGAGGCATTTCAGAGCTGACGCTATCCCTGGGCTGCCGAAGCAAAGAGGCATAGCGGCCTTTCACACTGAAGGCATGGGCTTGTTTCCCATTCAGAGAGTGTATGTTGCCCCTCCCAGGCTGGAGGCCTGTAAGGTGACACCCTTTGCGCCGTGCCCCTGGAAAATGCCAGTGGCTGTACCCGATTTGGGCTGCCTGGTGAAACAACTTGCCGTCACCAGCACCCTGAGTACCTTTCCTGAAGTCTGAGTCCTAGCTAGGTAAACTCGGCCTTCGGAGGCGAGAGGGGAGCAAACATGTTCAACTTGTGGGGAAAGTCTTTGACCAATGACCAGTATGCTTGTGCCTGGGCGAGGCTTAGGCAGGAGCTTTCCAACACAGGGTTTTGACCTTACCATAAGCCGTCCCTTTGGGCTGAAGCAGGCGGCGGGTCTGTCTGTATCACAGTCTGGGAAGGAGGGCCTCAGGTGAGTCTGCCAACTGACTGCCCTCCATCACAGCCAGCTGAGAAAATATGGCAAGGCTGATGGAACCCACTTACAGCGCAATGTTTCTCTTCCGAAGAGGAGATGTTGCTACCAAACGTCAGCAGCTCCTCAGAGTGCTGTTCTGGTGTAGACTAGGGAAAGCTCCCACGGTCCGAAGATTAGGAACGGCTCTTTTCCAGTGGCTTCATCCGAGAGAGAGCCAGAAGGGCTGATCTCAACAAATAGGGCTGCACACCGCGAGTGCTTCGGGCAGGGCAGTCCTGAGCCAGTGTGCCACCTAAGGAATGAAAGCAAAGTTTCCTAGCCGCAGGAAAGCAGACCGAGGCCTGCTGTTTTCTCTAGGCGATTGACGGTGAGCTTGAGGGTGAGGCCTGTACTACATTGTGGAAAAGCTCGGGGTCACGGCTGTCTTTCTCCCTCTCTCGGGCCCATACCCTGGGCTCAGCCATGGGGGAATGCTGAGTGGGAGAGACTGCCTCTCTGCCGGACTCAGAAGGCTGCCTCCCGTTAGGGCAAGTCCGCTTGTGTCTTACTTCGTGGAGGAGGAATGAGGGCGCCCAGAGATATTCTGACATGAAATGCCTAACGACAGAGGATCTGGAGGAGCTGGTTTGTCAGTGGAAGGAGCCAAAAAGCCTGCATTCCTAAGGCCTCGCTGAGAACTGCCAGACACTCTGCCGTCATAGGCCTAAGAACTGGAAATTGTGACGGCAAGGCAACACTTGGAATCCTAGGAGGCAGTGGAAGTGCGGCTCTCAAACTGGATGGAAGAAGCTTCCAAGCATAGTGTTCTTTCATGTACCAAAGAGAACCCAAGTGTCTGAGGCTGCTAGCCGTGCTGCTGGAGAGAACTGGCATCCCCGTGGGCCTGTCGGCTCATTTCCTCTTTCTGACCCTCGAAGGAAGGTCTTCAAAAAAGCCTTTGGGACCCGCTTAGAGAGAACAGCTGCCAAGCTGATGCACAGAACTTTGACAGAGAGACTAGCCCTGGGTCCCAAGCAGCCACCTATCTCTGGAGAGTACGTACCCCACCCAGGGATTCAAGCAGGGAGTTGGCCTTGTACAACTTACGCAGGACACTGGGAGGAGATGGAGGGCCACTCTACCTGCGCTCACACTACGTGGCCCGGAGAAGTTATCACGCAGCAGAATTCAGCACCCTCCCACTACACGTGTGTAGCCAAAAGCGGCGCTGGGCAGTGGGTGTTCTCAGCCCAAGAGCAGTCCTTGTTCTGGGCCGCACCTGCTCTGTGCTTCAAAGGTTCTCTGAGTCTGCTCCTTTGGAGGCATTTCAGAGCTGACGCTATCCCTGGGCTGCCGAAGCAAAGAGGCATAGCGGCCTTTCACACTGAAGGCATGGGCTTGTTTCCCATTCAGAGAGTGTATGTTGCCCCTCCCAGGCTGGAGGCCTGTAAGGTGACACCCTTTGCGCCGTGCCCCTGGAAAATGCCAGTGGCTGTACCCGATTTGGGCTGCCTGGTGAAACAACTTGCCGTCACCAGCACCCTGAGTACCTTTCCTGAAGTCTGAGTCCTAGCTAGGTAAACTCGGCCTTCGGAGGCGAGAGGGGAGCAAACATGTTCAACTTGTGGGGAAAGTCTTTGACCAATGACCAGTATGCTTGTGCCTGGGCGAGGCTTAGGCAGGAGCTTTCCAACACAGGGTTTTGACCTTACCATAAGCCGTCCCTTTGGGCTGAAGCAGGCGGCGGGTCTGTCTGTATCACAGTCTGGGAAGGAGGGCCTCAGGTGAGTCTGCCAACTGACTGCCCTCCATCACAGCCAGCTGAGAAAATATGGCAAGGCTGATGGAACCCACTTACAGCGCAATGTTTCTCTTCCGAAGAGGAGATTTTGCTACCAAACGTCAGCAGCTCCTCAGAGTGCTGTTCTGGTGTAGACTAGGGAAAGCTCCCACGGTCCGAAGATTAGGAACGGCTCTTTTCCAGTGGCTTCATCCGAGAGAGAGCCAGAAGGGCTGATCTCAACAAATAGGGCTGCACACCGCGAGTGCTTCGGGCAGGGCAGTCCTGAGCCAGTGTGCCACCTAAGGAATGAAAGCAAAGTTTCCTAGCCGCAGGAAAGCAGACCGAGGCCTGCTGTTTTCTCTAGGCGATTGACGGTGAGCTTGAGGGTGAGGCCTGTACTACATTGTGGAAAAGCTCGGGGTCACGGCTGTCTTTCTCCCTCTCTCGGGCCCATACCCTGGGCTCAGCCATGGGGGAATGCTGAGTGGGAGAGACTGCCTCTCTGCCGGACTCAGAAGGCTGCCTCCCGTTAGGGCAAGTCCGCTTGTGTCTTACTTCGTGGAGGAGGAATGAGGGCGCCCAGAGATATTCTGACATGAAATGCCTAACGACAGAGGATCTGGAGGAGCTGGTTTGTCAGTGGAAGGAGCCAAAAAGCCTGCATTCCTAAGGCCTCGCTGAGAACTGCCAGACACTCTGCCGTCATAGGCCTAAGAACTGGAAATTGTGACGGCAAGGCAACACTTGGAATCCTAGGAGGCAGTGGAAGTGCGGCTCTCAAACTGGATGGAAGAAGCTTCCAAGCATAGTGTTCTTTCATGTACCAAAGAGAACCCAAGTGTCTGAGGCTGCTAGCCGTGTTGCTGGAGAGAACTGGCATCCCCGTGGGCCTGTCGGCCCATTTCCTCTTTCTGACCCTCGAAGGAAAGTCTTCCAAAAAGCCTTTGGGACCCGCTTAGAGAGAACAGCTGCCAAGCTGATGCACACAACTTTGACAGAGAGACTAGCCCTGGGTCCCAAGCAGCCACCTATCTCTGGAGAGTACGTACCCCACCCAGGGATTCAAGCAGGGAGTTGGCCTTGTACAACTTACGCAGGACACTGGGAGGAGATGGAGGGCCACTCTACCTGCGCTCACACTACGTGGCCCGGAGAAGTTATCACGCAGCAGAATTCAGCACCCTCCCACTACACGTGTGTAGCCAAAAGCGGCGCTGGGCAGTGGGTGTTCTCAGCCCAAGAGCAGTCCTTGTTCTGGGCCGCACCTGCTCTGTGCTTCAAAGGTTCTCTGAGTCTGCTCCTTTGGAGGCATTTCAGAGCTGACGCTATCCCTGGGCTGCCGAAGCAAAGAGGCATAGCGGCCTTTCACACTGAAGGCATGGGCTTGTTTCCCATTCAGAGAGTGTATGTTGCCCCTCCCAGGCTGGAGGCCTGTAAGGTGACACCCTTTGCGCCGTGCCCCTGGAAAATGCCAGTGGCTGTACCCGATTTGGGCTGCCTGGTGAAACAACTTGCCGTCACCAGCACCCTGAGTACCTTTCCTGAAGTCTGAGTCCTAGCTAGGTAAACTCGGCCTTCGGAGGCGAGAGGGGAGCAAACATGTTCAACTTGTGGGGAAAGTCTTTGACCAATGACCAGTATGCTTGTGCCTGGGCGAGGCTTAGGCAGGAGCTTTCCAACACAGGGTTTTGACCTTACCATAAGCCGTCCCTTTGGGCTGAAGCAGGCGGCGGGTCTGTCTGTATCACAGTCTGGGAAGGAGGGCCTCAGGTGAGTCTGCCAACTGACTGCCCTCCATCACAGCCAGCTGAGAAAATATGGCAAGGCTGATGGAACCCACTTACAGCGCAATGTTTCTCTTCCGAAGAGGAGATTTTGCTACCAAACGTCAGCAGCTCCTCAGAGTGCTGTTCTGGTGTAGACTAGGGAAAGCTCCCACGGTCCGAAGATTAGGAACGGCTCTTTTCCAGTGGCTTCATCCGAGAGAGAGCCAGAAGGGCTGATCTCAACAAATAGGGCTGCACACCGCGAGTGCTTCGGGCAGGGCAGTCCTGAGCCAGTGTGCCACCTAAGGAATGAAAGCAAAGTTTCCTAGCCGCAGGAAAGCAGACCGAGGCCTGCTGTTTTCTCTAGGCGATTGACGGTGAGCTTGAGGGTGAGGCCTGTACTACATTGTGGAAAAGCTCGGGGTCACGGCTGTCTTTCTCCCTCTCTCGGGCCCATACCCTGGGCTCAGCCATGGGGGAATGCTGAGTGGGAGAGACTGCCTCTCTGCCGGACTCAGAAGGCTGCCTCCCGTTAGGGCAAGTCCGCTTGTGTCTTACTTCGTGGAGGAGGAATGAGGGCGCCCAGAGATATTCTGACATGAAATGCCTAACGACAGAGGATCTGGAGGAGCTGGTTTGTCAGTGGAAGGAGCCAAAAAGCCTGCATTCCTAAGGCCTCGCTGAGAACTGCCAGACACTCTGCCGTCATAGGCCTAAGAACTGGAAATTGTGACGGCAAGGCAACACTTGGAATCCTAGGAGGCAGTGGAAGTGCGGCTCTCAAACTGGATGGAAGAAGCTTCCAAGCATAGTGTTCTTTCATGTACCAAAGAGAACCCAAGTGTCTGAGGCTGCTAGCCGTGCTGCTGGAGAGAACTGGCATCCCCGTGGGCCTGTCGGCTCATTTCCTCTTTCTGACCCTCGAAGGAAGGTCTTCCAAAAAGCCTTTGGGACCCGCTTAGAGAGAACAGCTGCCAAGCTGATGCACAGAACTTTGACAGAGAGACTAGCCCTGGGTCCCAAGCAGCCACCTATCTCTGGAGAGTACGTACCCCACCCAGGGATTCAAGCAGGGAGTTGGCCTTGTACAACTTACGCAGGACACTGGGAGGAGATGGAGGGCCACTCTACCTGCGCTCACACTACGTGGCCCGGAGAAGTTATCACGCAGCAGAATTCAGCACCCTCCCACTACACGTGTGTAGCCAAAAGCGGCGCTGGGCAGTGGGTGTTCTCAGCCCAAGAGCAGTCCTTGTTCTGGGCCGCACCTGCTCTGTGCTTCAAAGGTTCTCTGAGTCTGCTCCTTTGGAGGCATTTCAGAGCTGACGCTATCCCTGGGCTGCCGAAGCAAAGAGGCATAGCGGCCTTTCACACTGAAGGCATGGGCTTGTTTCCCATTCAGAGAGTGTATGTTGCCCCTCCCAGGCTGGAGGCCTGTAAGGTGACACCCTTTGCGCCGTGCCCCTGGAAAATGCCAGTGGCTGTACCCGATTTGGGCTGCCTGGTGAAACAACTTGCCGTCACCAGCACCCTGAGTACCTTTCCTGAAGTCTGAGTCCTAGCTAGGTAAACTCGGCCTTCGGAGGCGAGAGGGGAGCAAACATGTTCAACTTGTGGGGAAAGTCTTTGACCAATGACCAGTATGCTTGTGCCTGGGCGAGGCTTAGGCAGGAGCTTTCCAACACAGGGTTTTGACCTTACCATAAGCCGTCCCTTTGGGCTGAAGCAGGCGGCGGGTCTGTCTGTATCACAGTCTGGGAAGGAGGGCCTCAGGTGAGTCTGCCAACTGACTGCCCTCCATCACAGCCAGCTGAGAAAATATGGCAAGGCTGATGGAACCCACTTACAGCGCAATGTTTCTCTTCCGAAGAGGAGATTTTGCTACCAAACGTCAGCAGCTCCTCAGAGTGCTGTTCTGGTGTAGACTAGGGAAAGCTCCCACGGTCCGAAGATTAGGAACGGCTCTTTTCCAGTGGCTTCATCCGAGAGAGAGCCAGAAGGGCTGATCTCAACAAATAGGGCTGCACACCGCGAGTGCTTCGGGCAGGGCAGTCCTGAGCCAGTGTGCCACCTAAGGAATGAAAGCAAAGTTTCCTAGCCGCAGGAAAGCAGACCGAGGCCTGCTGTTTTCTCTAGGCGATTGACGGTGAGCTTGAGGGTGAGGCCTGTACTACATTGTGGAAAAGCTCGGGGTCACGGCTGTCTTTCTCCCTCTCTCGGGCCCATACCCTGGGCTCAGCCATGGGGGAATGCTGAGTGGGAGAGACTGCCTCTCTGCCGGACTCAGAAGGCTGCCTCCCGTTAGGGCAAGTCCGCTTGTGTCTTACTTCGTGGAGGAGGAATGAGGGCGCCCAGAGATATTCTGACATGAAATGCCTAACGACAGAGGATCTGGAGGAGCTGGTTTGTCAGTGGAAGGAGCCAAAAAGCCTGCATTCCTAAGGCCTCGCTGAGAACTGCCAGACACTCTGCCGTCATAGGCCTAAGAACTGGAAATTGTGACGGCAAGGCAACACTTGGAATCCTAGGAGGCAGTGGAAGTGCGGCTCTCAAACTGGATGGAAGAAGCTTCCAAGCATAGTGTTCTTTCATGTACCAAAGAGAACCCAAGTGTCTGAGGCTGCTAGCCGTGCTGCTGGAGAGAACTGGCATCCCCGTGGGCCTGTCGGCTCATTTCCTCTTTCTGACCCTCGAAGGAAGGTCTTCCAAAAAGCCTTTGGGACCCGCTTAGAGAGAACAGCTGCCAAGCTGATGCACAGAACTTTGACAGAGAGACTAGCCCTGGGTCCCAAGCAGCCACCTATCTCTGGAGAGTACGTACCCCACCCAGGGATTCAAGCAGGGAGTTGGCCTTGTACAACTTACGCAGGACACTGGGAGGAGATGGAGGGCCACTCTACCTGCGCTCACACTACGTGGCCCGGAGAAGTTATCACGCAGCAGAATTCAGCACCCTCCCACTACACGTGTGTAGCCAAAAGCGGCGCTGGGCAGTGGGTGTTCTCAGCCCAAGAGCAGTCCTTGTTCTGGGCCGCACCTGCTCTGTGCTTCAAAGGTTCTCTGAGTCTGCTCCTTTGGAGGCATTTCAGAGCTGACGCTATCCCTGGGCTGCCGAAGCAAAGAGGCATAGCGGCCTTTCACACTGAAGGCATGGGCTTGTTTCCCATTCAGAGAGTGTATGTTGCCCCTCCCAGGCTGGAGGCCTGTAAGGTGACACCCTTTGCGCCGTGCCCCTGGAAAATGCCAGTGGCTGTACCCGATTTGGGCTGCCTGGTGAAACAACTTGCCGTCACCAGCACCCTGAGTACCTTTCCTGAAGTCTGAGTCCTAGCTAGGTAAACTCGGCCTTCGGAGGCGAGAGGGGAGCAAACATGTTCAACTTGTGGGGAAAGTCTTTGACCAATGACCAGTATGCTTGTGCCTGGGCGAGGCTTAGGCAGGAGCTTTCCAACACAGGGTTTTGACCTTACCATAAGCCGTCCCTTTGGGCTGAAGCAGGCGGCGGGTCTGTCTGTATCACAGTCTGGGAAGGAGGGCCTCAGGTGAGTCTGCCAACTGACTGCCCTCCATCACAGCCAGCTGAGAAAATATGGCAAGGCTGATGGAACCCACTTACAGCGCAATGTTTCTCTTCCGAAGAGGAGATGTTGCTACCAAACGTCAGCAGCTCCTCAGAGTGCTGTTCTGGTGTAGACTAGGGAAAGCTCCCACGGTCCGAAGATTAGGAACGGCTCTTTTCCAGTGGCTTCATCCGAGAGAGAGCCAGAAGGGCTGATCTCAACAAATAGGGCTGCACACCGCGAGTGCTTCGGGCAGGGCAGTCCTGAGCCAGTGTGCCACCTAAGGAATGAAAGCAAAGTTTCCTAGCCGCAGGAAAGCAGACCGAGGCCTGCTGTTTTCTCTAGGCGATTGACGTGAGCTTGAGGGTGAGGCCTGTACTACATTGTGGAAAAGCTCGGGGTCACGGCTGTCTTTCTCCCTCTCTCGGGCCCATACCCTGGGCTCAGCCATGGGGGAATGCTGAGTGGGAGAGACTGCCTCTCTGCCGGACTCAGAAGGCTGCCTCCCGTTAGGGCAAGTCCGCTTGTGTCTTACTTCGTGGAGGAGGAATGAGGGCGCCCAGAGATATTCTGACATGAAATGCCTAACGACAGAGGATCTGGAGGAGCTGGTTTGTCAGTGGAAGGAGCCAAAAAGCCTGCATTCCTAAGGCCTCGCTGAGAACTGCCAGACATTCTGCCGTCATAGGCCTAAGAACTGGAAATTGTGACGGCAAGGCAACACTTGGAATCCTAGGAGGCAGTGGAAGTGCGGCTCTCAAACTGGATGGAAGAAGCTTCCAAGCATAGTGTTCTTTCATGTACCAAAGAGAACCCAAGTGTCTGAGGCTGCTAGCCGTGCTGCTGGAGAGAACTGGCATCCCCGTGGGCCTGTCGGCTCATTTGCTCTTTCTGACCCTCGAAGGAAGGTCTTCCAAAAAGCCTTTGGGACCCGCTTAGAGAGAACAGCTGCCAAGCTGATGCACAGAACTTTGACAGAGAGACTAGCCCTGGGTCCCAAGCAGCCACCTATCTCTGGAGAGTACGTACCCCACCCAGGGATTCAAGCAGGGAGTTGGCCTTGTACAACTTACGCAGGACACTGGGAGGAGATGGAGGGCCACTCTACCTGCGCTCACACTACGTGGCCCGGAGAAGTTATCACGCAGCAGAATTCAGCACCCTCCCACTACACGTGTGTAGCCAAAAGCGGCGCTGGGCAGTGGGTGTTCTCAGCCCAAGAGCAGTCCTTGTTCTGGGCCGCACCTGCTCTGTGCTTCAAAGGTTCTCTGAGTCTGCTCCTTTGGAGGCATTTCAGAGCTGACGCTATCCCTGGGCTGCCGAAGCAAAGAGGCATAGCGGCCTTTCACACTGAAGGCATGGGCTTGTTTCCCATTCAGAGAGTGTATGTTGCCCCTCCCAGGCTGGAGGCCTGTAAGGTGACACCCTTTGCGCCGTGCCCCTGGAAAATGCCAGTGGCTGTACCCGATTTGGGCTGCCTGGTGAAACAACTTGCCGTCACCAGCACCCTGAGTACCTTTCCTGAAGTCTGAGTCCTAGCTAGGTAAACTCGGCCTTCGGAGGCGAGAGGGGAGCAAACATGTTCAACTTGTGGGGAAAGTCTTTGACCAATGACCAGTATGCTTGTGCCTGGGCGAGGCTTAGGCAGGAGCTTTCCAACACAGGGTTTTGACCTTACCATAAGCCGTCCCTTTGGGCTGAAGCAGGCGGCGGGTCTGTCTGTATCACAGTCTGGGAAGGAGGGCCTCAGGTGAGTCTGCCAACTGACTGCCCTCCATCACAGCCAGCTGAGAAAATATGGCAAGGCTGATGGAACCCACTTACAGCGCAATGTTTCTCTTCCGAAGAGGAGATGTTGCTACCAAACGTCAGCAGCTCCTCAGAGTGCTGTTCTGGTGTAGACTAGGGAAAGCTCCCACGGTCCGAAGATTAGGAACGGCTCTTTTCCAGTGGCTTCATCCGAGAGAGAGCCAGAAGGGCTGATCTCAACAAATAGGGCTGCACACCGCGAGTGCTTCGGGCAGGGCAGTCCTGAGCCAGTGTGCCACCTAAGGAATGAAAGCAAAGTTTCCTAGCCGCAGGAAAGCAGACCGAGGCCTGCTGTTTTCTCTAGGCGATTGACGTGAGCTTGAGGGTGAGGCCTGTACTACATTGTGGAAAAGCTCGGGGTCACGGCTGTCTTTCTCCCTCTCTCGGGCCCATACCCTGGGCTCAGCCATGGGGGAATGCTGAGTGGGAGAGACTGCCTCTCTGCCGGACTCAGAAGGCTGCCTCCCGTTAGGGCAAGTCCGCTTGTGTCTTACTTCGTGGAGGAGGAATGAGGGCGCCCAGAGATATTCTGACATGAAATGCCTAACGACAGAGGATCTGGAGGAGCTGGTTTGTCAGTGGAAGGAGCCAAAAAGCCTGCATTCCTAAGGCCTCGCTGAGAACTGCCAGACACTCTGCCGTCATAGGCCTAAGAACTGGAAATTGTGACGGCAAGGCAACACTTGGAATCCTAGGAGGCAGTGGAAGTGCGGCTCTCAAACTGGATGGAAGAAGCTTCCAAGCATAGTGTTCTTTCATGTACCAAAGAGAACCCAAGTGTCTGAGGCTGCTAGCCGTGCTGCTGGAGAGAACTGGCATCCCCGTGGGCCTGTCGGCTCATTTGCTCTTTCTGACCCTCGAAGGAAGGTCTTCCAAAAAGCCTTTGGGACCCGCTTAGAGAGAACAGCTGCCAAGCTGATGCACAGAACTTTGACAGAGAGACTAGCCCTGGGTCCCAAGCAGCCACCTATCTCTGGAGAGTACGTACCCCACCCAGGGATTCAAGCAGGGAGTTGGCCTTGTACAACTTACGCAGGACACTGGGAGGAGATGGAGGGCCACTCTACCTGCGCTCACACTACGTGGCCCGGAGAAGTTATCACGCAGCAGAATTCAGCACCCTCCCACTACACGTGTGTAGCCAAAAGCGGCGCTGGGCAGTGGGTGTTCTCAGCCCAAGAGCAGTCCTTGTTCTGGGCCGCACCTGCTCTGTGCTTCAAAGGTTCTCTGAGTCTGCTCCTTTGGAGGCATTTCAGAGCTGACGCTATCCCTGGGCTGCCGAAGCAAAGAGGCATAGCGGCCTTTCACACTGAAGGCATGGGCTTGTTTCCCATTCAGAGAGTGTATGTTGCCCCTCCCAGGCTGGAGGCCTGTAAGGTGACACCCTTTGCGCCGTGCCCCTGGAAAATGCCAGTGGCTGTACCCGATTTGGGCTGCCTGGTGAAACAACTTGCCGTCACCAGCACCCTGAGTACCTTTCCTGAAGTCTGAGTCCTAGCTAGGTAAACTCGGCCTTCGGAGGCGAGAGGGGAGCAAACATGTTCAACTTGTGGGGAAAGTCTTTGACCAATGACCAGTATGCTTGTGCCTGGGCGAGGCTTAGGCAGGAGCTTTCCAACACAGGGTTTTGACCTTACCATAAGCCGTCCCTTTGGGCTGAAGCAGGCGGCGGGTCTGTCTGTATCACAGTCTGGGAAGGAGGGCCTCAGGTGAGTCTGCCAACTGACTGCCCTCCATCACAGCCAGCTGAGAAAATATGGCAAGGCTGATGGAACCCACTTACAGCGCAATGTTTCTCTTCCGAAGAGGAGATGTTGCTACCAAACGTCAGCAGCTCCTCAGAGTGCTGTTCTGGTGTAGACTAGGGAAAGCTCCCACGGTCCGAAGATTAGGAACGGCTCTTTTCCAGTGGCTTCATCCGAGAGAGAGCCAGAAGGGCTGATCTCAACAAATAGGGCTGCACACCGCGAGTGCTTCGGGCAGGGCAGTCCTGAGCCAGTGTGCCACCTAAGGAATGAAAGCAAAGTTTCCTAGCCGCAGGAAAGCAGACCGAGGCCTGCTGTTTTCTCTAGGCGATTGACGTGAGCTTGAGGGTGAGGCCTGTACTACATTGTGGAAAAGCTCGGGGTCACGGCTGTCTTTCTCCCTCTCTCGGGCCCATACCCTGGGCTCAGCCATGGGGGAATGCTGAGTGGGAGAGACTGCCTCTCTGCCGGACTCAGAAGGCTGCCTCCCGTTAGGGCAAGTCCGCTTGTGTCTTACTTCGTGGAGGAGGAATGAGGGCGCCCAGAGATATTCTGACATGAAATGCCTAACGACAGAGGATCTGGAGGAGCTGGTTTGTCAGTGGAAGGAGCCAAAAAGCCTGCATTCCTAAGGCCTCGCTGAGAACTGCCAGACACTCTGCCGTCATAGGCCTAAGAACTGGAAATTGTGACGGCAAGGCAACACTTGGAATCCTAGGAGGCAGTGGAAGTGCGGCTCTCAAACTGGATGGAAGAAGCTTCCAAGCATAGTGTTCTTTCATGTACCAAAGAGAACCCAAGTGTCTGAGGCTGCTAGCCGTGTTGCTGGAGAGAACTGGCATCCCCGTGGGCCTGTCGGCTCATTTCCTCTTTCTGACCCTCGAAGGAAGGTCTTCCAAAAAGCCTTTGGGACCCGCTTAGAGAGAACAGCTGCCAAGCTGATGCACACAACTTTGACAGAGAGACTAGCCCTGGGTCCCAAGCAGCCACCTATCTCTGGAGAGTACGTACCCCACCCAGGGATTCAAGCAGGGAGTTGGCCTTGTACAACTTACGCAGGACACTGGGAGGAGATGGAGGGCCACTCTACCTGCGCTCACACTACGTGGCCCGGAGAAGTTATCACGCAGCAGAATTCAGCACCCTCCCACTACACGTGTGTAGCCAAAAGCGGCGCTGGGCAGTGGGTGTTCTCAGCCCAAGAGCAGTCCTTGTTCTGGGCCGCACCTGCTCTGTGCTTCAAAGGTTCTCTGAGTCTGCTCCTTTGGAGGCATTTCAGAGCTGACGCTATCCCTGGGCTGCCGAAGCAAAGAGGCATAGCGGCCTTTCACACTGAAGGCATGGGCTTGTTTCCCATTCAGAGAGTGTATGTTGCCCCTCCCAGGCTGGAGGCCTGTAAGGTGACACCCTTTGCGCCGTGCCCCTGGAAAATGCCAGTGGCTGTACCCGATTTGGGCTGCCTGGTGAAACAACTTGCCGTCACCAGCACCCTGAGTACCTTTCCTGAAGTCTGAGTCCTAGCTAGGTAAACTCGGCCTTCGGAGGCGAGAGGGGAGCAAACATGTTCAACTTGTGGGGAAAGTCTTTGACCAATGACCAGTATGCTTGTGCCTGGGCGAGGCTTAGGCAGGAGCTTTCCAACACAGGGTTTTGACCTTACCATAAGCCGTCCCTTTGGGCTGAAGCAGGCGGCGGGTCTGTCTGTATCACAGTCTGGGAAGGAGGGCCTCAGGTGAGTCTGCCAACTGACTGCCCTCCATCACAGCCAGCTGAGAAAATATGGCAAGGCTGATGGAACCCACTTACAGCGCAATGTTTCTCTTCCGAAGAGGAGATGTTGCTACCAAACGTCAGCAGCTCCTCAGAGTGCTGTTCTGGTGTAGACTAGGGAAAGCTCCCACGGTCCGAAGATTAGGAACGGCTCTTTTCCAGTGGCTTCATCCGAGAGAGAGCCAGAAGGGCTGATCTCAACAAATAGGGCTGCACACCGCGAGTGCTTCGGGCAGGGCAGTCCTGAGCCAGTGTGCCACCTAAGGAATGAAAGCAAAGTTTCCTAGCCGCAGGAAAGCAGACCGAGGCCTGCTGTTTTCTCTAGGCGATTGACGTGAGCTTGAGGGTGAGGCCTGTACTACATTGTGGAAAAGCTCGGGGTCACGGCTGTCTTTCTCCCTCTCTCGGGCCCATACCCTGGGCTCAGCCATGGGGGAATGCTGAGTGGGAGAGACTGCCTCTCTGCCGGACTCAGAAGGCTGCCTCCCGTTAGGGCAAGTCCGCTTGTGTCTTACTTCGTGGAGGAGGAATGAGGGCGCCCAGAGATATTCTGACATGAAATGCCTAACGACAGAGGATCTGGAGGAGCTGGTTTGTCAGTGGAAGGAGCCAAAAAGCCTGCATTCCTAAGGCCTCGCTGAGAACTGCCAGACACTCTGCCGTCATAGGCCTAAGAACTGGAAATTGTGACGGCAAGGCAACACTTGGAATCCTAGGAGGCAGTGGAAGTGCGGCTCTCAAACTGGATGGAAGAAGCTTCCAAGCATAGTGTTCTTTCATGTACCAAAGAGAACCCAAGTGTCTGAGGCTGCTAGCCGTGTTGCTGGAGAGAACTGGCATCCCCGTGGGCCTGTCGGCCCATTTCCTCTTTCTGACCCTCGAAGGAAAGTCTTCCAAAAAGCCTTTGGGACCCGCTTAGAGAGAACAGCTGCCAAGCTGATGCACACAACTTTGACAGAGAGACTAGCCCTGGGTCCCAAGCAGCCACCTATCTCTGGAGAGTACGTACCCCACCCAGGGATTCAAGCAGGGAGTTGGCCTTGTACAACTTACGCAGGACACTGGGAGGAGATGGAGGGCCACTCTACCTGCGCTCACACTACGTGGCCCGGAGAAGTTATCACGCAGCAGAATTCAGCACCCTCCCACTACACGTGTGTAGCCAAAAGAGGCGCTGGGCAGTGGGTGTTCTCAGCCCAAGAGCAGTCCTTGTTCTGGGCCGCACCTGCTCTGTGGTTCAAAGGTTCTCTGAGTCTGCTCCTTTGGAGGCATTTCAGAGCTGACGCTATCCCTGGGCTGCCGAAGCAAAGAGGCATAGCGGCCTTTCACACTGAAGGCATGGGCTTGTTTCCCATTCAGAGAGTGTATGTTGCCCCTCCCAGCCTGGAGGCCTGTAAGGTGACACCCTTTGCGCCGTGCCCCTGGAAAATGCCAGTGGCTGTACCCGATTTGGGCTGCCTGGTGAAACAACTTGCCGTCACCAGCACCCTGAGTACCTTTCCTGAAGTCTGAGTCCTAGCTAGGTAAACTCGGCCTTCGGAGGCGAGAGGGGGGGAGCAAACATGTTCAACTTGTGGGGAAAGTCTTTGACCAATGACCAGTATGCTTGTGCCTGGGCGAGGCTTAGGCAGGAGCTTTCCAACACAGGGTTTTGACCTTACCATAAGCCGTCCCTTTGGGCTGAAGCAGGCGGCGGGTCGGTCTGTATCACAGTCTGGGAAGGAGGGCCTCAGGTGAGTCTGCCAACTGACTGCCCTCCATCACAGCCAGCTGAGAAAATATGGCAAGGCTGATGGAACCCACTTACCGCGCAATGTTTCTCTTCCGAAGAGGAGATTTTGCTACCAAACGTCAGCAGCTCCTCAGAGTGCTGTTCTGGTGTAGACTAGGGAAAGCTCCCACGGTCCGAAGATTAGGAACGGCTCTTTTCCAGTGGCTTCATCCGAGAGAGAGCCAGAAGGGCTGATCTCAACAAATAGGGCTGCACACCGCGAGTGCTTCGGGCAGGGCAGTCCTGAGCCAGTGTGCCACCTAAGGAATGAAAGCAAAGTTTCCTAGCCGCAGGAAAGCAGACCGAGGCCTGCTGTTTTCTCTAGGCGATTGACGGTGAGCTTGAGGGTGAGGCCTGTACTACATTGTGGAAAAGCTCGGGGTCACGGCTGTCTTTCTCCCTCTCTCGGGCCCATACCCTGGGCTCAGCCATGGGGGAATGCTGAGTGGGAGAGACTGCCTCTCTGCCGGACTCAGAAGGCTGCCTCCCTTTAGGGCAAGTCCGCTTGTGTCTTACTTCGTGGAGGAGGAATGAGGGCGCCCAGAGATATTCTGACATGAAATGCCTAACGACAGAGGATCTGGAGGAGCTGGTTTGTCAGTGGAAGGAGCCAAAAAGCCTGCATTCCTAAGGCCTCGCTGAGAACTGCCAGACACTCTGCCGTCATAGGCCTAAGAACTGGAAATTGTGACGGCAAGGCAACACTTGGAATCCTAGGAGGCAGTGGAAGTGCGGCTCTCAAACTGGATGGAAGAAGCTTCCAAGCATAGTGTTCTTTCATGTACCAAAGAGAACCCAAGTGTCTGAGGCTGCTAGCCGTGTTGCTGGAGAGAACTGGCATCCCCGTGGGCCTGTCGGCCCATTTCCTCTTTCTGACCCTCGAAGGAAAGTCTTCCAAAAAGCCTTTGGGACCCGCTTAGAGAGAACAGCTGCCAAGCTGATGCACACAACTTTGACAGAGAGACTAGCCCTGGGTCCCAAGCAGCCACCTATCTCTGGAGAGTACGTACCCCACCCAGGGATTCAAGCAGGGAGTTGGCCTTGTACAACTTACGCAGGACACTGGGAGGAGATGGAGGGCCACTCTACCTGCGCTCACACTACGTGGCCCGGAGAAGTTATCACGCAGCAGAATTCAGCACCCTCCCACTACACGTGTGTAGCCAAAAGCGGCGCTGGGCAGTGGGTGTTCTCAGCCCAAGAGCAGTCCTTGTTCTGGGCCGCACCTGCTCTGTGGTTCAAAGGTTCTCTGAGTCTGCTCCTTTGGAGGCATTTCAGAGCTGACGCTATCCCTGGGCTGCCGAAGCAAAGAGGCCTAGCGGCCTTTCACACTGAAGGCATGGGCTTGTTTCCCATTCAGAGAGTGTATGTTGCCCCTCCCAGGCTGGAGGCCTGTAAGGTGACACCCTTTGCGCCGTGCCCCTGGAAAATGCCAGTGGCTGTACCCGATTTGGGCTGCCTGGTGAAACAACTTGCCGTCACCAGCACCCTGAGTACCTTTCCTGAAGTCTGAGTCCTAGCTAGGTAAACTCGGCCTTCGGAGGCGAGAGGGGAGCAAACATGTTCAACTTGTGGGGAAAGTCTTTGACCAATGACCAGTATGCTTGTGCCTGGGCGAGGCTTAGGCAGGAGCTTTCCAACACAGGGTTTTGACCTTACCATAAGCCGTCCCTTTGGGCTGAAGCAGGCGGCGGGTCTGTCTGTATCACAGTCTGGGAAGGAGGGCCTCAGGTGAGTCTGCCAACTGACTGCCCTCCATCACAGCCAGCTGAGAAAATATGGCAAGGCTGATGGAACCCACTTACAGCGCAATGTTTCTCTTCCGAAGAGGAGATTTTGCTACCAAACGTCAGCAGCTCCTCAGAGTGCTGTTCTGGTGTAGACTAGGGAAAGCTCCCACGGTCCGAAGATTAGGAACGGCTCTTTTCCAGTGGCTTCATCCGAGAGAGAGCCAGAAGGGCTGATCTCAACAAATAGGGCTGCACACCGCGAGTGCTTCGGGCAGGGCAGTCCTGAGCCAGTGTGCCACCTAAGGAATGAAAGCAAAGTTTCCTAGCCGCAGGAAAGCAGACCGAGGCCTGCTGTTTTCTCTAGGCGATTGACGGTGAGCTTGAGGGTGAGGCCTGTACTACATTGTGGAAAAGCTCGGGGTCACGGCTGTCTTTCTCCCTCTCTCGGGCCCATACCCTGGGCTCAGCCATGGGGGAATGCTGAGTGGGAGAGACTGCCTCTCTGCCGGACTCAGAAGGCTGCCTCCCTTTAGGGCAAGTCCGCTTGTGTCTTACTTCGTGGAGGAGGAATGAGGGCGCCCAGAGATATTCTGACATGAAATGCCTAACGACAGAGGATCTGGAGGAGCTGGTTTGTCAGTGGAAGGAGCCAAAAAGCCTGCATTCCTAAGGCCTCGCTGAGAACTGCCAGACACTCTGCCGTCATAGGCCTAAGAACTGGAAATTGTGACGGCAAGGCAACACTTGGAATCCTAGGAGGCAGTGGAAGTGCGGCTCTCAAACTGGATGGAAGAAGCTTCCAAGCATAGTGTTCTTTCATGTACCAAAGAGAACCCAAGTGTCTGAGGCTGCTAGCCGTGTTGCTGGAGAGAACTGGCATCCCCGTGGGCCTGTCGGCCCATTTGCTCTTTCTGACCCTCGAAGGAAAGTCTTCCAAAAAGCCTTTGGGACCCGCTTAGAGAGAACAGCTGCCAAGCTGATGCACACAACTTTGACAGAGAGACTAGCCCTGGGTCCCAAGCAGCCACCTATCTCTGGAGAGTACGTACCCCACCCAGGGATTCAAGCAGGGAGTTGGCCTTGTACAACTTACGCAGGACACTGGGAGGAGATGGAGGGCCACTCTACCTGCGCTCACACTACGTGGCCCGGAGAAGTTATCACGCAGCAGAATTCAGCACCCTCCCACTACACGTGTGTAGCCAAAAGCGGCGCTGGGCAGTGGGTGTTCTCAGCCCAAGAGCAGTCCTTGTTCTGGGCCGCACCTGCTCTGTGCTTCAAAGGTTCTCTGAGTCTGCTCCTTTGGAGGCATTTCAGAGCTGACGCTATCCCTGGGCTGCCGAAGCAAAGAGGCATAGCGGCCTTTCACACTGAAGGCATGGGCTTGTTTCCCATTCAGAGAGTGTATGTTGCCCCTCCCAGGCTGGAGGCCTGTAAGGTGACACCCTTTGCGCCGTGCCCCTGGAAAATGCCAGTGGCTGTACCCGATTTGGGCTGCCTGGTGAAACAACTTGCCGTCACCAGCACCCTGAGTACCTTTCCTGAAGTCTGAGTCCTAGCTAGGTAAACTCGGCCTTCGGAGGCGAGAGGGGAGCAAACATGTTCAACTTGTGGGGAAAGTCTTTGACCAATGACCAGTATGCTTGTGCCTGGGCGAGGCTTAGGCAGGAGCTTTCCAACACAGGGTTTTGACCTTACCATAAGCCGTCCCTTTGGGCTGAAGCAGGCGGCGGGTCTGTCTGTATCACAGTCTGGGAAGGAGGGCCTCAGGTGAGTCTGCCAACTGACTGCCCTCCATCACAGCCAGCTGAGAAAATATGGCAAGGCTGATGGAACCCACTTACAGCGCAATGTTTCTCTTCCGAAGAGGAGATGTTGCTACCAAACGTCAGCAGCTCCTCAGAGTGCTGTTCTGGTGTAGACTAGGGAAAGCTCCCACGGTCCGAAGATTAGGAACGGCTCTTTTCCAGTGGCTTCATCCGAGAGAGAGCCAGAAGGGCTGATCTCAACAAATAGGGCTGCACACCGCGAGTGCTTCGGGCAGGGCAGTCCTGAGCCAGTGTGCCACCTGAGGAATGAAAGCAAAGTTTCCTAGCCGCAGGAAAGCAGACCGAGGCCTGCTGTTTTCTCTAGGCGATTGACGTGAGCTTGAGGGTGAGGCCTGTACTACATTGTGGAAAAGCTCGGGGTCACGGCTGTCTTTCTCCCTCTCTCGGGCCCATACCCTGGGCTCAGCCATGGGGGAATGCTGAGTGGGAGAGACTGCCTCTCTGCCGGACTCAGAAGGCTGCCTCCCGTTAGGGCAAGTCCGCTTGTGTCTTACTTCGTGGAGGAGGAATGAGGGCGCCCAGAGATATTCTGACATGAAATGCCTAACGACAGAGGATCTGGAGGAGCTGGTTTGTCAGTGGAAGGAGCCAAAAAGCCTGCATTCCTAAGGCCTCGCTGAGAACTGCCAGACACTCTGCCGTCATAGGCCTAAGAACTGGAAATTGTGACGGCAAGGCAACACTTGGAATCCTAGGAGGCAGTGGAAGTGCGGCTCTCAAACTGGATGGAAGAAGCTTCCAAGCATAGTGTTCTTTCATGTACCAAAGAGAACCCAAGTGTCTGAGGCTGCTAGCCGTGCTGCTGGAGAGAACTGGCATCCCCGTGGGCCTGTCGGCTCATTTGCTCTTTCTGACCCTCGAAGGAAAGTCTTCCAAAAAGCCTTTGGGACCCGCTTAGAGAGAACAGCTGCCAAGCTGATGCACAGAACTTTGACAGAGAGACTAGCCCTGGGTCCCAAGCAGCCACCTATCTCTGGAGAGTACGTACCCCACCCAGGGATTCAAGCAGGGAGTTGGCCTTGTACAACTTACGCAGGACACTGGGAGGAGATGGAGGGCCACTCTACCTGCGCTCACACTACGTGGCCCGGAGAAGTTATCACGCAGCAGAATTCAGCACCCTCCCACTACACGTGTGTAGCCAAAAGCGGCGCTGGGCAGTGGGTGTTCTCAGCCCAAGAGCAGTCCTTGTTCTGGGCCGCACCTGCTCTGTGGTTCAAAGGTTCTCTGAGTCTGCTCCTTTGGAGGCATTTCAGAGCTGACGCTATCCCTGGGCTGCCGAAGCAAAGAGGCATAGCGGCCTTTCACACTGAAGGCATGGGCTTGTTTCCCATTCAGAGAGTGTATGTTGCCCCTCCCAGGCTGGAGGCCTGTAAGGTGACACCCTTTGCGCCGTGCCCCTGGAAAATGCCAGTGGCTGTACCCGATTTGGGCTGCCTGGTGAAACAACTTGCCGTCACCAGCACCCTGAGTACCTTTCCTGAAGTCTGAGTCCTAGCTAGGTAAACTCGGCCTTCGGAGGCGAGAGGGGAGCAAACATGTTCAACTTGTGGGGAAAGTCTTTGACCAATGACCAGTATGCTTGTGCCTGGGCGAGGCTTAGGCAGGAGCTTTCCAACACAGGGTTTTGACCTTACCATAAGCCGTCCCTTTGGGCTGAAGCAGGCGGCGGGTCTGTCTGTATCACAGTCTGGGAAGGAGGGCCTCAGGTGAGTCTGCCAACTGACTGCCCTCCATCACAGCCAGCTGAGAAAATATGGCAAGGCTGATGGAACCCACTTACAGCGCAATGTTTCTCTTCCGAAGAGGAGATGTTGCTACCAAACGTCAGCAGCTCCTCAGAGTGCTGTTCTGGTGTAGACTAGGGAAAGCTCCCACGGTCCGAAGATTATGAACGGCTCTTTTCCAGTGGCTTCATCCGAGAGAGAGCCAGAAGGGCTGATCTCAACAAATAGGGCTGCACACCGCGAGTGCTTCGGGCAGGGCAGTCCTGAGCCAGTGTGCCACCTAAGGAATGAAAGCAAAGTTTCCTAGCCGCAGGAAAGCAGACCGAGGCCTGCTGTTTTCTCTAGGCGATTGACGTGAGCTTGAGGGTGAGGCCTGTACTACATTGTGGAAAAGCTCGGGGTCACGGCTGTCTTTCTCCCTCTCTCGGGCCCATACCCTGGGCTCAGCCATGGGGGAATGCTGAGTGGGAGAGACTGCCTCTCTGCCGGACTCAGAAGGCTTCCTCCCTTTAGGGCAAGTCCGCTTGTGTCTTACTTCGTGGAGGAGGAATGAGGGCGCCCAGAGATATTCTGACATGAAATGCCTAACGACAGAGGATCTGGAGGAGCTGGTTTGTCAGTGGAAGGAGCCAAAAAGCCTGCATTCCTAAGGCCTCGCTGAGAACTGCCAGACACTCTGCCGTCATAGGCCTAAGAACTGGAAATTGTGACGGCAAGGCAACACTTGGAATCCTAGGAGGCAGTGGAAGTGCGGCTCTCAAACTGGATGGAAGAAGCTTCCAAGCATAGTGTTCTTTCATGTACCAAAGAGAACCCAAGTGTCTGAGGCTGCTAGCCGTGTTGCTGGAGAGAACTGGCATCCCCGTGGGCCTGTCGGCCCATTTCCTCTTTCTGACCCTCGAAGGAAAGTCTTCCAAAAAGCCTTTGGGACCCGCTTAGAGAGAACAGCTGCCAAGCTGATGCACAGAACTTTGACAGAGAGACTAGCCCTGGGTCCCAAGCAGCCACCTATCTCTGGAGAGTACGTACCCCACCCAGGGATTCAAGCAGGGAGTTGGCCTTGTACAACTTACGCAGGACACTGGGAGGAGATGGAGGGCCACGCTACCTGCGCTCACACTACGTGGCCCGGAGAAGTTATCACGCAGCAGAATTCAGCACCCTCCCACTACACGTGTGTAGCCAAAAGCGGCGCTGGGCAGTGGGTGTTCTCAGCCCAAGAGCAGTCCTTGTTCTGGGCCGCACCTGCTCTGTGGTTCAAAGGTTCTCTGAGTCTGCTCCTTTGGAGGCATTTCAGAGCTGACGCTATCCCTGGGCTGCCGAAGCAAAGAGGCATAGCGGCCTTTCACACTGAAGGCATGGGCTTGTTTCCCATTCAGAGAGTGTATGTTGCCCCTCCCAGGCTGGAGGCCTGTAAGGTGACACCCTTTGCGCCGTGCCCCTGGAAAATGCCAGTGGCTGTACCCGATTTGGGCTGCCTGGTGAAACAACTTGCCGTCACCAGCACCCTGAGTACCTTTCCTGAAGTCTGAGTCCTAGCTAGGTAAACTCGGCCTTCGGAGGCGAGAGGGGAGCAAACATGTTCAACTTGTGGGGAAAGTCTTTGACCAATGACCAGTATGCTTGTGCCTGGGCGAGGCTTAGGCAGGAGCTTTCCAACACAGGGTTTTGACCTTACCATAAGCCGTCCCTTTGGGCTGAAGCAGGCGGCGGGTCTGTCTGTATCACAGTCTGGGAAGGAGGGCCTCAGGTGAGTCTGCCAACTGACTGCCCTCCATCACAGCCAGCTGAGAAAATATGGCAAGGCTGATGGAACCCACTTACAGCGCAATGTTTCTCTTCCGAAGAGGAGATGTTGCTACCAAACGTCAGCAGCTCCTCAGAGTGCTGTTCTGGTGTAGACTAGGGAAAGCTCCCACGGTCCGAAGATTAGGAACGGCTCTTTTCCAGTGGCTTCATCCGAGAGAGAGCCAGAAGGGCTGATCTCAACAAATAGGGCTGCACACCGCGAGTGCTTCGGGCAGGGCAGTCCTGAGCCAGTGTGCCACCTAAGGAATGAAAGCAAAGTTTCCTAGCCGCAGGAAAGCAGACCGAGGCCTGCTGTTTTCTCTAGGCGATTGACGTGAGCTTGAGGGTGAGGCCTGTACTACATTGTGGAAAAGCTCGGGGTCACGGCTGTCTTTCTCCCTCTCTCGGGCCCATACCCTGGGCTCAGCCATGGGGGAATGCTGAGTGGGAGAGACTGCCTCTCTGCCGGACTCAGAAGGCTTCCTCCCTTTAGGGCAAGTCCGCTTGTGTCTTACTTCGTGGAGGAGGAATGAGGGCGCCCAGAGATATTCTGACATGAAATGCCTAACGACAGAGGATCTGGAGGAGCTGGTTTGTCAGTGGAAGGAGCCAAAAAGCCTGCATTCCTAAGGCCTCGCTGAGAACTGCCAGACACTCTGCCGTCATAGGCCTAAGAACTGGAAATTGTGACGGCAAGGCAACACTTGGAATCCTAGGAGGCAGTGGAAGTGCGGCTCTCAAACTGGATGGAAGAAGCTTCCAAGCATAGTGTTCTTTCATGTACCAAAGAGAACCCAAGTGTCTGAGGCTGCTAGCCGTGTTGCTGGAGAGAACTGGCATCCCCGTGGGCCTGTCGGCCCATTTCCTCTTTCTGACCCTCGAAGGAAAGTCTTCCAAAAAGCCTTTGGGACCCGCTTAGAGAGAACAGCTGCCAAGCTGATGCACACAACTTTGACAGAGAGACTAGCCCTGGGTCCCAAGCAGCCACCTATCTCTGGAGAGTACGTACCCCACCCAGGGATTCAAGCAGGGAGTTGGCCTTGTACAACTTACGCAGGACACTGGGAGGAGATGGAGGGCCACGCTACCTGCGCTCACACTACGTGGCCCGGAGAAGTTATCACGCAGCAGAATTCAGCACCCTCCCACTACACGTGTGTAGCCAAAAGAGGCGCTGGGCAGTGGGTGTTCTCAGCCCAAGAGCAGTCCTTGTTCTGGGCCGCACCTGCTCTGTGGTTCAAAGGTTCTCTGAGTCTGCTCCTTTGGAGGCATTTCAGAGCTGACGCTATCCCTGGGCTGCCGAAGCAAAGAGGCATAGCGGCCTTTCACACTGAAGGCATGGGCTTGTTTCCCATTCAGAGAGTGTATGTTGCCCCTCCCAGGCTGGAGGCCTGTAAGGTGACACCCTTTGCGCCGTGCCCCTGGAAAATGCCAGTGGCTGTACCCGATTTGGGCTGCCTGGTGAAACAACTTGCCGTCACCAGCACCCTGAGTACCTTTCCTGAAGTCTGAGTCCTAGCTAGGTAAACTCGGCCTTCGGAGGCGAGAGGGGAGCAAACATGTTCAACTTGTGGGGAAAGTCTTTGACCAATGACCAGTATGCTTGTGCCTGGGCGAGGCTTAGGCAGGAGCTTTCCAACACAGGGTTTTGACCTTACCATAAGCCGTCCCTTTGGGCTGAAGCAGGCGGCGGGTCTGTCTGTATCACAGTCTGGGAAGGAGGGCCTCAGGTGAGTCTGCCAACTGACTGCCCTCCATCACAGCCAGCTGAGAAAATATGGCAAGGCTGATGGAACCCACTTACAGCGCAATGTTTCTCTTCCGAAGAGGAGATGTTGCTACCAAACGTCAGCAGCTCCTCAGAGTGCTGTTCTGGTGTAGACTAGGGAAAGCTCCCACGGTCCGAAGATTATGAACGGCTCTTTTCCAGTGGCTTCATCCGAGAGAGAGCCAGAAGGGCTGATCTCAACAAATAGGGCTGCACACCGCGAGTGCTTCGGGCAGGGCAGTCCTGAGCCAGTGTGCCACCTAAGGAATGAAAGCAAAGTTTCCTAGCCGCAGGAAAGCAGACCGAGGCCTGCTGTTTTCTCTAGGCGATTGACGTGAGCTTGAGGGTGAGGCCTGTACTACATTGTGGAAAAGCTCGGGGTCACGGCTGTCTTTCTCCCTCTCTCGGGCCCATACCCTGGGCTCAGCCATGGGGGAATGCTGAGTGGGAGAGACTGCCTCTCTGCCGGACTCAGAAGGCTTCCTCCCTTTAGGGCAAGTCCGCTTGTGTCTTACTTCGTGGAGGAGGAATGAGGGCGCCCAGAGATATTCTGACATGAAATGCCTAACGACAGAGGATCTGGAGGAGCTGGTTTGTCAGTGGAAGGAGCCAAAAAGCCTGCATTCCTAAGGCCTCGCTGAGAACTGCCAGACACTCTGCCGTCATAGGCCTAAGAACTGGAAATTGTGACGGCAAGGCAACACTTGGAATCCTAGGAGGCAGTGGAAGTGCGGCTCTCAAACTGGATGGAAGAAGCTTCCAAGCATAGTGTTCTTTCATGTACCAAAGAGAACCCAAGTGTCTGAGGCTGCTAGCCGTGTTGCTGGAGAGAACTGGCATCCCCGTGGGCCTGTCGGCCCATTTCCTCTTTCTGACCCTCGAAGGAAAGTCTTCCAAAAAGCCTTTGGGACCCGCTTAGAGAGAACAGCTGCCAAGCTGATGCACAGAACTTTGACAGAGAGACTAGCCCTGGGTCCCAAGCAGCCACCTATCTCTGGAGAGTACGTACCCCACCCAGGGATTCAAGCAGGGAGTTGGCCTTGTACAACTTACGCAGGACACTGGGAGGAGATGGAGGGCCACGCTACCTGCGCTCACACTACGTGGCCCGGAGAAGTTATCACGCAGCAGAATTCAGCACCCTCCCACTACACGTGTGTAGCCAAAAGAGGCGCTGGGCAGTGGGTGTTCTCAGCCCAAGAGCAGTCCTTGTTCTGGGCCGCACCTGCTCTGTGGTTCAAAGGTTCTCTGAGTCTGCTCCTTTGGAGGCATTTCAGAGCTGACGCTATCCCTGGGCTGCCGAAGCAAAGAGGCATAGCGGCCTTTCACACTGAAGGCATGGGCTTGTTTCCCATTCAGAGAGTGTATGTTGCCCCTCCCAGGCTGGAGGCCTGTAAGGTGACACCCTTTGCGCCGTGCCCCTGGAAAATGCCAGTGGCTGTACCCGATTTGGGCTGCCTGGTGAAACAACTTGCCGTCACCAGCACCCTGAGTACCTTTCCTGAAGTCTGAGTCCTAGCTAGGTAAACTCGGCCTTCGGAGGCGAGAGGGGAGCAAACATGTTCAACTTGTGGGGAAAGTCTTTGACCAATGACCAGTATGCTTGTGCCTGGGCGAGGCTTAGGCAGGAGCTTTCCAACACAGGGTTTTGACCTTACCATAAGCCGTCCCTTTGGGCTGAAGCAGGCGGCGGGTCTGTCTGTATCACAGTCTGGGAAGGAGGGCCTCAGGTGAGTCTGCCAACTGACTGCCCTCCATCACAGCCAGCTGAGAAAATATGGCAAGGCTGATGGAACCCACTTACAGCGCAATGTTTCTCTTCCGAAGAGGAGATGTTGCTACCAAACGTCAGCAGCTCCTCAGAGTGCTGTTCTGGTGTAGACTAGGGAAAGCTCCCACGGTCCGAAGATTATGAACGGCTCTTTTCCAGTGGCTTCATCCGAGAGAGAGCCAGAAGGGCTGATCTCAACAAATAGGGCTGCACACCGCGAGTGCTTCGGGCAGGGCAGTCCTGAGCCAGTGTGCCACCTAAGGAATGAAAGCAAAGTTTCCTAGCCGCAGGAAAGCAGACCGAGGCCTGCTGTTTTCTCTAGGCGATTGACGTGAGCTTGAGGGTGAGGCCTGTACTACATTGTGGAAAAGCTCGGGGTCACGGCTGTCTTTCTCCCTCTCTCGGGCCCATACCCTGGGCTCAGCCATGGGGGAATGCTGAGTGGGAGAGACTGCCTCTCTGCCGGACTCAGAAGGCTTCCTCCCTTTAGGGCAAGTCCGCTTGTGTCTTACTTCGTGGAGGAGGAATGAGGGCGCCCAGAGATATTCTGACATGAAATGCCTAACGACAGAGGATCTGGAGGAGCTGGTTTGTCAGTGGAAGGAGCCAAAAAGCCTGCATTCCTAAGGCCTCGCTGAGAACTGCCAGACACTCTGCCGTCATAGGCCTAAGAACTGGAAATTGTGACGGCAAGGCAACACTTGGAATCCTAGGAGGCAGTGGAAGTGCGGCTCTCAAACTGGATGGAAGAAGCTTCCAAGCATAGTGTTCTTTCATGTACCAAAGAGAACCCAAGTGTCTGAGGCTGCTAGCCGTGTTGCTGGAGAGAACTGGCATCCCCGTGGGCCTGTCGGCCCATTTCCTCTTTCTGACCCTCGAAGGAAAGTCTTCCAAAAAGCCTTTGGGACCCGCTTAGAGAGAACAGCTGCCAAGCTGATGCACAGAACTTTGACAGAGAGACTAGCCCTGGGTCCCAAGCAGCCACCTATCTCTGGAGAGTACGTACCCCACCCAGGGATTCAAGCAGGGAGTTGGCCTTGTACAACTTACGCAGGACACTGGGAGGAGATGGAGGGCCACGCTACCTGCGCTCACACTACGTGGCCCGGAGAAGTTATCACGCAGCAGAATTCAGCACCCTCCCACTACACGTGTGTAGCCAAAAGAGGCGCTGGGCAGTGGGTGTTCTCAGCCCAAGAGCAGTCCTTGTTCTGGGCCGCACCTGCTCTGTGGTTCAAAGGTTCTCTGAGTCTGCTCCTTTGGAGGCATTTCAGAGCTGACGCTATCCCTGGGCTGCCGAAGCAAAGAGGCATAGCGGCCTTTCACACTGAAGGCATGGGCTTGTTTCCCATTCAGAGAGTGTATGTTGCCCCTCCCAGGCTGGAGGCCTGTAAGGTGACACCCTTTGCGCCGTGCCCCTGGAAAATGCCAGTGGCTGTACCCGATTTGGGCTGCCTGGTGAAACAACTTGCCGTCACCAGCACCCTGAGAACCTTTCCTGAAGTCTGAGTCCTAGCTAGGTAAACTCGGCCTTCGGAGGCGAGAGGGGAGCAAACATCTTCAACTTGTGGGGAAAGTCTTTGACCAATGACCAGTATGCTTGTGCCTGGGCGAGGCTTAGGCAGGAGCTTTCCAACACAGGGTTTTGACCTTACCATAAGCCGTCCCTTTGGGCTGAAGCAGGCGGCGGGTCTGTCTGTATCACAGTCTGGGAAGGAGGGCCTCAGGTGAGTCTGCCAACTGACTGCCCTCCATCACAGCCAGCTGAGAAAATATGGCAAGGCTGATGGAACCCACTTACAGCGCAATGTTTCTCTTCCGAAGAGGAGATGTTGCTACCAAACGTCAGCAGCTCCTCAGAGTGCTGTTCTGGTGTAGACTAGGGAAAGCTCCCACGGTCCGAAGATTATGAACGGCTCTTTTCCAGTGGCTTCATCCGAGAGAGAGCCAGAAGGGCTGATCTCAACAAATAGGGCTGCACACCGCGAGTGCTTCGGGCAGGGCAGTCCTGAGCCAGTGTGCCACCTAAGGAATGAAAGCAAAGTTTCCTAGCCGCAGGAAAGCAGACCGAGGCCTGCTGTTTTCTCTAGGCGATTGACGTGAGCTTGAGGGTGAGGCCTGTACTACATTGTGGAAAAGCTCGGGGTCACGGCTGTCTTTCTCCCTCTCTCGGGCCCATACCCTGGGCTCAGCCATGGGGGAATGCTGAGTGGGAGAGACTGCCTCTCTGCCGGACTCAGAAGGCTGCCTCCCGTTAGGGCAAGTCCGCTTGTGTCTTACTTCGTGGAGGAGGAATGAGGGCGCCCAGAGATATTCTGACATGAAATGCCTAACGACAGAGGATCTGGAGGAGCTGGTTTGTCAGTGGAAGGAGCCAAAAAGCCTGCATTCCTAAGGCCTCGCTGAGAACTGCCAGACACTCTGCCGTCATAGGCCTAAGAACTGGAAATTGTGACGGCAAGGCAACACTTGGAATCCTAGGAGGCAGTGGAAGTGCGGCTCTCAAACTGGATGGAAGAAGCTTCCAAGCATAGTGTTCTTTCATGTACCAAAGAGAACCCAAGTGTCTGAGGCTGCTAGCCGTGTTGCTGGAGAGAACTGGCATCCCCGTGGGCCTGTCGGCCCATTTCCTCTTTCTGACCCTCGAAGGAAAGTCTTCCAAAAAGCCTTTGGGACCCGCTTAGAGAGAACAGCTGCCAAGCTGATGCACAGAACTTTGACAGAGAGACTAGCCCTGGGTCCCAAGCAGCCACCTATCTCTGGAGAGTACGTACCCCACCCAGGGATTCAAGCAGGGAGTTGGCCTTGTACAACTTACGCAGGACACTGGGAGGAGATGGAGGGCCACGCTACCTGCGCTCACACTACGTGGCCCGGAGAAGTTATCACGCAGCAGAATTCAGCACCCTCCCACTACACGTGTGTAGCCAAAAGCGGCGCTGGGCAGTGGGTGTTCTCAGCCCAAGAGCAGTCCTTGTTCTGGGCCGCACCTGCTCTGTGGTTCAAAGGTTCTCTGAGTCTGCTCCTTTGGAGGCATTTCAGAGCTGACGCTATCCCTGGGCTGCCGAAGCAAAGAGGCATAGCGGCCTTTCACACTGAAGGCATGGGCTTGTTTCCCATTCAGAGAGTGTATGTTGCCCCTCCCAGGCTGGAGGCCTGTAAGGTGACACCCTTTGCGCCGTGCCCCTGGAAAATGCCAGTGGCTGTACCCGATTTGGGCTGCCTGGTGAAACAACTTGCCGTCACCAGCACCCTGAGTACCTTTCCTGAAGTCTGAGTCCTAGCTAGGTAAACTCGGCCTTCGGAGGCGAGAGGGGAGCAAACATGTTCAACTTGTGGGGAAAGTCTTTGACCAATGACCAGTATGCTTGTGCCTGGGCGAGGCTTAGGCAGGAGCTTTCCAACACAGGGTTTTGACCTTACCATAAGCCGTCCCTTTGGGCTGAAGCAGGCGGCGGGTCTGTGTGTATCACAGTCTGGGAAGGAGGGCCTCAGGTGAGTCTGCCAACTGACTGCCCTCCATCACAGCCAGCTGAGAAAATATGGCAAGGCTGATGGAACCCACTTACAGCGCAATGTTTCTCTTCCGAAGAGGAGATGTTGCTACCAAACGTCAGCAGCTCCTCAGAGTGCTGTTCTGGTGTAGACTAGGGAAAGCTCCCACGGTCCGAAGATTATGAACGGCTCTTTTCCAGTGGCTTCATCCGAGAGAGAGCCAGAAGGGCTGATCTCAACAAATAGGGCTGCACACCGCGAGTGCTTCGGGCAGGGCAGTCCTGAGCCAGTGTGCCACCTAAGGAATGAAAGCAAAGTTTCCTAGCCGCAGGAAAGCAGACCGAGGCCTGCTGTTTTCTCTAGGCGATTGACGTGAGCTTGAGGGTGAGGCCTGTACTACATTGTGGAAAAGCTCGGGGTCACGGCTGTCTTTCTCCCTCTCTCGGGCCCATACCCTGGGCTCAGCCATGGGGGAATGCTGAGTGGGAGAGACTGCCTCTCTGCCGGACTCAGAAGGCTTCCTCCCTTTAGGGCAAGTCCGCTTGTGTCTTACTTCGTGGAGGAGGAATGAGGGCGCCCAGAGATATTCTGACATGAAATGCCTAACGACAGAGGATCTGGAGGAGCTGGTTTGTCAGTGGAAGGAGCCAAAAAGCCTGCATTCCTAAGGCCTCGCTGAGAACTGCCAGACACTCTGCCGTCATAGGCCTAAGAACTGGAAATTGTGACGGCAAGGCAACACTTGGAATCCTAGGAGGCAGTGGAAGTGCGGCTCTCAAACTGGATGGAAGAAGCTTCCAAGCATAGTGTTCTTTCATGTACCAAAGAGAACCCAAGTGTCTGAGGCTGCTAGCCGTGTTGCTGGAGAGAACTGGCATCCCCGTGGGCCTGTCGGCCCATTTCCTCTTTCTGACCCTCGAAGGAAAGTCTTCCAAAAAGCCTTTGGGACCCGCTTAGAGAGAACAGCTGCCAAGCTGATGCACAGAACTTTGACAGAGAGACTAGCCCTGGGTCCCAAGCAGCCACCTATCTCTGGAGAGTACGTACCCCACCCAGGGATTCAAGCAGGGAGTTGGCCTTGTACAACTTACGCAGGACACTGGGAGGAGATGGAGGGCCACGCTACCTGCGCTCACACTACGTGGCCCGGAGAAGTTATCACGCAGCAGAATTCAGCACCCTCCCACTACACGTGTGTAGCCAAAAGCGGCGCTGGGCAGTGGGTGTTCTCAGCCCAAGAGCAGTCCTTGTTCTGGGCCGCACCTGCTCTGTGGTTCAAAGGTTCTCTGAGTCTGCTCCTTTGGAGGCATTTCAGAGCTGACGCTATCCCTGGGCTGCCGAAGCAAAGAGGCATAGCGGCCTTTCACACTGAAGGCATGGGCTTGTTTCCCATTCAGAGAGTGTATGTTGCCCCTCCCAGGCTGGAGGCCTGTAAGGTGACACCCTTTGCGCCGTGCCCCTGGAAAATGCCAGTGGCTGTACCCGATTTGGGCTGCCTGGTGAAACAACTTGCCGTCACCAGCACCCTGAGTACCTTTCCTGAAGTCTGAGTCCTAGCTAGGTAAACTCGGCCTTCGGAGGCGAGAGGGGAGCAAACATGTTCAACTTGTGGGGAAAGTCTTTGACCAATGACCAGTATGCTTGTGCCTGGGCGAGGCTTAGGCAGGAGCTTTCCAACACAGGGTTTTGACCTTACCATAAGCCGTCCCTTTGGGCTGAAGCAGGCGGCGGGTCTGTCTGTATCACAGTCTGGGAAGGAGGGCCTCAGGTGAGTCTGCCAACTGACTGCCCTCCATCACAGCCAGCTGAGAAAATATGGCAAGGCTGATGGAACCCACTTACAGCGCAATGTTTCTCTTCCGAAGAGGAGATGTTGCTACCAAACGTCAGCAGCTCCTCAGAGTGCTGTTCTGGTGTAGACTAGGGAAAGCTCCCACGGTCCGAAGATTATGAACGGCTCTTTTCCAGTGGCTTCATCCGAGAGAGAGCCAGAAGGGCTGATCTCAACAAATAGGGCTGCACACCGCGAGTGCTTCGGGCAGGGCAGTCCTGAGCCAGTGTGCCACCTAAGGAATGAAAGCAAAGTTTCCTAGCCGCAGGAAAGCAGACCGAGGCCTGCTGTTTTCTCTAGGCGATTGACGGTGAGCTTGAGGGTGAGGCCTGTACTACATTGTGGAAAAGCTCGGGGTCACGGCTGTCTTTCTCCCTCTCTCGGGCCCATACCCTGGGCTCAGCCATGGGGGAATGCTGAGTGGGAGAGACTGCCTCTCTGCCGGACTCAGAAGGCTTCCTCCCTTTAGGGCAAGTCCGCTTGTGTCTTACTTCGTGGAGGAGGAATGAGGGCGCCCAGAGATATTCTGACATGAAATGCCTAACGACAGAGGATCTGGAGGAGCTGGTTTGTCAGTGGAAGGAGCCAAAAAGCCTGCATTCCTAAGGCCTCGCTGAGAACTGCCAGACACTCTGCCGTCATAGGCCTAAGAACTGGAAATTGTGACGGCAAGGCAACACTTGGAATCCTAGGAGGCAGTGGAAGTGCGGCTCTCAAACTGGATGGAAGAAGCTTCCAAGCATAGTGTTCTTTCATGTACCAAAGAGAACCCAAGTGTCTGAGGCTGCTAGCCGTGTTGCTGGAGAGAACTGGCATCCCCGTGGGCCTGTCGGCCCATTTCCTCTTTCTGACCCTCGAAGGAAAGTCTTCCAAAAAGCCTTTGGGACCCGCTTAGAGAGAACAGCTGCCAAGCTGATGCACAGAACTTTGACAGAGAGACTAGCCCTGGGTCCCAAGCAGCCACCTATCTCTGGAGAGTACGTACCCCACCCAGGGATTCAAGCAGGGAGTTGGCCTTGTACAACTTACGCAGGACACTGGGAGGAGATGGAGGGCCACGCTACCTGCGCTCACACTACGTGGCCCGGAGAAGTTATCACGCAGCAGAATTCAGCACCCTCCCACTACACGTGTGTAGCCAAAAGAGGCGCTGGGCAGTGGGTGTTCTCAGCCCAAGAGCAGTCCTTGTTCTGGGCCGCACCTGCTCTGTGGTTCAAAGGTTCTCTGAGTCTGCTCCTTTGGAGGCATTTCAGAGCTGACGCTATCCCTGGGCTGCCGAAGCAAAGAGGCATAGCGGCCTTTCACACTGAAGGCATGGGCTTGTTTCCCATTCAGAGAGTGTATGTTGCCCCTCCCAGGCTGGAGGCCTGTAAGGTGACACCCTTTGCGCCGTGCCCCTGGAAAATGCCAGTGGCTGTACCCGATTTGGGCTGCCTGGTGAAACAACTTGCCGTCACCAGCACCCTGAGTACCTTTCCTGAAGTCTGAGTCCTAGCTAGGTAAACTCGGCCTTCGGAGGCGAGAGGGGAGCAAACATGTTCAACTTGTGGGGAAAGTCTTTGACCAATGACCAGTATGCTTGTGCCTGGGCGAGGCTTAGGCAGGAGCTTTCCAACACAGGGTTTTGACCTTACCATAAGCCGTCCCTTTGGGCTGAAGCAGGCGGCGGGTCTGTCTGTATCACAGTCTGGGAAGGAGGGCCTCAGGTGAGTCTGCCAACTGACTGCCCTCCATCACAGCCAGCTGAGAAAATATGGCAAGGCTGATGGAACCCACTTACAGCGCAATGTTTCTCTTCCGAAGAGGAGATGTTGCTACCAAACGTCAGCAGCTCCTCAGAGTGCTGTTCTGGTGTAGACTAGGGAAAGCTCCCACGGTCCGAAGATTATGAACGGCTCTTTTCCAGTGGCTTCATCCGAGAGAGAGCCAGAAGGGCTGATCTCAACAAATAGGGCTGCACACCGCGAGTGCTTCGGGCAGGGCAGTCCTGAGCCAGTGTGCCACCTAAGGAATGAAAGCAAAGTTTCCTAGCCGCAGGAAAGCAGACCGAGGCCTGCTGTTTTCTCTAGGCGATTGACGTGAGCTTGAGGGTGAGGCCTGTACTACATTGTGGAAAAGCTCGGGGTCACGGCTGTCTTTCTCCCTCTCTCGGGCCCATACCCTGGGCTCAGCCATGGGGGAATGCTGAGTGGGAGAGACTGCCTCTCTGCCGGACTCAGAAGGCTTCCTCCCTTTAGGGCAAGTCCGCTTGTGTCTTACTTCGTGGAGGAGGAATGAGGGCGCCCAGAGATATTCTGACATGAAATGCCTAACGACAGAGGATCTGGAGGAGCTGGTTTGTCAGTGGAAGGAGCCAAAAAGCCTGCATTCCTAAGGCCTCGCTGAGAACTGCCAGACACTCTGCCGTCATAGGCCTAAGAACTGGAAATTGTGACGGCAAGGCAACACTTGGAATCCTAGGAGGCAGTGGAAGTGCGGCTCTCAAACTGGATGGAAGAAGCTTCCAAGCATAGTGTTCTTTCATGTACCAAAGAGAACCCAAGTGTCTGAGGCTGCTAGCCGTGTTGCTGGAGAGAACTGGCATCCCCGTGGGCCTGTCGGCCCATTTCCTCTTTCTGACCCTCGAAGGAAAGTCTTCCAAAAAGCCTTTGGGACCCGCTTAGAGAGAACAGCTGCCAAGCTGATGCACAGAACTTTGACAGAGAGACTAGCCCTGGGTCCCAAGCAGCCACCTATCTCTGGAGAGTACGTACCCCACCCAGGGATTCAAGCAGGGAGTTGGCCTTGTACAACTTACGCAGGACACTGGGAGGAGATGGAGGGCCACGCTACCTGCGCTCACACTACGTGGCCCGGAGAAGTTATCACGCAGCAGAATTCAGCACCCTCCCACTACACGTGTGTAGCCAAAAGAGGCGCTGGGCAGTGGGTGTTCTCAGCCCAAGAGCAGTCCTTGTTCTGGGCCGCACCTGCTCTGTGCTTCAAAGGTTCTCTGAGTCTGCTCCTTTGGAGGCATTTCAGAGCTGACGCTATCCCTGGGCTGCCGAAGCAAAGAGGCATAGCGGCCTTTCACACTGAAGGCATGGGCTTGTTTCCCATTCAGAGAGTGTATGTTGCCCCTCCCAGGCTGGAGGCCTGTAAGGTGACACCCTTTGCGCCGTGCCCCTGGAAAATGCCAGTGGCTGTACCCGATTTGGGCTGCCTGGTGAAACAACTTGCCGTCACCAGCACCCTGAGTACCTTTCCTGAAGTCTGAGTCCTAGCTAGGTAAACTCGGCCTTCGGAGGCGAGAGGGGAGCAAACATGTTCAACTTGTGGGGAAAGTCTTTGACCAATGACCAGTATGCTTGTGCCTGGGCGAGGCTTAGGCAGGAGCTTTCCAACACAGGGTTTTGACCTTACCATAAGCCGTCCCTTTGGGCTGAAGCAGGCGGCGGGTCTGTCTGTATCACAGTCTGGGAAGGAGGGCCTCAGGTGAGTCTGCCAACTGACTGCCCTCCATCACAGCCAGCTGAGAAAATATGGCAAGGCTGATGGAACCCACTTACAGCGCAATGTTTCTCTTCCGAAGAGGAGATGTTGCTACCAAACGTCAGCAGCTCCTCAGAGTGCTGTTCTGGTGTAGACTAGGGAAAGCTCCCACGGTCCGAAGATTATGAACGGCTCTTTTCCAGTGGCTTCATCCGAGAGAGAGCCAGAAGGGCTGATCTCAACAAATAGGGCTGCACACCGCGAGTGCTTCGGGCAGGGCAGTCCTGAGCCAGTGTGCCACCTAAGGAATGAAAGCAAAGTTTCCTAGCCGCAGGAAAGCAGACCGAGGCCTGCTGTTTTCTCTAGGCGATTGACGTGAGCTTGAGGGTGAGGCCTGTACTACATTGTGGAAAAGCTCGGGGTCACGGCTGTCTTTCTCCCTCTCTCGGGCCCATACCCTGGGCTCAGCCATGGGGGAATGCTGAGTGGGAGAGACTGCCTCTCTGCCGGACTCAGAAGGCTTCCTCCCTTTAGGGCAAGTCCGCTTGTGTCTTACTTCGTGGAGGAGGAATGAGGGCGCCCAGAGATATTCTGACATGAAATGCCTAACGACAGAGGATCTGGAGGAGCTGGTTTGTCAGTGGAAGGAGCCAAAAAGCCTGCATTCCTAAGGCCTCGCTGAGAACTGCCAGACACTCTGCCGTCATAGGCCTAAGAACTGGAAATTGTGACGGCAAGGCAACACTTGGAATCCTAGGAGGCAGTGGAAGTGCGGCTCTCAAACTGGATGGAAGAAGCTTCCAAGCATAGTGTTCTTTCATGTACCAAAGAGAACCCAAGTGTCTGAGGCTGCTAGCCGTGTTGCTGGAGAGAACTGGCATCCCCGTGGGCCTGTCGGCCCATTTCCTCTTTCTGACCCTCGAAGGAAAGTCTTCCAAAAAGCCTTTGGGACCCGCTTAGAGAGAACAGCTGCCAAGCTGATGCACAGAACTTTGACAGAGAGACTAGCCCTGGGTCCCAAGCAGCCACCTATCTCTGGAGAGTACGTACCCCACCCAGGGATTCAAGCAGGGAGTTGGCCTTGTACAACTTACGCAGGACACTGGGAGGAGATGGAGGGCCACGCTACCTGCGCTCACACTACGTGGCCCGGAGAAGTTATCACGCAGCAGAATTCAGCACCCTCCCACTACACGTGTGTAGCCAAAAGAGGCGCTGGGCAGTGGGTGTTCTCAGCCCAAGAGCAGTCCTTGTTCTGGGCCGCACCTGCTCTGTGGTTCAAAGGTTCTCTGAGTCTGCTCCTTTGGAGGCATTTCAGAGCTGACGCTATCCCTGGGCTGCCGAAGCAAAGAGGCATAGCGGCCTTTCACACTGAAGGCATGGGCTTGTTTCCCATTCAGAGAGTGTATGTTGCCCCTCCCAGGCTGGAGGCCTGTAAGGTGACACCCTTTGCGCCGTGCCCCTGGAAAATGCCAGTGGCTGTACCCGATTTGGGCTGCCTGGTGAAACAACTTGCCGTCACCAGCACCCTGAGAACCTTTCCTGAAGTCTGAGTCCTAGCTAGGTAAACTCGGCCTTCGGAGGCGAGAGGGGAGCAAACATCTTCAACTTGTGGGGAAAGTCTTTGACCAATGACCAGTATGCTTGTGCCTGGGCGAGGCTTAGGCAGGAGCTTTCCAACACAGGGTTTTGACCTTACCATAAGCCGTCCCTTTGGGCTGAAGCAGGCGGCGGGTCTGTCTGTATCACAGTCTGGGAAGGAGGGCCTCAGGTGAGTCTGCCAACTGACTGCCCTCCATCACAGCCAGCTGAGAAAATATGGCAAGGCTGATGGAACCCACTTACAGCGCAATGTTTCTCTTCCGAAGAGGAGATGTTGCTACCAAACGTCAGCAGCTCCTCAGAGTGCTGTTCTGGTGTAGACTAGGGAAAGCTCCCACGGTCCGAAGATTAGGAACGGCTCTTTTCCAGTGGCTTCATCCGAGAGAGAGCCAGAAGGGCTGATCTCAACAAATAGGGCTGCACACCGCGAGTGCTTCGGGCAGGGCAGTCCTGAGCCAGTGTGCCACCTAAGGAATGAAAGCAAAGTTTCCTAGCCGCAGGAAAGCAGACCGAGGCCTGCTGTTTTCTCTAGGCGATTGACGTGAGCTTGAGGGTGAGGCCTGTACTACATTGTGGAAAAGCTCGGGGTCACGGCTGTCTTTCTCCCTCTCTCGGGCCCATACCCTGGGCTCAGCCATGGGGGAATGCTGAGTGGGAGAGACTGCCTCTCTGCCGGACTCAGAAGGCTGCCTCCCGTTAGGGCAAGTCCGCTTGTGTCTTACTTCGTGGAGGAGGAATGAGGGCGCCCAGAGATATTCTGACATGAAATGCCTAACGACAGAGGATCTGGAGGAGCTGGTTTGTCAGTGGAAGGAGCCAAAAAGCCTGCATTCCTAAGGCCTCGCTGAGAACTGCCAGACACTCTGCCGTCATAGGCCTAAGAACTGGAAATTGTGACGGCAAGGCAACACTTGGAATCCTAGGAGGCAGTGGAAGTGCGGCTCTCAAACTGGATGGAAGAAGCTTCCAAGCATAGTGTTCTTTCATGTACCAAAGAGAACCCAAGTGTCTGAGGCTGCTAGCCGTGTTGCTGGAGAGAACTGGCATCCCCGTGGGCCTGTCGGCTCATTTGCTCTTTCTGACCCTCGAAGGAAAGTCTTCCAAAAAGCCTTTGGGACCCGCTTAGAGAGAACAGCTGCCAAGCTGATGCACAGAACTTTGACAGAGAGACTAGCCCTGGGTCCCAAGCAGCCACCTATCTCTGGAGAGTACGTACCCCACCCAGGGATTCAAGCAGGGAGTTGGCCTTGTACAACTTACGCAGGACACTGGGAGGAGATGGAGGGCCACGCTACCTGCGCTCACACTACGTGGCCCGGAGAAGTTATCACGCAGCAGAATTCAGCACCCTCCCACTACACGTGTGTAGCCAAAAGCGGCGCTGGGCAGTGGGTGTTCTCAGCCCAAGAGCAGTCCTTGTTCTGGGCCGCACCTGCTCTGTGGTTCAAAGGTTCTCTGAGTCTGCTCCTTTGGAGGCATTTCAGAGCTGACGCTATCCCTGGGCTGCCGAAGCAAAGAGGCATAGCGGCCTTTCACACTGAAGGCATGGGCTTGTTTCCCATTCAGAGAGTGTATGTTGCCCCTCCCAGGCTGGAGGCCTGTAAGGTGACACCCTTTGCGCCGTGCCCCTGGAAAATGCCAGTGGCTGTACCCGATTTGGGCTGCCTGGTGAAACAACTTGCCGTCACCAGCACCCTGAGAACCTTTCCTGAAGTCTGAGTCCTAGCTAGGTAAACTCGGCCTTCGGAGGCGAGAGGGGAGCAAACATCTTCAACTTGTGGGGAAAGTCTTTGACCAATGACCAGTATGCTTGTGCCTGGGCGAGGCTTAGGCAGGAGCTTTCCAACACAGGGTTTTGACCTTACCATAAGCCGTCCCTTTGGGCTGAAGCAGGCGGCGGGTCTGTCTGTATCACAGTCTGGGAAGGAGGGCCTCAGGTGAGTCTGCCAACTGACTGCCCTCCATCACAGCCAGCTGAGAAAATATGGCAAGGCTGATGGAACCCACTTACAGCGCAATGTTTCTCTTCCGAAGAGGAGATGTTGCTACCAAACGTCAGCAGCTCCTCAGAGTGCTGTTCTGGTGTAGACTAGGGAAAGCTCCCACGGTCCGAAGATTATGAACGGCTCTTTTCCAGTGGCTTCATCCGAGAGAGAGCCAGAAGGGCTGATCTCAACAAATAGGGCTGCACACCGCGAGTGCTTCGGGCAGGGCAGTCCTGAGCCAGTGTGCCACCTAAGGAATGAAAGCAAAGTTTCCTAGCCGCAGGAAAGCAGACCGAGGCCTGCTGTTTTCTCTAGGCGATTGACGGTGAGCTTGAGGGTGAGGCCTGTACTACATTGTGGAAAAGCTCGGGGTCACGGCTGTCTTTCTCCCTCTCTCGGGCCCATACCCTGGGCTCAGCCATGGGGGAATGCTGAGTGGGAGAGACTGCCTCTCTGCCGGACTCAGAAGGCTGCCTCCCGTTAGGGCAAGTCCGCTTGTGTCTTACTTCGTGGAGGAGGAATGAGGGCGCCCAGAGATATTCTGACATGAAATGCCTAACGACAGAGGATCTGGAGGAGCTGGTTTGTCAGTGGAAGGAGCCAAAAAGCCTGCATTCCTAAGGCCTCGCTGAGAACTGCCAGACACTCTGCCGTCATAGGCCTAAGAACTGGAAATTGTGACGGCAAGGCAACACTTGGAATCCTAGGAGGCAGTGGAAGTGCGGCTCTCAAACTGGATGGAAGAAGCTTCCAAGCATAGTGTTCTTTCATGTACCAAAGAGAACCCAAGTGTCTGAGGCTGCTAGCCGTGTTGCTGGAGAGAACTGGCATCCCCGTGGGCCTGTCGGCCCATTTCCTCTTTCTGACCCTCGAAGGAAAGTCTTCCAAAAAGCCTTTGGGACCCGCTTAGAGAGAACAGCTGCCAAGCTGATGCACACAACTTTGACAGAGAGACTAGCCCTGGGTCCCAAGCAGCCACCTATCTCTGGAGAGTACGTACCCCACCCAGGGATTCAAGCAGGGAGTTGGCCTTGTACAACTTACGCAGGACACTGGGAGGAGATGGAGGGCCACTCTACCTGCGCTCACACTACGTGGCCCGGAGAAGTTATCACGCAGCAGAATTCAGCACCCTCCCACTACACGTGTGTAGCCAAAAGCGGCGCTGGGCAGTGGGTGTTCTCAGCCCAAGAGCAGTCCTTGTTCTGGGCCGCACCTGCTCTGTGGTTCAAAGGTTCTCTGAGTCTGCTCCTTTGGAGGCATTTCAGAGCTGACGCTATCCCTGGGCTGCCGAAGCAAAGAGGCATAGCGGCCTTTCACACTGAAGGCATGGGCTTGTTTCCCATTCAGAGAGTGTATGTTGCCCCTCCCAGGCTGGAGGCCTGTAAGGTGACACCCTTTGCGCCGTGCCCCTGGAAAATGCCAGTGGCTGTACCCGATTTGGGCTGCCTGGTGAAACAACTTGCCGTCACCAGCACCCTGAGTACCTTTCCTGAAGTCTGAGTCCTAGCTAGGTAAACTCGGCCTTCGGAGGCGAGAGGGGAGCAAACATGTTCAACTTGTGGGGAAAGTCTTTGACCAATGACCAGTATGCTTGTGCCTGGGCGAGGCTTAGGCAGGAGCTTTCCAACACAGGGTTTTGACCTTACCATAAGCCGTCCCTTTGGGCTGAAGCAGGCGGCGGGTCTGTCTGTATCACAGTCTGGGAAGGAGGGCCTCAGGTGAGTCTGCCAACTGACTGCCCTCCATCACAGCCAGCTGAGAAAATATGGCAAGGCTGATGGAACCCACTTACAGCGCAATGTTTCTCTTCCGAAGAGGAGATTTTGCTACCAAACGTCAGCAGCTCCTCAGAGTGCTGTTCTGGTGTAGACTAGGGAAAGCTCCCACGGTCCGAAGATTAGGAACGGCTCTTTTCCAGTGGCTTCATCCGAGAGAGAGCCAGAAGGGCTGATCTCAACAAATAGGGCTGCACACCGCGAGTGCTTCGGGCAGGGCAGTCCTGAGCCAGTGTGCCACCTAAGGAATGAAAGCAAAGTTTCCTAGCCGCAGGAAAGCAGACCGAGGCCTGCTGTTTTCTCTAGGCGATTGACGGTGAGCTTGAGGGTGAGGCCTGTACTACATTGTGGAAAAGCTCGGGGTCACGGCTGTCTTTCTCCCTCTCTCGGGCCCATACCCTGGGCTCAGCCATGGGGGAATGCTGAGTGGGAGAGACTGCCTCTCTGCCGGACTCAGAAGGCTGCCTCCCTTTAGGGCAAGTCCGCTTGTGTCTTACTTCGTGGAGGAGGAATGAGGGCGCCCAGAGATATTCTGACATGAAATGCCTAACGACAGAGGATCTGGAGGAGCTGGTTTGTCAGTGGAAGGAGCCAAAAAGCCTGCATTCCTAAGGCCTCGCTGAGAACTGCCAGACACTCTGCCGTCATAGGCCTAAGAACTGGAAATTGTGACGGCAAGGCAACACTTGGAATCCTAGGAGGCAGTGGAAGTGCGGCTCTCAAACTGGATGGAAGAAGCTTCCAAGCATAGTGTTCTTTCATGTACCAAAGAGAACCCAAGTGTCTGAGGCTGCTAGCCGTGTTGCTGGAGAGAACTGGCATCCCCGTGGGCCTGTCGGCCCATTTCCTCTTTCTGACCCTCGAAGGAAAGTCTTCCAAAAAGCCTTTGGGACCCGCTTAGAGAGAACAGCTGCCAAGCTGATGCACAGAACTTTGACAGAGAGACTAGCCCTGGGTCCCAAGCAGCCACCTATCTCTGGAGAGTACGTACCCCACCCAGGGATTCAAGCAGGGAGTTGGCCTTGTACAACTTACGCAGGACACTGGGAGGAGATGGAGGGCCACGCTACCTGCGCTCACACTACGTGGCCCGGAGAAGTTATCACGCAGCAGAATTCAGCACCCTCCCACTACACGTGTGTAGCCAAAAGAGGCGCTGGGCAGTGGGTGTTCTCAGCCCAAGAGCAGTCCTTGTTCTGGGCCGCACCTGCTCTGTGGTTCAAAGGTTCTCTGAGTCTGCTCCTTTGGAGGCATTTCAGAGCTGACGCTATCCCTGGGCTGCCGAAGCAAAGAGGCATAGCGGCCTTTCACACTGAAGGCATGGGCTTGTTTCCCATTCAGAGAGTGTATGTTGCCCCTCCCAGGCTGGAGGCCTGTAAGGTGACACCCTTTGCGCCGTGCCCCTGGAAAATGCCAGTGGCTGTACCCGATTTGGGCTGCCTGGTGAAACAACTTGCCGTCACCAGCACCCTGAGAACCTTTCCTGAAGTCTGAGTCCTAGCTAGGTAAACTCGGCCTTCGGAGGCGAGAGGGGAGCAAACATCTTCAACTTGTGGGGAAAGTCTTTGACCAATGACCAGTATGCTTGTGCCTGGGCGAGGCTTAGGCAGGAGCTTTCCAACACAGGGTTTTGACCTTACCATAAGCCGTCCCTTTGGGCTGAAGCAGGCGGCGGGTCTGTCTGTATCACAGTCTGGGAAGGAGGGCCTCAGGTGAGTCTGCCAACTGACTGCCCTCCATCACAGCCAGCTGAGAAAATATGGCAAGGCTGATGGAACCCACTTACAGCGCAATGTTTCTCTTCCGAAGAGGAGATGTTGCTACCAAACGTCAGCAGCTCCTCAGAGTGCTGTTCTGGTGTAGACTAGGGAAAGCTCCCACGGTCCGAAGATTAGGAACGGCTCTTTTCCAGTGGCTTCATCCGAGAGAGAGCCAGAAGGGCTGATCTCAACAAATAGGGCTGCACACCGCGAGTGGTTCGGGCAGGGCAGTCCTGAGCCAGTGTGCCACCTAAGGAATGAAAGCAAAGTTTCCTTGCCGCAGGAAAGCAGACCGAGGCCTGCTGTTTTCTCTAGGCGATTGACGTGAGCTTGAGGGTGAGGCCTGTACTACATTGTGGAAAAGCTCGGGGTCACGGCTGTCTTTCTCCCTCTCTCGGGCCCATACCCTGGGCTCAGCCATGGGGGAATGCTGAGTGGGAGAGACTGCCTCTCTGCCGGACTCAGAAGGCTGCCTCCCGTTAGGGCAAGTCCGCTTGTGTCTTACTTCGTGGAGGAGGAATGAGGGCGCCCAGAGATATTCTGACATGAAATGCCTAACGACAGAGGATCTGGAGGAGCTGGTTTGTCAGTGGAAGGAGCCAAAAAGCCTGCATTCCTAAGGCCTCGCTGAGAACTGCCAGACACTCTGCCGTCATAGGCCTAAGAACTGGAAATTGTGACGGCAAGGCAACACTTGGAATCCTAGGAGGCAGTGGAAGTGCGGCTCTCAAACTGGATGGAAGAAGCTTCCAAGCATAGTGTTCTTTCATGTACCAAAGAGAACCCAAGTGTCTGAGGCTGCTAGCCGTGTTGCTGGAGAGAACTGGCATCCCCGTGGGCCTGTCGGCTCATTTGCTCTTTCTGACCCTCGAAGGAAAGTCTTCCAAAAAGCCTTTGGGACCCGCTTAGAGAGAACAGCTGCCAAGCTGATGCACAGAACTTTGACAGAGAGACTAGCCCTGGGTCCCAAGCAGCCACCTATCTCTGGAGAGTACGTACCCCACCCAGGGATTCAAGCAGGGAGTTGGCCTTGTACAACTTACGCAGGACACTGGGAGGAGATGGAGGGCCACGCTACCTGCGCTCACACTACGTGGCCCGGAGAAGTTATCACGCAGCAGAATTCAGCACCCTCCCACTACACGTGTGTAGCCAAAAGCGGCGCTGGGCAGTGGGTGTTCTCAGCCCAAGAGCAGTCCTTGTTCTGGGCCGCACCTGCTCTGTGGTTCAAAGGTTCTCTGAGTCTGCTCCTTTGGAGGCATTTCAGAGCTGACGCTATCCCTGGGCTGCCGAAGCAAAGAGGCATAGCGGCCTTTCACACTGAAGGCATGGGCTTGTTTCCCATTCAGAGAGTGTATGTTGCCCCTCCCAGGCTGGAGGCCTGTAAGGTGACACCCTTTGCGCCGTGCCCCTGGAAAATGCCAGTGGCTGTACCCGATTTGGGCTGCCTGGTGAAACAACTTGCCGTCACCAGCACCCTGAGAACCTTTCCTGAAGTCTGAGTCCTAGCTAGGTAAACTCGGCCTTCGGAGGCGAGAGGGGAGCAAACATCTTCAACTTGTGGGGAAAGTCTTTGACCAATGACCAGTATGCTTGTGCCTGGGCGAGGCTTAGGCAGGAGCTTTCCAACACAGGGTTTTGACCTTACCATAAGCCGTCCCTTTGGGCTGAAGCAGGCGGCGGGTCTGTCTGTATCACAGTCTGGGAAGGAGGGCCTCAGGTGAGTCTGCCAACTGACTGCCCTCCATCACAGCCAGCTGAGAAAATATGGCAAGGCTGATGGAACCCACTTACAGCGCAATGTTTCTCTTCCGAAGAGGAGATGTTGCTACCAAACGTCAGCAGCTCCTCAGAGTGCTGTTCTGGTGTAGACTAGGGAAAGCTCCCACGGTCCGAAGATTATGAACGGCTCTTTTCCAGTGGCTTCATCCGAGAGAGAGCCAGAAGGGCTGATCTCAACAAATAGGGCTGCACACCGCGAGTGCTTCGGGCAGGGCAGTCCTGAGCCAGTGTGCCACCTAAGGAATGAAAGCAAAGTTTCCTAGCCGCAGGAAAGCAGACCGAGGCCTGCTGTTTTCTCTAGGCGATTGACGGTGAGCTTGAGGGTGAGGCCTGTACTACATTGTGGAAAAGCTCGGGGTCACGGCTGTCTTTCTCCCTCTCTCGGGCCCATACCCTGGGCTCAGCCATGGGGGAATGCTGAGTGGGAGAGACTGCCTCTCTGCCGGACTCAGAAGGCTGCCTCCCGTTAGGGCAAGTCCGCTTGTGTCTTACTTCGTGGAGGAGGAATGAGGGCGCCCAGAGATATTCTGACATGAAATGCCTAACGACAGAGGATCTGGAGGAGCTGGTTTGTCAGTGGAAGGAGCCAAAAAGCCTGCATTCCTAAGGCCTCGCTGAGAACTGCCAGACACTCTGCCGTCATAGGCCTAAGAACTGGAAATTGTGACGGCAAGGCAACACTTGGAATCCTAGGAGGCAGTGGAAGTGCGGCTCTCAAACTGGATGGAAGAAGCTTCCAAGCATAGTGTTCTTTCATGTACCAAAGAGAACCCAAGTGTCTGAGGCTGCTAGCCGTGTTGCTGGAGAGAACTGGCATCCCCGTGGGCCTGTCGGCCCATTTCCTCTTTCTGACCCTCGAAGGAAAGTCTTCCAAAAAGCCTTTGGGACCCGCTTAGAGAGAACAGCTGCCAAGCTGATGCACACAACTTTGACAGAGAGACTAGCCCTGGGTCCCAAGCAGCCACCTATCTCTGGAGAGTACGTACCCCACCCAGGGATTCAAGCAGGGAGTTGGCCTTGTACAACTTACGCAGGACACTGGGAGGAGATGGAGGGCCACTCTACCTGCGCTCACACTACGTGGCCCGGAGAAGTTATCACGCAGCAGAATTCAGCACCCTCCCACTACACGTGTGTAGCCAAAAGCGGCGCTGGGCAGTGGGTGTTCTCAGCCCAAGAGCAGTCCTTGTTCTGGGCCGCACCTGCTCTGTGGTTCAAAGGTTCTCTGAGTCTGCTCCTTTGGAGGCATTTCAGAGCTGACGCTATCCCTGGGCTGCCGAAGCAAAGAGGCATAGCGGCCTTTCACACTGAAGGCATGGGCTTGTTTCCCATTCAGAGAGTGTATGTTGCCCCTCCCAGGCTGGAGGCCTGTAAGGTGACACCCTTTGCGCCGTGCCCCTGGAAAATGCCAGTGGCTGTACCCGATTTGGGCTGCCTGGTGAAACAACTTGCCGTCACCAGCACCCTGAGTACCTTTCCTGAAGTCTGAGTCCTAGCTAGGTAAACTCGGCCTTCGGAGGCGAGAGGGGAGCAAACATGTTCAACTTGTGGGGAAAGTCTTTGACCAATGACCAGTATGCTTGTGCCTGGGCGAGGCTTAGGCAGGAGCTTTCCAACACAGGGTTTTGACCTTACCATAAGCCGTCCCTTTGGGCTGAAGCAGGCGGCGGGTCTGTCTGTATCACAGTCTGGGAAGGAGGGCCTCAGGTGAGTCTGCCAACTGACTGCCCTCCATCACAGCCAGCTGAGAAAATATGGCAAGGCTGATGGAACCCACTTACAGCGCAATGTTTCTCTTCCGAAGAGGAGATTTTGCTACCAAACGTCAGCAGCTCCTCAGAGTGCTGTTCTGGTGTAGACTAGGGAAAGCTCCCACGGTCCGAAGATTAGGAACGGCTCTTTTCCAGTGGCTTCATCCGAGAGAGAGCCAGAAGGGCTGATCTCAACAAATAGGGCTGCACACCGCGAGTGCTTCGGGCAGGGCAGTCCTGAGCCAGTGTGCCACCTAAGGAATGAAAGCAAAGTTTCCTAGCCGCAGGAAAGCAGACCGAGGCCTGCTGTTTTCTCTAGGCGATTGACGGTGAGCTTGAGGGTGAGGCCTGTACTACATTGTGGAAAAGCTCGGGGTCACGGCTGTCTTTCTCCCTCTCTCGGGCCCATACCCTGGGCTCAGCCATGGGGGAATGCTGAGTGGGAGAGACTGCCTCTCTGCCGGACTCAGAAGGCTGCCTCCCTTTAGGGCAAGTCCGCTTGTGTCTTACTTCGTGGAGGAGGAATGAGGGCGCCCAGAGATATTCTGACATGAAATGCCTAACGACAGAGGATCTGGAGGAGCTGGTTTGTCAGTGGAAGGAGCCAAAAAGCCTGCATTCCTAAGGCCTCGCTGAGAACTGCCAGACACTCTGCCGTCATAGGCCTAAGAACTGGAAATTGTGACGGCAAGGCAACACTTGGAATCCTAGGAGGCAGTGGAAGTGCGGCTCTCAAACTGGATGGAAGAAGCTTCCAAGCATAGTGTTCTTTCATGTACCAAAGAGAACCCAAGTGTCTGAGGCTGCTAGCCGTGTTGCTGGAGAGAACTGGCATCCCCGTGGGCCTGTCGGCCCATTTCCTCTTTCTGACCCTCGAAGGAAAGTCTTCCAAAAAGCCTTTGGGACCCGCTTAGAGAGAACAGCTGCCAAGCTGATGCACACAACTTTGACAGAGAGACTAGCCCTGGGTCCCAAGCAGCCACCTATCTCTGGAGAGTACGTACCCCACCCAGGGATTCAAGCAGGGAGTTGGCCTTGTACAACTTACGCAGGACACTGGGAGGAGATGGAGGGCCACTCTACCTGCGCTCACACTACGTGGCCCGGAGAAGTTATCACGCAGCAGAATTCAGCACCCTCCCACTACACGTGTGTAGCCAAAAGCGGCGCTGGGCAGTGGGTGTTCTCAGCCCAAGAGCAGTCCTTGTTCTGGGCCGCACCTGCTCTGTGGTTCAAAGGTTCTCTGAGTCTGCTCCTTTGGAGGCATTTCAGAGCTGACGCTATCCCTGGGCTGCCGAAGCAAAGAGGCATAGCGGCCTTTCACACTGAAGGCATGGGCTTGTTTCCCATTCAGAGAGTGTATGTTGCCCCTCCCAGGCTGGAGGCCTGTAAGGTGACACCCTTTGCGCCGTGCCCCTGGAAAATGCCAGTGGCTGTACCCGATTTGGGCTGCCTGGTGAAACAACTTGCCGTCACCAGCACCCTGAGTACCTTTCCTGAAGTCTGAGTCCTAGCTAGGTAAACTCGGCCTTCGGAGGCGAGAGGGGAGCAAACATGTTCAACTTGTGGGGAAAGTCTTTGACCAATGACCAGTATGCTTGTGCCTGGGCGAGGCTTAGGCAGGAGCTTTCCAACACAGGGTTTTGACCTTACCATAAGCCGTCCCTTTGGGCTGAAGCAGGCGGCGGGTCTGTCTGTATCACAGTCTGGGAAGGAGGGCCTCAGGTGAGTCTGCCAACTGACTGCCCTCCATCACAGCCAGCTGAGAAAATATGGCAAGGCTGATGGAACCCACTTACAGCGCAATGTTTCTCTTCCGAAGAGGAGATTTTGCTACCAAACGTCAGCAGCTCCTCAGAGTGCTGTTCTGGTGTAGACTAGGGAAAGCTCCCACGGTCCGAAGATTAGGAACGGCTCTTTTCCAGTGGCTTCATCCGAGAGAGAGCCAGAAGGGCTGATCTCAACAAATAGGGCTGCACACCGCGAGTGCTTCGGGCAGGGCAGTCCTGAGCCAGTGTGCCACCTAAGGAATGAAAGCAAAGTTTCCTAGCCGCAGGAAAGCAGACCGAGGCCTGCTGTTTTCTCTAGGCGATTGACGGTGAGCTTGAGGGTGAGGCCTGTACTACATTGTGGAAAAGCTCGGGGTCACGGCTGTCTTTCTCCCTCTCTCGGGCCCATACCCTGGGCTCAGCCATGGGGGAATGCTGAGTGGGAGAGACTGCCTCTCTGCCGGACTCAGAAGGCTGCCTCCCTTTAGGGCAAGTCCGCTTGTGTCTTACTTCGTGGAGGAGGAATGAGGGCGCCCAGAGATATTCTGACATGAAATGCCTAACGACAGAGGATCTGGAGGAGCTGGTTTGTCAGTGGAAGGAGCCAAAAAGCCTGCATTCCTAAGGCCTCGCTGAGAACTGCCAGACACTCTGCCGTCATAGGCCTAAGAACTGGAAATTGTGACGGCAAGGCAACACTTGGAATCCTAGGAGGCAGTGGAAGTGCGGCTCTCAAACTGGATGGAAGAAGCTTCCAAGCATAGTGTTCTTTCATGTACCAAAGAGAACCCAAGTGTCTGAGGCTGCTAGCCGTGTTGCTGGAGAGAACTGGCATCCCCGTGGGCCTGTCGGCCCATTTCCTCTTTCTGACCCTCGAAGGAAAGTCTTCCAAAAAGCCTTTGGGACCCGCTTAGAGAGAACAGCTGCCAAGCTGATGCACACAACTTTGACAGAGAGACTAGCCCTGGGTCCCAAGCAGCCACCTATCTCTGGAGAGTACGTACCCCACCCAGGGATTCAAGCAGGGAGTTGGCCTTGTACAACTTACGCAGGACACTGGGAGGAGATGGAGGGCCACTCTACCTGCGCTCACACTACGTGGCCCGGAGAAGTTATCACGCAGCAGAATTCAGCACCCTCCCACTACACGTGTGTAGCCAAAAGCGGCGCTGGGCAGTGGGTGTTCTCAGCCCAAGAGCAGTCCTTGTTCTGGGCCGCACCTGCTCTGTGGTTCAAAGGTTCTCTGAGTCTGCTCCTTTGGAGGCATTTCAGAGCTGACGCTATCCCTGGGCTGCCGAAGCAAAGAGGCATAGCGGCCTTTCACACTGAAGGCATGGGCTTGTTTCCCATTCAGAGAGTGTATGTTGCCCCTCCCAGGCTGGAGGCCTGTAAGGTGACACCCTTTGCGCCGTGCCCCTGGAAAATGCCAGTGGCTGTACCCGATTTGGGCTGCCTGGTGAAACAACTTGCCGTCACCAGCACCCTGAGTACCTTTCCTGAAGTCTGAGTCCTAGCTAGGTAAACTCGGCCTTCGGAGGCGAGAGGGGAGCAAACATGTTCAACTTGTGGGGAAAGTCTTTGACCAATGACCAGTATGCTTGTGCCTGGGCGAGGCTTAGGCAGGAGCTTTCCAACACAGGGTTTTGACCTTACCATAAGCCGTCCCTTTGGGCTGAAGCAGGCGGCGGGTCTGTCTGTATCACAGTCTGGGAAGGAGGGCCTCAGGTGAGTCTGCCAACTGACTGCCCTCCATCACAGCCAGCTGAGAAAATATGGCAAGGCTGATGGAACCCACTTACAGCGCAATGTTTCTCTTCCGAAGAGGAGATTTTGCTACCAAACGTCAGCAGCTCCTCAGAGTGCTGTTCTGGTGTAGACTAGGGAAAGCTCCCACGGTCCGAAGATTAGGAACGGCTCTTTTCCAGTGGCTTCATCCGAGAGAGAGCCAGAAGGGCTGATCTCAACAAATAGGGCTGCACACCGCGAGTGCTTCGGGCAGGGCAGTCCTGAGCCAGTGTGCCACCTAAGGAATGAAAGCAAAGTTTCCTAGCCGCAGGAAAGCAGACCGAGGCCTGCTGTTTTCTCTAGGCGATTGACGGTGAGCTTGAGGGTGAGGCCTGTACTACATTGTGGAAAAGCTCGGGGTCACGGCTGTCTTTCTCCCTCTCTCGGGCCCATACCCTGGGCTCAGCCATGGGGGAATGCTGAGTGGGAGAGACTGCCTCTCTGCCGGACTCAGAAGGCTGCCTCCCTTTAGGGCAAGTCCGCTTGTGTCTTACTTCGTGGAGGAGGAATGAGGGCGCCCAGAGATATTCTGACATGAAATGCCTAACGACAGAGGATCTGGAGGAGCTGGTTTGTCAGTGGAAGGAGCCAAAAAGCCTGCATTCCTAAGGCCTCGCTGAGAACTGCCAGACACTCTGCCGTCATAGGCCTAAGAACTGGAAATTGTGACGGCAAGGCAACACTTGGAATCCTAGGAGGCAGTGGAAGTGCGGCTCTCAAACTGGATGGAAGAAGCTTCCAAGCATAGTGTTCTTTCATGTACCAAAGAGAACCCAAGTGTCTGAGGCTGCTAGCCGTGTTGCTGGAGAGAACTGGCATCCCCGTGGGCCTGTCGGCCCATTTCCTCTTTCTGACCCTCGAAGGAAAGTCTTCCAAAAAGCCTTTGGGACCCGCTTAGAGAGAACAGCTGCCAAGCTGATGCACACAACTTTGACAGAGAGACTAGCCCTGGGTCCCAAGCAGCCACCTATCTCTGGAGAGTACGTACCCCACCCAGGGATTCAAGCAGGGAGTTGGCCTTGTACAACTTACGCAGGACACTGGGAGGAGATGGAGGGCCACTCTACCTGCGCTCACACTACGTGGCCCGGAGAAGTTATCACGCAGCAGAATTCAGCACCCTCCCACTACACGTGTGTAGCCAAAAGCGGCGCTGGGCAGTGGGTGTTCTCAGCCCAAGAGCAGTCCTTGTTCTGGGCCGCACCTGCTCTGTGGTTCAAAGGTTCTCTGAGTCTGCTCCTTTGGAGGCATTTCAGAGCTGACGCTATCCCTGGGCTGCCGAAGCAAAGAGGCATAGCGGCCTTTCACACTGAAGGCATGGGCTTGTTTCCCATTCAGAGAGTGTATGTTGCCCCTCCCAGGCTGGAGGCCTGTAAGGTGACACCCTTTGCGCCGTGCCCCTGGAAAATGCCAGTGGCTGTACCCGATTTGGGCTGCCTGGTGAAACAACTTGCCGTCACCAGCACCCTGAGTACCTTTCCTGAAGTCTGAGTCCTAGCTAGGTAAACTCGGCCTTCGGAGGCGAGAGGGGAGCAAACATGTTCAACTTGTGGGGAAAGTCTTTGACCAATGACCAGTATGCTTGTGCCTGGGCGAGGCTTAGGCAGGAGCTTTCCAACACAGGGTTTTGACCTTACCATAAGCCGTCCCTTTGGGCTGAAGCAGGCGGCGGGTCTGTCTGTATCACAGTCTGGGGAGGAGGGCCTCAGGTGAGTCTGCCAACTGACTGCCCTCCATCACAGCCAGCTGAGAAAATATGGCAAGGCTGATGGAACCCACTTACAGCGCAATGTTTCTCTTCCGAAGAGGAGATTTTGCTACCAAACGTCAGCAGCTCCTCAGAGTGCTGTTCTGGTGTAGACTAGGGAAAGCTCCCACGGTCCGAAGATTAGGAACGGCTCTTTTCCAGTGGCTTCATCCGAGAGAGAGCCAGAAGGGCTGATCTCAACAAATAGGGCTGCACACCGCGAGTGCTTCGGGCAGGGCAGTCCTGAGCCAGTGTGCCACCTAAGGAATGAAAGCAAAGTTTCCTAGCCGCAGGAAAGCAGACCGAGGCCTGCTGTTTTCTCTAGGCGATTGACGTGAGCTTGAGGGTGAGGCCTGTACTACATTGTGGAAAAGCTCGGGGTCACGGCTGTCTTTCTCCCTCTCTCGGGCCCATACCCTGGGCTCAGCCATGGGGGAATGCTGAGTGGGAGAGACTGCCTCTCTGCCGGACTCAGAAGGCTGCCTCCCGTTAGGGCAAGTCCGCTTGTGTCTTACTTCGTGGAGGAGGAATGAGGGCGCCCAGAGATATTCTGACATGAAATGCCTAACGACAGAGGATCTGGAGGAGCTGGTTTGTCAGTGGAAGGAGCCAAAAAGCCTGCATTCCTAAGGCCTCGCTGAGAACTGCCAGACACTCTGCCGTCATAGGCCTAAGAACTGGAAATTGTGACGGCAAGGCAACACTTGGAATCCTAGGAGGCAGTGGAAGTGCGGCTCTCAAACTGGATGGAAGAAGCTTCCAAGCATAGTGTTCTTTCATGTACCAAAGAGAACCCAAGTGTCTGAGGCTGCTAGCCGTGTTGCTGGAGAGAACTGGCATCCCCGTGGGCCTGTCGGCTCATTTGCTCTTTCTGACCCTCGAAGGAAAGTCTTCCAAAAAGCCTTTGGGACCCGCTTAGAGAGAACAGCTGCCAAGCTGATGCACACAACTTTGACAGAGAGACTAGCCCTGGGTCCCAAGCAGCCACCTATCTCTGGAGAGTACGTACCCCACCCAGGGATTCAAGCAGGGAGTTGGCCTTGTACAACTTACGCAGGACACTGGGAGGAGATGGAGGGCCACGCTACCTGCGCTCACACTACGTGGCCCGGAGAAGTTATCACGCAGCAGAATTCAGCACCCTCCCACTACACGTGTGTAGCCAAAAGAGGCGCTGGGCAGTGGGTGTTCTCAGCCCAAGAGCAGTCCTTGTTCTGGGCCGCACCTGCTCTGTGGTTCAAAGGTTCTCTGAGTCTGCTCCTTTGGAGGCATTTCAGAGCTGACGCTATCCCTGGGCTGCCGAAGCAAAGAGGCATAGCGGCCTTTCACACTGAAGGCATGGGCTTGTTTCCCATTCAGAGAGTGTATGTTGCCCCTCCCAGGCTGGAGGCCTGTAAGGTGACACCCTTTGCGCCGTGCCCCTGGAAAATGCCAGTGGCTGTACCCGATTTGGGCTGCCTGGTGAAACAACTTGCCGTCACCAGCACCCTGAGAACCTTTCCTGAAGTCTGAGTCCTAGCTAGGTAAACTCGGCCTTCGGAGGCGAGAGGGGAGCAAACATCTTCAACTTGTGGGGAAAGTCTTTGACCAATGACCAGTATGCTTGTGCCTGGGCGAGGCTTAGGCAGGAGCTTTCCAACACAGGGTTTTGACCTTACCATAAGCCGTCCCTTTGGGCTGAAGCAGGCGGCGGGTCTGTCTGTATCACAGTCTGGGAAGGAGGGCCTCAGGTGAGTCTGCCAACTGACTGCCCTCCATCACAGCCAGCTGAGAAAATATGGCAAGGCTGATGGAACCCACTTACAGCGCAATGTTTCTCTTCCGAAGAGGAGATGTTGCTACCAAACGTCAGCAGCTCCTCAGAGTGCTGTTCTGGTGTAGACTAGGGAAAGCTCCCACGGTCCGAAGATTATGAACGGCTCTTTTCCAGTGGCTTCATCCGAGAGAGAGCCAGAAGGGCTGATCTCAACAAATAGGGCTGCACACCGCGAGTGCTTCGGGCAGGGCAGTCCTGAGCCAGTGTGCCACCTAAGGAATGAAAGCAAAGTTTCCTAGCCGCAGGAAAGCAGACCGAGGCCTGCTGTTTTCTCTAGGCGATTGACGTGAGCTTGAGGGTGAGGCCTGTACTACATTGTGGAAAAGCTCGGGGTCACGGCTGTCTTTCTCCCTCTCTCGGGCCCATACCCTGGGCTCAGCCATGGGGGAATGCTGAGTGGGAGAGACTGCCTCTCTGCCGGACTCAGAAGGCTGCCTCCCGTTAGGGCAAGTCCGCTTGTGTCTTACTTCGTGGAGGAGGAATGAGGGCGCCCAGAGATATTCTGACATGAAATGCCTAACGACAGAGGATCTGGAGGAGCTGGTTTGTCAGTGGAAGGAGCCAAAAAGCCTGCATTCCTAAGGCCTCGCTGAGAACTGCCAGACACTCTGCCGTCATAGGCCTAAGAACTGGAAATTGTGACGGCAAGGCAACACTTGGAATCCTAGGAGGCAGTGGAAGTGCGGCTCTCAAACTGGATGGAAGAAGCTTCCAAGCATAGTGTTCTTTCATGTACCAAAGAGAACCCAAGTGTCTGAGGCTGCTAGCCGTGTTGCTGGAGAGAACTGGCATCCCCGTGGGCCTGTCGGCTCATTTGCTCTTTCTGACCCTCGAAGGAAAGTCTTCCAAAAAGCCTTTGGGACCCGCTTAGAGAGAACAGCTGCCAAGCTGATGCACAGAACTTTGACAGAGAGACTAGCCCTGGGTCCCAAGCAGCCACCTATCTCTGGAGAGTACGTACCCCACCCAGGGATTCAAGCAGGGAGTTGGCCTTGTACAACTTACGCAGGACACTGGGAGGAGATGGAGGGCCACGCTACCTGCGCTCACACTACGTGGCCCGGAGAAGTTATCACGCAGCAGAATTCAGCACCCTCCCACTACACGTGTGTAGCCAAAAGAGGCGCTGGGCAGTGGGTGTTCTCAGCCCAAGAGCAGTCCTTGTTCTGGGCCGCACCTGCTCTGTGGTTCAAAGGTTCTCTGAGTCTGCTCCTTTGGAGGCATTTCAGAGCTGACGCTATCCCTGGGCTGCCGAAGCAAAGAGGCATAGCGGCCTTTCACACTGAAGCCATGGGCTTGTTTCCCATTCAGAGAGTGTATGTTGCCCCTCCCAGGCTGGAGGCGCGTTAGGTGACACCCTTTGCGCCGTGCCCCTGGAAAATGCCAGTGGCTGTACCCGATTTGGGCTGCCTGGTGAAACAACTTGCAGTCACCAGCACCCTGAGTACCTTTCCTGAAGTCTGAGTCCTAGCTAGGTAAACTCGGCCTTCGGAGGCGAGAGGGGAGCAAACATCTTCAACTTGTGGGGAAAGTCTTTGACCAATGACCAGTATGCTTGTGCCTGGGCGAGGCTTAGGCAGGAGCTTTCCAACACAGGGTTTTGACCTTACCATAAGCCGTCCCTTTGGGCTGAAGCAGGCGGCGGGTCTGTCTGTATCACAGTCTGGGAAGGAGGGCCTCAGGTGAGTCTGCCAACTGACTGCCCTCCACCATAGCCAGCTGAGAAAATATGGCAAGGCTGATGGAACCCACTTACAGCGCAATGTTTCTCTTCCGAAGAGGAGATGTTGCTACCAAACGTCAGCAGCTCCTCAGAGTGCTGTTCTGGTGTAGACTAGGGAAAGCTCCCACGGTCCGAAGATTATGAACGGCTCTTTTCCAGTGGCTTCATCCGAGAGAGAGCCAGAAGGGCTGATCTCAACAAATAGGGCTGCACACCGCGAGTGCTTCGGGCAGGGCAGTCCTGAGCCAGTGTGCCACCTAAGGAATGAAAGCAAAGTTTCCTAGCCGCAGGAAAGCAGACCGAGGCCTGCTGTTTTCTCTAGGCGATTGACGTGAGCTTGAGGGTGAGGCCTGTACTACATTGTGGAAAAGCTCGGGGTCACGGCTGTCTTTCTCCCTCTCTCGGGCCCATACCCTGGGCTCAGCCATGGGGGAATGCTGAGTGGGAGAGACTGCCTCTCTGCCGGACTCAGAAGGCTGCCTCCCGTTAGGGCAAGTCCGCTTGTGTCTTACTTCGTGGAGGAGGAATGAGGGCGCCCAGAGATATTCTGACATGAAATGCCTAACGACAGAGGATCTGGAGGAGCTGGTTTGTCAGTGGAAGGAGCCAAAAGCCTGCATTCCTAAGGCCTCGCTGAGAACTGCCAGACACTCTGCCGTCATAGGCCTAAGAACTGGAAATTGTGACGGCAAGGCAACACTTGGAATCCTAGGAGGCAGTGGAAGTGCGGCTCTCAAACTGGATGGAAGAAGCTTCCAAGCATAGTGTTCTTTCATGTACCAAAGAGAACCCAAGTGTCTGAGGCTGCTAGCCGTGTTGCTGGAGAGAACTGGCATCCCCGTGGGCCTGTCGGCCCATTTCCTCTTTCTGACCCTCGAAGGAAAGTCTTCCAAAAAGCCTTTGGGACCCGCTTAGAGAGAACAGCTGCCAAGCTGATGCACACAACTTTGACAGAGAGACTAGCCCTGGGTCCCAAGCAGCCACCTATCTCTGGAGAGTACGTACCCCACCCAGGGATTCAAGCAGGGAGTTGGCCTTGTACAACTTACGCAGGACACTGGGAGGAGATGGAGGGCCACTCTACCTGCGCTCACACTACGTGGCCCGGAGAAGTTATCACGCAGCAGAATTCAGCACCCTCCCACTACACGTGTGTAGCCAAAAGCGGCGCTGGGCAGTGGGTGTTCTCAGCCCAAGAGCAGTCCTTGTTCTGGGCCGCACCTGCTCTGTGGTTCAAAGGTTCTCTGAGTCTGCTCCTTTGGAGGCATTTCAGAGCTGACGCTATCCCTGGGCTGCCGAAGCAAAGAGGCATAGCGGCCTTTCACACTGAAGGCATGGGCTTGTTTCCCATTCAGAGAGTGTATGTTGCCCCTCCCAGGCTGGAGGCCTGTAAGGTGACACCCTTTGCGCCGTGCCCCTGGAAAATGCCAGTGGCTGTACCCGATTTGGGCTGCCTGGTGAAACAACTTGCCGTCACCAGCACCCTGAGTACCTTTCCTGAAGTCTGAGTCCTAGCTAGGTAAACTCGGCCTTCGGAGGCGAGAGGGGAGCAAACATGTTCAACTTGTGGGGAAAGTCTTTGACCAATGACCAGTATGCTTGTGCCTGGGCGAGGCTTAGGCAGGAGCTTTCCAACACAGGGTTTTGACCTTACCATAAGCCGTCCCTTTGGGCTGAAGCAGGCGGCGGGTCTGTCTGTATCACAGTCTGGGAAGGAGGGCCTCAGGTGAGTCTGCCAACTGACTGCCCTCCATCACAGCCAGCTGAGAAAATATGGCAAGGCTGATGGACCCCACTTACAGCGCAATGTTTCTCTTCCGAAGAGGAGATGTTGCTACCAAACGTCAGCAGCTCCTCAGAGTGCTGTTCTGGTGTAGACTAGGGAAAGCTCCCACGGTCCGAAGATTAGGAACGGCTCTTTTCCAGTGGCTTCATCCGAGAGAGAGCCAGAAGGGCTGATCTCAACAAATAGGGCTGCACACCGCGAGTGCTTCGGGCAGGGCAGTCCTGAGCCAGTGTGCCACCTAAGGAATGAAAGCAAAGTTTCCTAGCCGCAGGAAAGCAGACCGAGGCCTGCTGTTTTCTCTAGGCGATTGACGTGAGCTTGAGGGTGAGGCCTGTACTACATTGTGGAAAAGCTCGGGGTCACGGCTGTCTTTCTCCCTCTCTCGGGCCCATACCCTGGGCTCAGCCATGGGGGAATGCTGAGTGGGAGAGACTGCCTCTCTGCCGGACTCAGAAGGCTGCCTCCCTTTAGGGCAAGTCCGCTTGTGTCTTACTTCGTGGAGGAGGAATGAGGGCGCCCAGAGATATTCTGACATGAAATGCCTAACGACAGAGGATCTGGAGGAGCTGGTTTGTCAGTGGAAGGAGCCAAAAAGCCTGCATTCCTAAGGCCTCGCTGAGAACTGCCAGACACTCTGCCGTCATAGGCCTAAGAACTGGAAATTGTGACGGCAAGGCAACACTTGGAATCCTAGGAGGCAGTGGAAGTGCGGCTCTCAAACTGGATGGAAGAAGCTTCCAAGCATAGTGTTCTTTCATGTACCAAAGAGAACCCAAGTGTCTGAGGCTGCTAGCCGTGTTGCTGGAGAGAACTGGCATCCCCGTGGGCCTGTCGGCCCATTTCCTCTTTCTGACCCTCGAAGGAAAGTCTTCCAAAAAGCCTTTGGGACCCGCTTAGAGAGAACAGCTGCCAAGCTGATGCACACAACTTTGACAGAGAGACTAGCCCTGGGTCCCAAGCAGCCACCTATCTCTGGAGAGTACGTACCCCACCCAGGGATTCAAGCAGGGAGTTGGCCTTGTACAACTTACGCAGGACACTGGGAGGAGATGGAGGGCCACTCTACCTGCGCTCACACTACGTGGCCCGGAGAAGTTATCACGCAGCAGAATTCAGCACCCTCCCACTACACGTGTGTAGCCAAAAGCGGCGCTGGGCAGTGGGTGTTCTCAGCCCAAGAGCAGTCCTTGTTCTGGGCCGCACCTGCTCTGTGGTTCAAAGGTTCTCTGAGTCTGCTCCTTTGGAGGCATTTCAGAGCTGACGCTATCCCTGGGCTGCCGAAGCAAAGAGGCATAGCGGCCTTTCACACTGAAGGCATGGGCTTGTTTCCCATTCAGAGAGTGTATGTTGCCCCTCCCAGGCTGGAGGCCTGTAAGGTGACACCCTTTGCGCCGTGCCCCTGGAAAATGCCAGTGGCTGTACCCGATTTGGGCTGCCTGGTGAAACAACTTGCCGTCACCAGCACCCTGAGTACCTTTCCTGAAGTCTGAGTCCTAGCTAGGTAAACTCGGCCTTCGGAGGCGAGAGGGGAGCAAACATGTTCAACTTGTGGGGAAAGTCTTTGACCAATGACCAGTATGCTTGTGCCTGGGCGAGGCTTAGGCAGGAGCTTTCCAACACAGGGTTTTGACCTTACCATAAGCCGTCCCTTTGGGCTGAAGCAGGCGGCGGGTCTGTCTGTATCACAGTCTGGGGAGGAGGGCCTCAGGTGAGTCTGCCAACTGACTGCCCTCCATCACAGCCAGCTGAGAAAATATGGCAAGGCTGATGGAACCCACTTACAGCGCAATGTTTCTCTTCCGAAGAGGAGATTTTGCTACCAAACGTCAGCAGCTCCTCAGAGTGCTGTTCTGGTGTAGACTAGGGAAAGCTCCCACGGTCCGAAGATTAGGAACGGCTCTTTTCCAGTGGCTTCATCCGAGAGAGAGCCAGAAGGGCTGATCTCAACAAATAGGGCTGCACACCGCGAGTGCTTCGGGCAGGGCAGTCCTGAGCCAGTGTGCCACCTAAGGAATGAAAGCAAAGTTTCCTAGCCGCAGGAAAGCAGACCGAGGCCTGCTGTTTTCTCTAGGCGATTGACGGTGAGCTTGAGGGTGAGGCCTGTACTACATTGTGGAAAAGCTCGGGGTCACGGCTGTCTTTCTCCCTCTCTCGGGCCCATACCCTGGGCTCAGCCATGGGGGAATGCTGAGTGGGAGAGACTGCCTCTCTGCCGGACTCAGAAGGCTGCCTCCCTTTAGGGCAAGTCCGCTTGTGTCTTACTTCGTGGAGGAGGAATGAGGGCGCCCAGAGATATTCTGACATGAAATGCCTAACGACAGAGGATCTGGAGGAGCTGGTTTGTCAGTGGAAGGAGCCAAAAAGCCTGCATTCCTAAGGCCTCGCTGAGAACTGCCAGACACTCTGCCGTCATAGGCCTAAGAACTGGAAATTGTGACGGCAAGGCAACACTTGGAATCCTAGGAGGCAGTGGAAGTGCGGCTCTCAAACTGGATGGAAGAAGCTTCCAAGCATAGTGTTCTTTCATGTACCAAAGAGAACCCAAGTGTCTGAGGCTGCTAGCCGTGTTGCTGGAGAGAACTGGCATCCCCGTGGGCCTGTCGGCCCATTTCCTCTTTCTGACCCTCGAAGGAAAGTCTTCCAAAAAGCCTTTGGGACCCGCTTAGAGAGAACAGCTGCCAAGCTGATGCACACAACTTTGACAGAGAGACTAGCCCTGGGTCCCAAGCAGCCACCTATCTCTGGAGAGTACGTACCCCACCCAGGGATTCAAGCAGGGAGTTGGCCTTGTACAACTTACGCAGGACACTGGGAGGAGATGGAGGGCCACTCTACCTGCGCTCACACTACGTGGCCCGGAGAAGTTATCACGCAGCAGAATTCAGCACCCTCCCACTACACGTGTGTAGCCAAAAGCGGCGCTGGGCAGTGGGTGTTCTCAGCCCAAGAGCAGTCCTTGTTCTGGGCCGCACCTGCTCTGTGGTTCAAAGGTTCTCTGAGTCTGCTCCTTTGGAGGCATTTCAGAGCTGACGCTATCCCTGGGCTGCCGAAGCAAAGAGGCATAGCGGCCTTTCACACTGAAGGCATGGGCTTGTTTCCCATTCAGAGAGTGTATGTTGCCCCTCCCAGGCTGGAGGCCTGTAAGGTGACACCCTTTGCGCCGTGCCCCTGGAAAATGCCAGTGGCTGTACCCGATTTGGGCTGCCTGGTGAAACAACTTGCCGTCACCAGCACCCTGAGTACCTTTCCTGAAGTCTGAGTCCTAGCTAGGTAAACTCGGCCTTCGGAGGCGAGAGGGGAGCAAACATGTTCAACTTGTGGGGAAAGTCTTTGACCAATGACCAGTATGCTTGTGCCTGGGCGAGGCTTAGGCAGGAGCTTTCCAACACAGGGTTTTGACCTTACCATAAGCCGTCCCTTTGGGCTGAAGCAGGCGGCGGGTCTGTCTGTATCACAGTCTGGGGAGGAGGGCCTCAGGTGAGTCTGCCAACTGACTGCCCTCCATCACAGCCAGCTGAGAAAATATGGCAAGGCTGATGGAACCCACTTACAGCGCAATGTTTCTCTTCCGAAGAGGAGATTTTGCTACCAAACGTCAGCAGCTCCTCAGAGTGCTGTTCTGGTGTAGACTAGGGAAAGCTCCCACGGTCCGAAGATTAGGAACGGCTCTTTTCCAGTGGCTTCATCCGAGAGAGAGCCAGAAGGGCTGATCTCAACAAATAGGGCTGCACACCGCGAGTGCTTCGGGCAGGGCAGTCCTGAGCCAGTGTGCCACCTAAGGAATGAAAGCAAAGTTTCCTAGCCGCAGGAAAGCAGACCGAGGCCTGCTGTTTTCTCTAGGCGATTGACGGTGAGCTTGAGGGTGAGGCCTGTACTACATTGTGGAAAAGCTCGGGGTCACGGCTGTCTTTCTCCCTCTCTCGGGCCCATACCCTGGGCTCAGCCATGGGGGAATGCTGAGTGGGAGAGACTGCCTCTCTGCCGGACTCAGAAGGCTGCCTCCCTTTAGGGCAAGTCCGCTTGTGTCTTACTTCGTGGAGGAGGAATGAGGGCGCCCAGAGATATTCTGACATGAAATGCCTAACGACAGAGGATCTGGAGGAGCTGGTTTGTCAGTGGAAGGAGCCAAAAAGCCTGCATTCCTAAGGCCTCGCTGAGAACTGCCAGACACTCTGCCGTCATAGGCCTAAGAACTGGAAATTGTGACGGCAAGGCAACACTTGGAATCCTAGGAGGCAGTGGAAGTGCGGCTCTCAAACTGGATGGAAGAAGCTTCCAAGCATAGTGTTCTTTCATGTACCAAAGAGAACCCAAGTGTCTGAGGCTGCTAGCCGTGTTGCTGGAGAGAACTGGCATCCCCGTGGGCCTGTCGGCTCATTTGCTCTTTCTGACCCTCGAAGGAAGGTCTTCCAAAAAGCCTTTGGGACCCGCTTAGAGAGAACAGCTGCCAAGCTGATGCACACAACTTTGACAGAGAGACTAGCCCTGGGTCCCAAGCAGCCACCTATCTCTGGAGAGTACGTACCCCACCCAGGGATTCAAGCAGGGAGTTGGCCTTGTACAACTTACGCAGGACACTGGGAGGAGATGGAGGGCCACTCTACCTGCGCTCACACTACGTGGCCCGGAGAAGTTATCACGCAGCAGAATTCAGCACCCTCCCACTACACGTGTGTAGCCAAAAGCGGCGCTGGGCAGTGGGTGTTCTCAGCCCAAGAGCAGTCCTTGTTCTGGGCCGCACCTGCTCTGTGCTTCAAAGGTTCTCTGAGTCTGCTCCTTTGGAGGCATTTCAGAGCTGACGCTATCCCTGGGCTGCCGAAGCAAAGAGGCATAGCGGCCTTTCACACTGAAGGCATGGGCTTGTTTCCCATTCAGAGAGTGTATGTTGCCCCTCCCAGGCTGGAGGCCTGTAAGGTGACACCCTTTGCGCCGTGCCCCTGGAAAATGCCAGTGGCTGTACCCGATTTGGGCTGCCTGGTGAAACAACTTGCCGTCACCAGCACCCTGAGTACCTTTCCTGAAGTCTGAGTCCTAGCTAGGTAAACTCGGCCTTCGGAGGCGAGAGGGGAGCAAACATGTTCAACTTGTGGGGAAAGTCTTTGACCAATGACCAGTATGCTTGTGCCTGGGCGAGGCTTAGGCAGGAGCTTTCCAACACAGGGTTTTGACCTTACCATAAGCCGTCCCTTTGGGCTGAAGCAGGCGGCGGGTCTGTCTGTATCACAGTCTGGGGAGGAGGGCCTCAGGTGAGTCTGCCAACTGACTGCCCTCCATCACAGCCAGCTGAGAAAATATGGCAAGGCTGATGGAACCCACTTACAGCGCAATGTTTCTCTTCCGAAGAGGAGATTTTGCTACCAAACGTCAGCAGCTCCTCAGAGTGCTGTTCTGGTGTAGACTAGGGAAAGCTCCCACGGTCCGAAGATTAGGAACGGCTCTTTTCCAGTGGCTTCATCCGAGAGAGAGCCAGAAGGGCTGATCTCAACAAATAGGGCTGCACACCGCGAGTGCTTCGGGCAGGGCAGTCCTGAGCCAGTGTGCCACCTAAGGAATGAAAGCAAAGTTTCCTAGCCGCAGGAAAGCAGACCGAGGCCTGCTGTTTTCTCTAGGCGATTGACGGTGAGCTTGAGGGTGAGGCCTGTACTACATTGTGGAAAAGCTCGGGGTCACGGCTGTCTTTCTCCCTCTCTCGGGCCCATACCCTGGGCTCAGCCATGGGGGAATGCTGAGTGGGAGAGACTGCCTCTCTGCCGGACTCAGAAGGCTGCCTCCCTTTAGGGCAAGTCCGCTTGTGTCTTACTTCGTGGAGGAGGAATGAGGGCGCCCAGAGATATTCTGACATGAAATGCCTAACGACAGAGGATCTGGAGGAGCTGGTTTGTCAGTGGAAGGAGCCAAAAAGCCTGCATTCCTAAGGCCTCGCTGAGAACTGCCAGACACTCTGCCGTCATAGGCCTAAGAACTGGAAATTGTGACGGCAAGGCAACACTTGGAATCCTAGGAGGCAGTGGAAGTGCGGCTCTCAAACTGGATGGAAGAAGCTTCCAAGCATAGTGTTCTTTCATGTACCAAAGAGAACCCAAGTGTCTGAGGCTGCTAGCCGTGTTGCTGGAGAGAACTGGCATCCCCGTGGGCCTGTCGGCTCATTTCCTCTTTCTGACCCTCGAAGGAAGGTCTTCCAAAAAGCCTTTGGGACCCGCTTAGAGAGAACAGCTGCCAAGCTGATGCACACAACTTTGACAGAGAGACTAGCCCTGGGTCCCAAGCAGCCACCTATCTCTGGAGAGTACGTACCCCACCCAGGGATTCAAGCAGGGAGTTGGCCTTGTACAACTTACGCAGGACACTGGGAGGAGATGGAGGGCCACTCTACCTGCGCTCACACTACGTGGCCCGGAGAAGTTATCACGCAGCAGAATTCAGCACCCTCCCACTACACGTGTGTAGCCAAAAGCGGCGCTGGGCAGTGGGTGTTCTCAGCCCAAGAGCAGTCCTTGTTCTGGGCCGCACCTGCTCTGTGGTTCAAAGGTTCTCTGAGTCTGCTCCTTTGGAGGCATTTCAGAGCTGACGCTATCCCTGGGCTGCCGAAGCAAAGAGGCATAGCGGCCTTTCACACTGAAGGCATGGGCTTGTTTCCCATTCAGAGAGTGTATGTTGCCCCTCCCAGGCTGGAGGCCTGTAAGGTGACACCCTTTGCGCCGTGCCCCTGGAAAATGCCAGTGGCTGTACCCGATTTGGGCTGCCTGGTGAAACAACTTGCCGTCACCAGCACCCTGAGTACCTTTCCTGAAGTCTGAGTCCTAGCTAGGTAAACTCGGCCTTCGGAGGCGAGAGGGGAGCAAACATGTTCAACTTGTGGGGAAAGTCTTTGACCAATGACCAGTATGCTTGTGCCTGGGCGAGGCTTAGGCAGGAGCTTTCCAACACAGGGTTTTGACCTTACCATAAGCCGTCCCTTTGGGCTGAAGCAGGCGGCGGGTCTGTCTGTATCACAGTCTGGGGAGGAGGGCCTCAGGTGAGTCTGCCAACTGACTGCCCTCCATCACAGCCAGCTGAGAAAATATGGCAAGGCTGATGGAACCCACTTACAGCGCAATGTTTCTCTTCCGAAGAGGAGATTTTGCTACCAAACGTCAGCAGCTCCTCAGAGTGCTGTTCTGGTGTAGACTAGGGAAAGCTCCCACGGTCCGAAGATTAGGAACGGCTCTTTTCCAGTGGCTTCATCCGAGAGAGAGCCAGAAGGGCTGATCTCAACAAATAGGGCTGCACACCGCGAGTGCTTCGGGCAGGGCAGTCCTGAGCCAGTGTGCCACCTAAGGAATGAAAGCAAAGTTTCCTAGCCGCAGGAAAGCAGACCGAGGCCTGCTGTTTTCTCTAGGCGATTGACGGTGAGCTTGAGGGTGAGGCCTGTACTACATTGTGGAAAAGCTCGGGGTCACGGCTGTCTTTCTCCCTCTCTCGGGCCCATACCCTGGGCTCAGCCATGGGGGAATGCTGAGTGGGAGAGACTGCCTCTCTGCCGGACTCAGAAGGCTGCCTCCCTTTAGGGCAAGTCCGCTTGTGTCTTACTTCGTGGAGGAGGAATGAGGGCGCCCAGAGATATTCTGACATGAAATGCCTAACGACAGAGGATCTGGAGGAGCTGGTTTGTCAGTGGAAGGAGCCAAAAAGCCTGCATTCCTAAGGCCTCGCTGAGAACTGCCAGACACTCTGCCGTCATAGGCCTAAGAACTGGAAATTGTGACGGCAAGGCAACACTTGGAATCCTAGGAGGCAGTGGAAGTGCGGCTCTCAAACTGGATGGAAGAAGCTTCCAAGCATAGTGTTCTTTCATGTACCAAAGAGAACCCAAGTGTCTGAGGCTGCTAGCCGTGTTGCTGGAGAGAACTGGCATCCCCGTGGGCCTGTCGGCTCATTTGCTCTTTCTGACCCTCGAAGGAAGGTCTTCCAAAAAGCCTTTGGGACCCGCTTAGAGAGAACAGCTGCCAAGCTGATGCACAGAACTTTGACAGAGAGACTAGCCCTGGGTCCCAAGCAGCCACCTATCTCTGGAGAGTACGTACCCCACCCAGGGATTCAAGCAGGGAGTTGGCCTTGTACAACTTACGCAGGACACTGGGAGGAGATGGAGGGCCACTCTACCTGCGCTCACACTACGTGGCCCGGAGAAGTTATCACGCAGCAGAATTCAGCACCCTCCCACTACACGTGTGTAGCCAAAAGCGGCGCTGGGCAGTGGGTGTTCTCAGCCCAAGAGCAGTCCTTGTTCTGGGCCGCACCTGCTCTGTGGTTCAAAGGTTCTCTGAGTCTGCTCCTTTGGAGGCATTTCAGAGCTGACGCTATCCCTGGGCTGCCGAAGCAAAGAGGCATAGCGGCCTTTCACACTGAAGGCATGGGCTTGTTTCCCATTCAGAGAGTGTATGTTGCCCCTCCCAGGCTGGAGGCCTGTAAGGTGACACCCTTTGCGCCGTGCCCCTGGAAAATGCCAGTGGCTGTACCCGATTTGGGCTGCCTGGTGAAACAACTTGCCGTCACCAGCACCCTGAGTACCTTTCCTGAAGTCTGAGTCCTAGCTAGGTAAACTCGGCCTTCGGAGGCGAGAGGGGAGCAAACATGTTCAACTTGTGGGGAAAGTCTTTGACCAATGACCAGTATGCTTGTGCCTGGGCGAGGCTTAGGCAGGAGCTTTCCAACACAGGGTTTTGACCTTACCATAAGCCGTCCCTTTGGGCTGAAGCAGGCGGCGGGTCTGTCTGTATCACAGTCTGGGGAGGAGGGCCTCAGGTGAGTCTGCCAACTGACTGCCCTCCATCACAGCCAGCTGAGAAAATATGGCAAGGCTGATGGAACCCACTTACAGCGCAATGTTTCTCTTCCGAAGAGGAGATTTTGCTACCAAACGTCAGCAGCTCCTCAGAGTGCTGTTCTGGTGTAGACTAGGGAAAGCTCCCACGGTCCGAAGATTAGGAACGGCTCTTTTCCAGTGGCTTCATCCGAGAGAGAGCCAGAAGGGCTGATCTCAACAAATAGGGCTGCACACCGCGAGTGCTTCGGGCAGGGCAGTCCTGAGCCAGTGTGCCACCTAAGGAATGAAAGCAAAGTTTCCTAGCCGCAGGAAAGCAGACCGAGGCCTGCTGTTTTCTCTAGGCGATTGACGGTGAGCTTGAGGGTGAGGCCTGTACTACATTGTGGAAAAGCTCGGGGTCACGGCTGTCTTTCTCCCTCTCTCGGGCCCATACCCTGGGCTCAGCCATGGGGGAATGCTGAGTGGGAGAGACTGCCTCTCTGCCGGACTCAGAAGGCTGCCTCCCGTTAGGGCAAGTCCGCTTGTGTCTTACTTCGTGGAGGAGGAATGAGGGCGCCCAGAGATATTCTGACATGAAATGCCTAACGACAGAGGATCTGGAGGAGCTGGTTTGTCAGTGGAAGGAGCCAAAAAGCCTGCATTCCTAAGGCCTCGCTGAGAACTGCCAGACACTCTGCCGTCATAGGCCTAAGAACTGGAAATTGTGACGGCAAGGCAACACTTGGAATCCTAGGAGGCAGTGGAAGTGCGGCTCTCAAACTGGATGGAAGAAGCTTCCAAGCATAGTGTTCTTTCATGTACCAAAGAGAACCCAAGTGTCTGAGGCTGCTAGCCGTGTTGCTGGAGAGAACTGGCATCCCCGTGGGCCTGTCGGCTCATTTCCTCTTTCTGACCCTCGAAGGAAGGTCTTCCAAAAAGCCTTTGGGACCCGCTTAGAGAGAACAGCTGCCAAGCTGATGCACAGAACTTTGACAGAGAGACTAGCCCTGGGTCCCAAGCAGCCACCTATCTCTGGAGAGTACGTACCCCACCCAGGGATTCAAGCAGGGAGTTGGCCTTGTACAACTTACGCAGGACACTGGGAGGAGATGGAGGGCCACTCTACCTGCGCTCACACTACGTGGCCCGGAGAAGTTATCACGCAGCAGAATTCAGCACCCTCCCACTACACGTGTGTAGCCAAAAGCGGCGCTGGGCAGTGGGTGTTCTCAGCCCAAGAGCAGTCCTTGTTCTGGGCCGCACCTGCTCTGTGCTTCAAAGGTTCTCTGAGTCTGCTCCTTTGGAGGCATTTCAGAGCTGACGCTATCCCTGGGCTGCCGAAGCAAAGAGGCCTAGCGGCCTTTCACACTGAAGGCATGGGCTTGTTTCCCATTCAGAGAGTGTATGTTGCCCCTCCCAGGCTGGAGGCCTGTAAGGTGACACCCTTTGCGCCGTGCCCCTGGAAAATGCCAGTGGCTGTACCCGATTTGGGCTGCCTGGTGAAACAACTTGCCGTCACCAGCACCCTGAGTACCTTTCCTGAAGTCTGAGTCCTAGCTAGGTAAACTCGGCCTTCGGAGGCGAGAGGGGAGCAAACATGTTCAACTTGTGGGGAAAGTCTTTGACCAATGACCAGTATGCTTGTGCCTGGGCGAGGCTTAGGCAGGAGCTTTCCAACACAGGGTTTTGACCTTACCATAAGCCGTCCCTTTGGGCTGAAGCAGGCGGCGGGTCTGTCTGTATCACAGTCTGGGAAGGAGGGCCTCAGGTGAGTCTGCCAACTGACTGCCCTCCATCACAGCCAGCTGAGAAAATATGGCAAGGCTGATGGAACCCACTTACAGCGCAATGTTTCTCTTCCGAAGAGGAGATTTTGCTACCAAACGTCAGCAGCTCCTCAGAGTGCTGTTCTGGTGTAGACTAGGGAAAGCTCCCACGGTCCGAAGATTAGGAACGGCTCTTTTCCAGTGGCTTCATCCGAGAGAGAGCCAGAAGGGCTGATCTCAACAAATAGGGCTGCACACCGCGAGTGCTTCGGGCAGGGCAGTCCTGAGCCAGTGTGCCACCTAAGGAATGAAAGCAAAGTTTCCTAGCCGCAGGAAAGCAGACCGAGGCCTGCTGTTTTCTCTAGGCGATTGACGGTGAGCTTGAGGGTGAGGCCTGTACTACATTGTGGAAAAGCTCGGGGTCACGGCTGTCTTTCTCCCTCTCTCGGGCCCATACCCTGGGCTCAGCCATGGGGGAATGCTGAGTGGGAGAGACTGCCTCTCTGCCGGACTCAGAAGGCTGCCTCCCTTTAGGGCAAGTCCGCTTGTGTCTTACTTCGTGGAGGAGGAATGAGGGCGCCCAGAGATATTCTGACATGAAATGCCTAACGACAGAGGATCTGGAGGAGCTGGTTTGTCAGTGGAAGGAGCCAAAAAGCCTGCATTCCTAAGGCCTCGCTGAGAACTGCCAGACACTCTGCCGTCATAGGCCTAAGAACTGGAAATTGTGACGGCAAGGCAACACTTGGAATCCTAGGAGGCAGTGGAAGTGCGGCTCTCAAACTGGATGGAAGAAGCTTCCAAGCATAGTGTTCTTTCATGTACCAAAGAGAACCCAAGTGTCTGAGGCTGCTAGCCGTGTTGCTGGAGAGAACTGGCATCCCCGTGGGCCTGTCGGCTCATTTGCTCTTTCTGACCCTCGAAGGAAGGTCTTCCAAAAAGCCTTTGGGACCCGCTTAGAGAGAACAGCTGCCAAGCTGATGCACACAACTTTGACAGAGAGACTAGCCCTGGGTCCCAAGCAGCCACCTATCTCTGGAGAGTACGTACCCCACCCAGGGATTCAAGCAGGGAGTTGGCCTTGTACAACTTACGCAGGACACTGGGAGGAGATGGAGGGCCACTCTACCTGCGCTCACACTACGTGGCCCGGAGAAGTTATCACGCAGCAGAATTCAGCACCCTCCCACTACACGTGTGTAGCCAAAAGCGGCGCTGGGCAGTGGGTGTTCTCAGCCCAAGAGCAGTCCTTGTTCTGGGCCGCACCTGCTCTGTGGTTCAAAGGTTCTCTGAGTCTGCTCCTTTGGAGGCATTTCAGAGCTGACGCTATCCCTGGGCTGCCGAAGCAAAGAGGCATAGCGGCCTTTCACACTGAAGGCATGGGCTTGTTTCCCATTCAGAGAGTGTATGTTGCCCCTCCCAGGCTGGAGGCCTGTAAGGTGACACCCTTTGCGCCGTGCCCCTGGAAAATGCCAGTGGCTGTACCCGATTTGGGCTGCCTGGTGAAACAACTTGCCGTCACCAGCACCCTGAGTACCTTTCCTGAAGTCTGAGTCCTAGCTAGGTAAACTCGGCCTTCGGAGGCGAGAGGGGAGCAAACATGTTCAACTTGTGGGGAAAGTCTTTGACCAATGACCAGTATGCTTGTGCCTGGGCGAGGCTTAGGCAGGAGCTTTCCAACACAGGGTTTTGACCTTACCATAAGCCGTCCCTTTGGGCTGAAGCAGGCGGCGGGTCTGTCTGTATCACAGTCTGGGGAGGAGGGCCTCAGGTGAGTCTGCCAACTGACTGCCCTCCATCACAGCCAGCTGAGAAAATATGGCAAGGCTGATGGAACCCACTTACAGCGCAATGTTTCTCTTCCGAAGAGGAGATTTTGCTACCAAACGTCAGCAGCTCCTCAGAGTGCTGTTCTGGTGTAGACTAGGGAAAGCTCCCACGGTCCGAAGATTAGGAACGGCTCTTTTCCAGTGGCTTCATCCGAGAGAGAGCCAGAAGGGCTGATCTCAACAAATAGGGCTGCACACCGCGAGTGCTTCGGGCAGGGCAGTCCTGAGCCAGTGTGCCACCTAAGGAATGAAAGCAAAGTTTCCTAGCCGCAGGAAAGCAGACCGAGGCCTGCTGTTTTCTCTAGGCGATTGACGGTGAGCTTGAGGGTGAGGCCTGTACTACATTGTGGAAAAGCTCGGGGTCACGGCTGTCTTTCTCCCTCTCTCGGGCCCATACCCTGGGCTCAGCCATGGGGGAATGCTGAGTGGGAGAGACTGCCTCTCTGCCGGACTCAGAAGGCTGCCTCCCGTTAGGGCAAGTCCGCTTGTGTCTTACTTCGTGGAGGAGGAATGAGGGCGCCCAGAGATATTCTGACATGAAATGCCTAACGACAGAGGATCTGGAGGAGCTGGTTTGTCAGTGGAAGGAGCCAAAAAGCCTGCATTCCTAAGGCCTCGCTGAGAACTGCCAGACACTCTGCCGTCATAGGCCTAAGAACTGGAAATTGTGACGGCAAGGCAACACTTGGAATCCTAGGAGGCAGTGGAAGTGCGGCTCTCAAACTGGATGGAAGAAGCTTCCAAGCATAGTGTTCTTTCATGTACCAAAGAGAACCCAAGTGTCTGAGGCTGCTAGCCGTGTTGCTGGAGAGAACTGGCATCCCCGTGGGCCTGTCGGCTCATTTCCTCTTTCTGACCCTCGAAGGAAGGTCTTCCAAAAAGCCTTTGGGACCCGCTTAGAGAGAACAGCTGCCAAGCTGATGCACACAACTTTGACAGAGAGACTAGCCCTGGGTCCCAAGCAGCCACCTATCTCTGGAGAGTACGTACCCCACCCAGGGATTCAAGCAGGGAGTTGGCCTTGTACAACTTACGCAGGACACTGGGAGGAGATGGAGGGCCACTCTACCTGCGCTCACACTACGTGGCCCGGAGAAGTTATCACGCAGCAGAATTCAGCACCCTCCCACTACACGTGTGTAGCCAAAAGCGGCGCTGGGCAGTGGGTGTTCTCAGCCCAAGAGCAGTCCTTGTTCTGGGCCGCACCTGCTCTGTGCTTCAAAGGTTCTCTGAGTCTGCTCCTTTGGAGGCATTTCAGAGCTGACGCTATCCCTGGGCTGCCGAAGCAAAGAGGCATAGCGGCCTTTCACACTGAAGGCATGGGCTTGTTTCCCATTCAGAGAGTGTATGTTGCCCCTCCCAGGCTGGAGGCCTGTAAGGTGACACCCTTTGCGCCGTGCCCCTGGAAAATGCCAGTGGCTGTACCCGATTTGGGCTGCCTGGTGAAACAACTTGCCGTCAGCAGCACCCTGAGTACCTTTCCTGAAGTCTGAGTCCTAGCTAGGTAAACTCGGCCTTCGGAGGCGAGAGGGGAGCAAACATGTTCAACTTGTGGGGAAAGTCTTTGACCAATGACCAGTATGCTTGTGCCTGGGCGAGGCTTAGGCAGGAGCTTTCCAACACAGGGTTTTGACCTTACCATAAGCCGTCCCTTTGGGCTGAAGCAGGCGGCGGGTCTGTCTGTATCACAGTCTGGGGAGGAGGGCCTCAGGTGAGTCTGCCAACTGACTGCCCTCCATCACAGCCAGCTGAGAAAATATGGCAAGGCTGATGGAACCCACTTACAGCGCAATGTTTCTCTTCCGAAGAGGAGATTTTGCTACCAAACGTCAGCAGCTCCTCAGAGTGCTGTTCTGGTGTAGACTAGGGAAAGCTCCCACGGTCCGAAGATTAGGAACGGCTCTTTTCCAGTGGCTTCATCCGAGAGAGAGCCAGAAGGGCTGATCTCAACAAATAGGGCTGCACACCGCGAGTGCTTCGGGCAGGGCAGTCCTGAGCCAGTGTGCCACCTAAGGAATGAAAGCAAAGTTTCCTAGCCGCAGGAAAGCAGACCGAGGCCTGCTGTTTTCTCTAGGCGATTGACGGTGAGCTTGAGGGTGAGGCCTGTACTACATTGTGGAAAAGCTCGGGGTCACGGCTGTCTTTCTCCCTCTCTCGGGCCCATACCCTGGGCTCAGCCATGGGGGAATGCTGAGTGGGAGAGACTGCCTCTCTGCCGGACTCAGAAGGCTGCCTCCCTTTAGGGCAAGTCCGCTTGTGTCTTACTTCGTGGAGGAGGAATGAGGGCGCCCAGAGATATTCTGACATGAAATGCCTAACGACAGAGGATCTGGAGGAGCTGGTTTGTCAGTGGAAGGAGCCAAAAAGCCTGCATTCCTAAGGCCTCGCTGAGAACTGCCAGACACTCTGCCGTCATAGGCCTAAGAACTGGAAATTGTGACGGCAAGGCAACACTTGGAATCCTAGGAGGCAGTGGAAGTGCGGCTCTCAAACTGGATGGAAGAAGCTTCCAAGCATAGTGTTCTTTCATGTACCAAAGAGAACCCAAGTGTCTGAGGCTGCTAGCCGTGTTGCTGGAGAGAACTGGCATCCCCGTGGACCTGTCGGCTCATTTCCTCTTTCTGACCCTCGAAGGAAGGTCTTCCAAAAAGCCTTTGGGACCCGCTTAGAGAGAACAGCTGCCAAGCTGATGCACACAACTTTGACAGAGAGACTAGCCCTGGGTCCCAAGCAGCCACCTATCTCTGGAGAGTACGTACCCCACCCAGGGATTCAAGCAGGGAGTTGGCCTTGTACAACTTACGCAGGACACTGGGAGGAGATGGAGGGCCACTCTACCTGCGCTCACACTACGTGGCCCGGAGAAGTTATCACGCAGCAGAATTCAGCACCCTCCCACTACACGTGTGTAGCCAAAAGCGGCGCTGGGCAGTGGGTGTTCTCAGCCCAAGAGCAGTCCTTGTTCTGGGCCGCACCTGCTCTGTGCTTCAAAGGTTCTCTGAGTCTGCTCCTTTGGAGGCATTTCAGAGCTGACGCTATCCCTGGGCTGCCGAAGCAAAGAGGCATAGCGGCCTTTCACACTGAAGGCATGGGCTTGTTTCCCATTCAGAGAGTGTATGTTGCCCCTCCCAGGCTGGAGGCCTGTAAGGTGACACCCTTTGCGCCGTGCCCCTGGAAAATGCCAGTGGCTGTACCCGATTTGGGCTGCCTGGTGAAACAACTTGCCGTCACCAGCACCCTGAGTACCTTTCCTGAAGTCTGAGTCCTAGCTAGGTAAACTCGGCCTTCGGAGGCGAGAGGGGAGCAAACATGTTCAACTTGTGGGGAAAGTCTTTGACCAATGACCAGTATGCTTGTGCCTGGGCGAGGCTTAGGCAGGAGCTTTCCAACACAGGGTTTTGACCTTACCATAAGCCGTCCCTTTGGGCTGAAGCAGGCGGCGGGTCTGTCTGTATCACAGTCTGGGAAGGAGGGCCTCAGGTGAGTCTGCCAACTGACTGCCCTCCATCACAGCCAGCTGAGAAAATATGGCAAGGCTGATGGAACCCACTTACAGCGCAATGTTTCTCTTCCGAAGAGGAGATTTTGCTACCAAACGTCAGCAGCTCCTCAGAGTGCTGTTCTGGTGTAGACTAGGGAAAGCTCCCACGGTCCGAAGATTAGGAACGGCTCTTTTCCAGTGGCTTCATCCGAGAGAGAGCCAGAAGGGCTGATCTCAACAAATAGGGCTGCACACCGCGAGTGCTTCGGGCAGGGCAGTCCTGAGCCAGTGTGCCACCTAAGGAATGAAAGCAAAGTTTCCTAGCCGCAGGAAAGCAGACCGAGGCCTGCTGTTTTCTCTAGGCGATTGACGGTGAGCTTGAGGGTGAGGCCTGTACTACATTGTGGAAAAGCTCGGGGTCACGGCTGTCTTTCTCCCTCTCTCGGGCCCATACCCTGGGCTCAGCCATGGGGGAATGCTGAGTGGGAGAGACTGCCTCTCTGCCGGACTCAGAAGGCTGCCTCCCTTTAGGGCAAGTCCGCTTGTGTCTTACTTCGTGGAGGAGGAATGAGGGCGCCCAGAGATATTCTGACATGAAATGCCTAACGACAGAGGATCTGGAGGAGCTGGTTTGTCAGTGGAAGGAGCCAAAAAGCCTGCATTCCTAAGGCCTCGCTGAGAACTGCCAGACACTCTGCCGTCATAGGCCTAAGAACTGGAAATTGTGACGGCAAGGCAACACTTGGAATCCTAGGAGGCAGTGGAAGTGCGGCTCTCAAACTGGATGGAAGAAGCTTCCAAGCATAGTGTTCTTTCATGTACCAAAGAGAACCCAAGTGTCTGAGGCTGCTAGCCGTGTTGCTGGAGAGAACTGGCATCCCCGTGGGCCTGTCGGCTCATTTGCTCTTTCTGACCCTCGAAGGAAGGTCTTCCAAAAAGCCTTTGGGACCCGCTTAGAGAGAACAGCTGCCAAGCTGATGCACACAACTTTGACAGAGAGACTAGCCCTGGGTCCCAAGCAGCCACCTATCTCTGGAGAGTACGTACCCCACCCAGGGATTCAAGCAGGGAGTTGGCCTTGTACAACTTACGCAGGACACTGGGAGGAGATGGAGGGCCACTCTACCTGCGCTCACACTACGTGGCCCGGAGAAGTTATCACGCAGCAGAATTCAGCACCCTCCCACTACACGTGTGTAGCCAAAAGCGGCGCTGGGCAGTGGGTGTTCTCAGCCCAAGAGCAGTCCTTGTTCTGGGCCGCACCTGCTCTGTGCTTCAAAGGTTCTCTGAGTCTGCTCCTTTGGAGGCATTTCAGAGCTGACGCTATCCCTGGGCTGCCGAAGCAAAGAGGCATAGCGGCCTTTCACACTGAAGGCATGGGCTTGTTTCCCATTCAGAGAGTGTATGTTGCCCCTCCCAGGCTGGAGGCCTGTAAGGTGACACCCTTTGCGCCGTGCCCCTGGAAAATGCCAGTGGCTGTACCCGATTTGGGCTGCCTGGTGAAACAACTTGCCGTCACCAGCACCCTGAGTACCTTTCCTGAAGTCTGAGTCCTAGCTAGGTAAACTCGGCCTTCGGAGGCGAGAGGGGAGCAAACATGTTCAACTTGTGGGGAAAGTCTTTGACCAATGACCAGTATGCTTGTGCCTGGGCGAGGCTTAGGCAGGAGCTTTCCAACACAGGGTTTTGACCTTACCATAAGCCGTCCCTTTGGGCTGAAGCAGGCGGCGGGTCTGTCTGTATCACAGTCTGGGGAGGAGGGCCTCAGGTGAGTCTGCCAACTGACTGCCCTCCATCACAGCCAGCTGAGAAAATATGGCAAGGCTGATGGAACCCACTTACAGCGCAATGTTTCTCTTCCGAAGAGGAGATTTTGCTACCAAACGTCAGCAGCTCCTCAGAGTGCTGTTCTGGTGTAGACTAGGGAAAGCTCCCACGGTCCGAAGATTAGGAACGGCTCTTTTCCAGTGGCTTCATCCGAGAGAGAGCCAGAAGGGCTGATCTCAACAAATAGGGCTGCACACCGCGAGTGCTTCGGGCAGGGCAGTCCTGAGCCAGTGTGCCACCTAAGGAATGAAAGCAAAGTTTCCTAGCCGCAGGAAAGCAGACCGAGGCCTGCTGTTTTCTCTAGGCGATTGACGGTGAGCTTGAGGGTGAGGCCTGTACTACATTGTGGAAAAGCTCGGGGTCACGGCTGTCTTTCTCCCTCTCTCGGGCCCATACCCTGGGCTCAGCCATGGGGGAATGCTGAGTGGGAGAGACTGCCTCTCTGCCGGACTCAGAAGGCTGCCTCCCTTTAGGGCAAGTCCGCTTGTGTCTTACTTCGTGGAGGAGGAATGAGGGCGCCCAGAGATATTCTGACATGAAATGCCTAACGACAGAGGATCTGGAGGAGCTGGTTTGTCAGTGGAAGGAGCCAAAAAGCCTGCATTCCTAAGGCCTCGCTGAGAACTGCCAGACACTCTGCCGTCATAGGCCTAAGAACTGGAAATTGTGACGGCAAGGCAACACTTGGAATCCTAGGAGGCAGTGGAAGTGCGGCTCTCAAACTGGATGGAAGAAGCTTCCAAGCATAGTGTTCTTTCATGTACCAAAGAGAACCCAAGTGTCTGAGGCTGCTAGCCGTGTTGCTGGAGAGAACTGGCATCCCCGTGGACCTGTCGGCTCATTTCCTCTTTCTGACCCTCGAAGGAAGGTCTTCCAAAAAGCCTTTGGGACCCGCTTAGAGAGAACAGCTGCCAAGCTGATGCACACAACTTTGACAGAGAGACTAGCCCTGGGTCCCAAGCAGCCACCTATCTCTGGAGAGTACGTACCCCACCCAGGGATTCAAGCAGGGAGTTGGCCTTGTACAACTTACGCAGGACACTGGGAGGAGATGGAGGGCCACTCTACCTGCGCTCACACTACGTGGCCCGGAGAAGTTATCACGCAGCAGAATTCAGCACCCTCCCACTACACGTGTGTAGCCAAAAGCGGCGCTGGGCAGTGGGTGTTCTCAGCCCAAGAGCAGTCCTTGTTCTGGGCCGCACCTGCTCTGTGCTTCAAAGGTTCTCTGAGTCTGCTCCTTTGGAGGCATTTCAGAGCTGACGCTATCCCTGGGCTGCCGAAGCAAAGAGGCATAGCGGCCTTTCACACTGAAGGCATGGGCTTGTTTCCCATTCAGAGAGTGTATGTTGCCCCTCCCAGGCTGGAGGCCTGTAAGGTGACACCCTTTGCGCCGTGCCCCTGGAAAATGCCAGTGGCTGTACCCGATTTGGGCTGCCTGGTGAAACAACTTGCCGTCACCAGCACCCTGAGTACCTTTCCTGAAGTCTGAGTCCTAGCTAGGTAAACTCGGCCTTCGGAGGCGAGAGGGGAGCAAACATGTTCAACTTGTGGGGAAAGTCTTTGACCAATGACCAGTATGCTTGTGCCTGGGCGAGGCTTAGGCAGGAGCTTTCCAACACAGGGTTTTGACCTTACCATAAGCCGTCCCTTTGGGCTGAAGCAGGCGGCGGGTCTGTCTGTATCACAGTCTGGGAAGGAGGGCCTCAGGTGAGTCTGCCAACTGACTGCCCTCCATCACAGCCAGCTGAGAAAATATGGCAAGGCTGATGGAACCCACTTACAGCGCAATGTTTCTCTTCCGAAGAGGAGATGTTGCTACCAAACGTCAGCAGCTCCTCAGAGTGCTGTTCTGGTGTAGACTAGGGAAAGCTCCCACGGTCCGAAGATTAGGAACGGCTCTTTTCCAGTGGCTTCATCCGAGAGAGAGCCAGAAGGGCTGATCTCAACAAATAGGGCTGCACACCGCGAGTGCTTCGGGCAGGGCAGTCCTGAGCCAGTGTGCCACCTAAGGAATGAAAGCAAAGTTTCCTAGCCGCAGGAAAGCAGACCGAGGCCTGCTGTTTTCTCTAGGCGATTGACGGTGAGCTTGAGGGTGAGGCCTGTACTACATTGTGGAAAAGCTCGGGGTCACGGCTGTCTTTCTCCCTCTCTCGGGCCCATACCCTGGGCTCAGCCATGGGGGAATGCTGAGTGGGAGAGACTGCCTCTCTGCCGGACTCAGAAGGCTGCCTCCCTTTAGGGCAAGTCCGCTTGTGTCTTACTTCGTGGAGGAGGAATGAGGGCGCCCAGAGATATTCTGACATGAAATGCCTAACGACAGAGGATCTGGAGGAGCTGGTTTGTCAGTGGAAGGAGCCAAAAAGCCTGCATTCCTAAGGCCTCGCTGAGAACTGCCAGACACTCTGCCGTCATAGGCCTAAGAACTGGAAATTGTGACGGCAAGGCAACACTTGGAATCCTAGGAGGCAGTGGAAGTGCGGCTCTCAAACTGGATGGAAGAAGCTTCCAAGCATAGTGTTCTTTCATGTACCAAAGAGAACCCAAGTGTCTGAGGCTGCTAGCCGTGTTGCTGGAGAGAACTGGCATCCCCGTGGGCCTGTCGGCTCATTTCCTCTTTCTGACCCTCGAAGGAAGGTCTTCCAAAAAGCCTTTGGGACCCGCTTAGAGAGAACAGCTGCCAAGCTGATGCACACAACTTTGACAGAGAGACTAGCCCTGGGTCCCAAGCAGCCACCTATCTCTGGAGAGTACGTACCCCACCCAGGGATTCAAGCAGGGAGTTGGCCTTGTACAACTTACGCAGGACACTGGGAGGAGATGGAGGGCCACTCTACCTGCGCTCACACTACGTGGCCCGGAGAAGTTATCACGCAGCAGAATTCAGCACCCTCCCACTACACGTGTGTAGCCAAAAGCGGCGCTGGGCAGTGGGTGTTCTCAGCCCAAGAGCAGTCCTTGTTCTGGGCCGCACCTGCTCTGTGGTTCAAAGGTTCTCTGAGTCTGCTCCTTTGGAGGCATTTCAGAGCTGACGCTATCCCTGGGCTGCCGAAGCAAAGAGGCATAGCGGCCTTTCACACTGAAGGCATGGGCTTGTTTCCCATTCAGAGAGTGTATGTTGCCCCTCCCAGGCTGGAGGCCTGTAAGGTGACACCCTTTGCGCCGTGCCCCTGGAAAATGCCAGTGGCTGTACCCGATTTGGGCTGCCTGGTGAAACAACTTGCCGTCACCAGCACCCTGAGTACCTTTCCTGAAGTCTGAGTCCTAGCTAGGTAAACTCGGCCTTCGGAGGCGAGAGGGGAGCAAACATGTTCAACTTGTGGGGAAAGTCTTTGACCAATGACCAGTATGCTTGTGCCTGGGCGAGGCTTAGGCAGGAGCTTTCCAACACAGGGTTTTGACCTTACCATAAGCCGTCCCTTTGGGCTGAAGCAGGCGGCGGGTCTGTCTGTATCACAGTCTGGGAAGGAGGGCCTCAGGTGAGTCTGCCAACTGACTGCCCTCCATCACAGCCAGCTGAGAAAATATGGCAAGGCTGATGGAACCCACTTACAGCGCAATGTTTCTCTTCCGAAGAGGAGATGTTGCTACCAAACGTCAGCAGCTCCTCAGAGTGCTGTTCTGGTGTAGACTAGGGAAAGCTCCCACGGTCCGAAGATTAGGAACGGCTCTTTTCCAGTGGCTTCATCCGAGAGAGAGCCAGAAGGGCTGATCTCAACAAATAGGGCTGCACACCGCGAGTGCTTCGGGCAGGGCAGTCCTGAGCCAGTGTGCCACCTAAGGAATGAAAGCAAAGTTTCCTAGCCGCAGGAAAGCAGACCGAGGCCTGCTGTTTTCTCTAGGCGATTGACGGTGAGCTTGAGGGTGAGGCCTGTACTACATTGTGGAAAAGCTCGGGGTCACGGCTGTCTTTCTCCCTCTCTCGGGCCCATAACCTGGGCTCAGCCATGGGGGAATGCTGAGTGGGAGAGACTGCCTCTCTGCCGGACTCAGAAGGCTGCCTCCCTTTAGGGCAAGTCCGCTTGTGTCTTACTTCGTGGAGGAGGAATGAGGGCGCCCAGAGATATTCTGACATGAAATGCCTAACGACAGAGGATCTGGAGGAGCTGGTTTGTCAGTGGAAGGAGCCAAAAAGCCTGCATTCCTAAGGCCTCGCTGAGAACTGCCAGACACTCTGCCGTCATAGGCCTAAGAACTGGAAATTGTGACGGCAAGGCAACACTTGGAATCCTAGGAGGCAGTGGAAGTGCGGCTCTCAAACTGGATGGAAGAAGCTTCCAAGCATAGTGTTCTTTCATGTACCAAAGAGAACCCAAGTGTCTGAGGCTGCTAGCCGTGTTGCTGGAGAGAACTGGCATCCCCGTGGGCCTGTCGGCTCATTTCCTCTTTCTGACCCTCGAAGGAAGGTCTTCCAAAAAGCCTTTGGGACCCGCTTAGAGAGAACAGCTGCCAAGCTGATGCACACAACTTTGACAGAGAGACTAGCCCTGGGTCCCAAGCAGCCACCTATCTCTGGAGAGTACGTACCCCACCCAGGGATTCAAGCAGGGAGTTGGCCTTGTACAACTTACGCAGGACACTGGGAGGAGATGGAGGGCCACTCTACCTGCGCTCACACTACGTGGCCCGGAGAAGTTATCACGCAGCAGAATTCAGCACCCTCCCACTACACGTGTGTAGCCAAAAGCGGCGCTGGGCAGTGGGTGTTCTCAGCCCAAGAGCAGTCCTTGTTCTGGGCCGCACCTGCTCTGTGGTTCAAAGGTTCTCTGAGTCTGCTCCTTTGGAGGCATTTCAGAGCTGACGCTATCCCTGGGCTGCCGAAGCAAAGAGGCATAGCGGCCTTTCACACTGAAGGCATGGGCTTGTTTCCCATTCAGAGAGTGTATGTTGCCCCTCCCAGGCTGGAGGCCTGTAAGGTGACACCCTTTGCGCCGTGCCCCTGGAAAATGCCAGTGGCTGTACCCGATTTGGGCTGCCTGGTGAAACAACTTGCCGTCACCAGCACCCTGAGTACCTTTCCTGAAGTCTGAGTCCTAGCTAGGTAAACTCGGCCTTCGGAGGCGAGAGGGGAGCAAACATGTTCAACTTGTGGGGAAAGTCTTTGACCAATGACCAGTATGCTTGTGCCTGGGCGAGGCTTAGGCAGGAGCTTTCCAACACAGGGTTTTGACCTTACCATAAGCCGTCCCTTTGGGCTGAAGCAGGCGGCGGGTCTGTCTGTATCACAGTCTGGGGAGGAGGGCCTCAGGTGAGTCTGCCAACTGACTGCCCTCCATCACAGCCAGCTGAGAAAATATGGCAAGGCTGATGGAACCCACTTACAGCGCAATGTTTCTCTTCCGAAGAGGAGATTTTGCTACCAAACGTCAGCAGCTCCTCAGAGTGCTGTTCTGGTGTAGACTAGGGAAAGCTCCCACGGTCCGAAGATTAGGAACGGCTCTTTTCCAGTGGCTTCATCCGAGAGAGAGCCAGAAGGGCTGATCTCAACAAATAGGGCTGCACACCGCGAGTGCTTCGGGCAGGGCAGTCCTGAGCCAGTGTGCCACCTAAGGAATGAAAGCAAAGTTTCCTAGCCGCAGGAAAGCAGACCGAGGCCTGCTGTTTTCTCTAGGCGATTGACGGTGAGCTTGAGGGTGAGGCCTGTACTACATTGTGGAAAAGCTCGGGGTCACGGCTGTCTTTCTCCCTCTCTCGGGCCCATACCCTGGGCTCAGCCATGGGGGAATGCTGAGTGGGAGAGACTGCCTCTCTGCCGGACTCAGAAGGCTGCCTCCCTTTAGGGCAAGTCCGCTTGTGTCTTACTTCGTGGAGGAGGAATGAGGGCGCCCAGAGATATTCTGACATGAAATGCCTAACGACAGAGGATCTGGAGGAGCTGGTTTGTCAGTGGAAGGAGCCAAAAAGCCTGCATTCCTAAGGCCTCGCTGAGAACTGCCAGACACTCTGCCGTCATAGGCCTAAGAACTGGAAATTGTGACGGCAAGGCAACACTTGGAATCCTAGGAGGCAGTGGAAGTGCGGCTCTCAAACTGGATGGAAGAAGCTTCCAAGCATAGTGTTCTTTCATGTACCAAAGAGAACCCAAGTGTCTGAGGCTGCTAGCCGTGTTGCTGGAGAGAACTGGCATCCCCGTGGGCCTGTCGGCTCATTTCCTCTTTCTGACCCTCGAAGGAAGGTCTTCCAAAAAGCCTTTGGGACCCGCTTAGAGAGAACAGCTGCCAAGCTGATGCACACAACTTTGACAGAGAGACTAGCCCTGGGTCCCAAGCAGCCACCTATCTCTGGAGAGTACGTACCCCACCCAGGGATTCAAGCAGGGAGTTGGCCTTGTACAACTTACGCAGGACACTGGGAGGAGATGGAGGGCCACTCTACCTGCGCTCACACTACGTGGCCCGGAGAAGTTATCACGCAGCAGAATTCAGCACCCTCCCACTACACGTGTGTAGCCAAAAGCGGCGCTGGGCAGTGGGTGTTCTCAGCCCAAGAGCAGTCCTTGTTCTGGGCCGCACCTGCTCTGTGCTTCAAAGGTTCTCTGAGTCTGCTCCTTTGGAGGCATTTCAGAGCTGACGCTATCCCTGGGCTGCCGAAGCAAAGAGGCATAGCGGCCTTTCACACTGAAGGCATGGGCTTGTTTCCCATTCAGAGAGTGTATGTTGCCCCTCCCAGGCTGGAGGCCTGTAAGGTGACACCCTTTGCGCCGTGCCCCTGGAAAATGCCAGTGGCTGTACCCGATTTGGGCTGCCTGGTGAAACAACTTGCCGTCACCAGCACCCTGAGTACCTTTCCTGAAGTCTGAGTCCTAGCTAGGTAAACTCGGCCTTCGGAGGCGAGAGGGGAGCAAACATGTTCAACTTGTGGGGAAAGTCTTTGACCAATGACCAGTATGCTTGTGCCTGGGCGAGGCTTAGGCAGGAGCTTTCCAACACAGGGTTTTGACCTTACCATAAGCCGTCCCTTTGGGCTGAAGCAGGCGGCGGGTCTGTCTGTATCACAGTCTGGGGAGGAGGGCCTCAGGTGAGTCTGCCAACTGACTGCCCTCCATCACAGCCAGCTGAGAAAATATGGCAAGGCTGATGGAACCCACTTACAGCGCAATGTTTCTCTTCCGAAGAGGAGATTTTGCTACCAAACGTCAGCAGCTCCTCAGAGTGCTGTTCTGGTGTAGACTAGGGAAAGCTCCCACGGTCCGAAGATTAGGAACGGCTCTTTTCCAGTGGCTTCATCCGAGAGAGAGCCAGAAGGGCTGATCTCAACAAATAGGGCTGCACACCGCGAGTGCTTCGGGCAGGGCAGTCCTGAGCCAGTGTGCCACCTAAGGAATGAAAGCAAAGTTTCCTAGCCGCAGGAAAGCAGACCGAGGCCTGCTGTTTTCTCTAGGCGATTGACGGTGAGCTTGAGGGTGAGGCCTGTACTACATTGTGGAAAAGCTCGGGGTCACGGCTGTCTTTCTCCCTCTCTCGGGCCCATACCCTGGGCTCAGCCATGGGGGAATGCTGAGTGGGAGAGACTGCCTCTCTGCCGGACTCAGAAGGCTGCCTCCCTTTAGGGCAAGTCCGCTTGTGTCTTACTTCGTGGAGGAGGAATGAGGGCGCCCAGAGATATTCTGACATGAAATGCCTAACGACAGAGGATCTGGAGGAGCTGGTTTGTCAGTGGAAGGAGCCAAAAAGCCTGCATTCCTAAGGCCTCGCTGAGAACTGCCAGACACTCTGCCGTCATAGGCCTAAGAACTGGAAATTGTGACGGCAAGGCAACACTTGGAATCCTAGGAGGCAGTGGAAGTGCGGCTCTCAAACTGGATGGAAGAAGCTTCCAAGCATAGTGTTCTTTCATGTACCAAAGAGAACCCAAGTGTCTGAGGCTGCTAGCCGTGTTGCTGGAGAGAACTGGCATCCCCGTGGACCTGTCGGCTCATTTCCTCTTTCTGACCCTCGAAGGAAGGTCTTCCAAAAAGCCTTTGGGACCCGCTTAGAGAGAACAGCTGCCAAGCTGATGCACACAACTTTGACAGAGAGACTAGCCCTGGGTCCCAAGCAGCCACCTATCTCTGGAGAGTACGTACCCCACCCAGGGATTCAAGCAGGGAGTTGGCCTTGTACAACTTACGCAGGACACTGGGAGGAGATGGAGGGCCACTCTACCTGCGCTCACACTACGTGGCCCGGAGAAGTTATCACGCAGCAGAATTCAGCACCCTCCCACTACACGTGTGTAGCCAAAAGCGGCGCTGGGCAGTGGGTGTTCTCAGCCCAAGAGCAGTCCTTGTTCTGGGCCGCACCTGCTCTGTGCTTCAAAGGTTCTCTGAGTCTGCTCCTTTGGAGGCATTTCAGAGCTGACGCTATCCCTGGGCTGCCGAAGCAAAGAGGCATAGCGGCCTTTCACACTGAAGGCATGGGCTTGTTTCCCATTCAGAGAGTGTATGTTGCCCCTCCCAGGCTGGAGGCCTGTAAGGTGACACCCTTTGCGCCGTGCCCCTGGAAAATGCCAGTGGCTGTACCCGATTTGGGCTGCCTGGTGAAACAACTTGCCGTCACCAGCACCCTGAGTACCTTTCCTGAAGTCTGAGTCCTAGCTAGGTAAACTCGGCCTTCGGAGGCGAGAGGGGAGCAAACATGTTCAACTTGTGGGGAAAGTCTTTGACCAATGACCAGTATGCTTGTGCCTGGGCGAGGCTTAGGCAGGAGCTTTCCAACACAGGGTTTTGACCTTACCATAAGCCGTCCCTTTGGGCTGAAGCAGGCGGCGGGTCTGTCTGTATCACAGTCTGGGAAGGAGGGCCTCAGGTGAGTCTGCCAACTGACTGCCCTCCATCACAGCCAGCTGAGAAAATATGGCAAGGCTGATGGAACCCACTTACAGCGCAATGTTTCTCTTCCGAAGAGGAGATGTTGCTACCAAACGTCAGCAGCTCCTCAGAGTGCTGTTCTGGTGTAGACTAGGGAAAGCTCCCACGGTCCGAAGATTAGGAACGGCTCTTTTCCAGTGGCTTCATCCGAGAGAGAGCCAGAAGGGCTGATCTCAACAAATAGGGCTGCACACCGCGAGTGCTTCGGGCAGGGCAGTCCTGAGCCAGTGTGCCACCTAAGGAATGAAAGCAAAGTTTCCTAGCCGCAGGAAAGCAGACCGAGGCCTGCTGTTTTCTCTAGGCGATTGACGGTGAGCTTGAGGGTGAGGCCTGTACTACATTGTGGAAAAGCTCGGGGTCACGGCTGTCTTTCTCCCTCTCTCGGGCCCATAACCTGGGCTCAGCCATGGGGGAATGCTGAGTGGGAGAGACTGCCTCTCTGCCGGACTCAGAAGGCTGCCTCCCTTTAGGGCAAGTCCGCTTGTGTCTTACTTCGTGGAGGAGGAATGAGGGCGCCCAGAGATATTCTGACATGAAATGCCTAACGACAGAGGATCTGGAGGAGCTGGTTTGTCAGTGGAAGGAGCCAAAAAGCCTGCATTCCTAAGGCCTCGCTGAGAACTGCCAGACACTCTGCCGTCATAGGCCTAAGAACTGGAAATTGTGACGGCAAGGCAACACTTGGAATCCTAGGAGGCAGTGGAAGTGCGGCTCTCAAACTGGATGGAAGAAGCTTCCAAGCATAGTGTTCTTTCATGTACCAAAGAGAACCCAAGTGTCTGAGGCTGCTAGCCGTGTTGCTGGAGAGAACTGGCATCCCCGTGGGCCTGTCGGCTCATTTCCTCTTTCTGACCCTCGAAGGAAGGTCTTCCAAAAAGCCTTTGGGACCCGCTTAGAGAGAACAGCTGCCAAGCTGATGCACACAACTTTGACAGAGAGACTAGCCCTGGGTCCCAAGCAGCCACCTATCTCTGGAGAGTACGTACCCCACCCAGGGATTCAAGCAGGGAGTTGGCCTTGTACAACTTACGCAGGACACTGGGAGGAGATGGAGGGCCACTCTACCTGCGCTCACACTACGTGGCCCGGAGAAGTTATCACGCAGCAGAATTCAGCACCCTCCCACTACACGTGTGTAGCCAAAAGCGGCGCTGGGCAGTGGGTGTTCTCAGCCCAAGAGCAGTCCTTGTTCTGGGCCGCACCTGCTCTGTGCTTCAAAGGTTCTCTGAGTCTGCTCCTTTGGAGGCATTTCAGAGCTGACGCTATCCCTGGGCTGCCGAAGCAAAGAGGCATAGCGGCCTTTCACACTGAAGGCATGGGCTTGTTTCCCATTCAGAGAGTGTATGTTGCCCCTCCCAGGCTGGAGGCCTGTAAGGTGACACCCTTTGCGCCGTGCCCCTGGAAAATGCCAGTGGCTGTACCCGATTTGGGCTGCCTGGTGAAACAACTTGCCGTCACCAGCACCCTGAGTACCTTTCCTGAAGTCTGAGTCCTAGCTAGGTAAACTCGGCCTTCGGAGGCGAGAGGGGAGCAAACATGTTCAACTTGTGGGGAAAGTCTTTGACCAATGACCAGTATGCTTGTGCCTGGGCGAGGCTTAGGCAGGAGCTTTCCAACACAGGGTTTTGACCTTACCATAAGCCGTCCCTTTGGGCTGAAGCAGGCGGCGGGTCTGTCTGTATCACAGTCTGGGGAGGAGGGCCTCAGGTGAGTCTGCCAACTGACTGCCCTCCATCACAGCCAGCTGAGAAAATATGGCAAGGCTGATGGAACCCACTTACAGCGCAATGTTTCTCTTCCGAAGAGGAGATTTTGCTACCAAACGTCAGCAGCTCCTCAGAGTGCTGTTCTGGTGTAGACTAGGGAAAGCTCCCACGGTCCGAAGATTAGGAACGGCTCTTTTCCAGTGGCTTCATCCGAGAGAGAGCCAGAAGGGCTGATCTCAACAAATAGGGCTGCACACCGCGAGTGCTTCGGGCAGGGCAGTCCTGAGCCAGTGTGCCACCTAAGGAATGAAAGCAAAGTTTCCTAGCCGCAGGAAAGCAGACCGAGGCCTGCTGTTTTCTCTAGGCGATTGACGGTGAGCTTGAGGGTGAGGCCTGTACTACATTGTGGAAAAGCTCGGGGTCACGGCTGTCTTTCTCCCTCTCTCGGGCCCATACCCTGGGCTCAGCCATGGGGGAATGCTGAGTGGGAGAGACTGCCTCTCTGCCGGACTCAGAAGGCTGCCTCCCTTTAGGGCAAGTCCGCTTGTGTCTTACTTCGTGGAGGAGGAATGAGGGCGCCCAGAGATATTCTGACATGAAATGCCTAACGACAGAGGATCTGGAGGAGCTGGTTTGTCAGTGGAAGGAGCCAAAAAGCCTGCATTCCTAAGGCCTCGCTGAGAACTGCCAGACACTCTGCCGTCATAGGCCTAAGAACTGGAAATTGTGACGGCAAGGCAACACTTGGAATCCTAGGAGGCAGTGGAAGTGCGGCTCTCAAACTGGATGGAAGAAGCTTCCAAGCATAGTGTTCTTTCATGTACCAAAGAGAACCCAAGTGTCTGAGGCTGCTAGCCGTGTTGCTGGAGAGAACTGGCATCCCCGTGGGCCTGTCGGCTCATTTCCTCTTTCTGACCCTCGAAGGAAGGTCTTCCAAAAAGCCTTTGGGACCCGCTTAGAGAGAACAGCTGCCAAGCTGATGCACAGAACTTTGACAGAGAGACTAGCCCTGGGTCCCAAGCAGCCACCTATCTCTGGAGAGTACGTACCCCACCCAGGGATTCAAGCAGGGAGTTGGCCTTGTACAACTTACGCAGGACACTGGGAGGAGATGGAGGGCCACTCTACCTGCGCTCACACTACGTGGCCCGGAGAAGTTATCACGCAGCAGAATTCAGCACCCTCCCACTACACGTGTGTAGCCAAAAGCGGCGCTGGGCAGTGGGTGTTCTCAGCCCAAGAGCAGTCCTTGTTCTGGGCCGCACCTGCTCTGTGCTTCAAAGGTTCTCTGAGTCTGCTCCTTTGGAGGCATTTCAGAGCTGACGCTATCCCTGGGCTGCCGAAGCAAAGAGGCATAGCGGCCTTTCACACTGAAGGCATGGGCTTGTTTCCCATTCAGAGAGTGTATGTTGCCCCTCCCAGGCTGGAGGCCTGTAAGGTGACACCCTTTGCGCCGTGCCCCTGGAAAATGCCAGTGGCTGTACCCGATTTGGGCTGCCTGGTGAAACAACTTGCCGTCACCAGCACCCTGAGTACCTTTCCTGAAGTCTGAGTCCTAGCTAGGTAAACTCGGCCTTCGGAGGCGAGAGGGGAGCAAACATGTTCAACTTGTGGGGAAAGTCTTTGACCAATGACCAGTATGCTTGTGCCTGGGCGAGGCTTAGGCAGGAGCTTTCCAACACAGGGTTTTGACCTTACCATAAGCCGTCCCTTTGGGCTGAAGCAGGCGGCGGGTCTGTCTGTATCACAGTCTGGGGAGGAGGGCCTCAGGTGAGTCTGCCAACTGACTGCCCTCCATCACAGCCAGCTGAGAAAATATGGCAAGGCTGATGGAACCCACTTACAGCGCAATGTTTCTCTTCCGAAGAGGAGATTTTGCTACCAAACGTCAGCAGCTCCTCAGAGTGCTGTTCTGGTGTAGACTAGGGAAAGCTCCCACGGTCCGAAGATTAGGAACGGCTCTTTTCCAGTGGCTTCATCCGAGAGAGAGCCAGAAGGGCTGATCTCAACAAATAGGGCTGCACACCGCGAGTGCTTCGGGCAGGGCAGTCCTGAGCCAGTGTGCCACCTAAGGAATGAAAGCAAAGTTTCCTAGCCGCAGGAAAGCAGACCGAGGCCTGCTGTTTTCTCTAGGCGATTGACGGTGAGCTTGAGGGTGAGGCCTGTACTACATTGTGGAAAAGCTCGGGGTCACGGCTGTCTTTCTCCCTCTCTCGGGCCCATACCCTGGGCTCAGCCATGGGGGAATGCTGAGTGGGAGAGACTGCCTCTCTGCCGGACTCAGAAGGCTGCCTCCCTTTAGGGCAAGTCCGCTTGTGTCTTACTTCGTGGAGGAGGAATGAGGGCGCCCAGAGATATTCTGACATGAAATGCCTAACGACAGAGGATCTGGAGGAGCTGGTTTGTCAGTGGAAGGAGCCAAAAAGCCTGCATTCCTAAGGCCTCGCTGAGAACTGCCAGACACTCTGCCGTCATAGGCCTAAGAACTGGAAATTGTGACGGCAAGGCAACACTTGGAATCCTAGGAGGCAGTGGAAGTGCGGCTCTCAAACTGGATGGAAGAAGCTTCCAAGCATAGTGTTCTTTCATGTACCAAAGAGAACCCAAGTGTCTGAGGCTGCTAGCCGTGTTGCTGGAGAGAACTGGCATCCCCGTGGGCCTGTCGGCTCATTTCCTCTTTCTGACCCTCGAAGGAAGGTCTTCCAAAAAGCCTTTGGGACCCGCTTAGAGAGAACAGCTGCCAAGCTGATGCACACAACTTTGACAGAGAGACTAGCCCTGGGTCCCAAGCAGCCACCTATCTCTGGAGAGTACGTACCCCACCCAGGGATTCAAGCAGGGAGTTGGCCTTGTACAACTTACGCAGGACACTGGGAGGAGATGGAGGGCCACTCTACCTGCGCTCACACTACGTGGCCCGGAGAAGTTATCACGCAGCAGAATTCAGCACCCTCCCACTACACGTGTGTAGCCAAAAGCGGCGCTGGGCAGTGGGTGTTCTCAGCCCAAGAGCAGTCCTTGTTCTGGGCCGCACCTGCTCTGTGCTTCAAAGGTTCTCTGAGTCTGCTCCTTTGGAGGCATTTCAGAGCTGACGCTATCCCTGGGCTGCCGAAGCAAAGAGGCATAGCGGCCTTTCACACTGAAGGCATGGGCTTGTTTCCCATTCAGAGAGTGTATGTTGCCCCTCCCAGGCTGGAGGCCTGTAAGGTGACACCCTTTGCGCCGTGCCCCTGGAAAATGCCAGTGGCTGTACCCGATTTGGGCTGCCTGGTGAAACAACTTGCCGTCACCAGCACCCTGAGTACCTTTCCTGAAGTCTGAGTCCTAGCTAGGTAAACTCGGCCTTCGGAGGCGAGAGGGGAGCAAACATGTTCAACTTGTGGGGAAAGTCTTTGACCAATGACCAGTATGCTTGTGCCTGGGCGAGGCTTAGGCAGGAGCTTTCCAACACAGGGTTTTGACCTTACCATAAGCCGTCCCTTTGGGCTGAAGCAGGCGGCGGGTCTGTCTGTATCACAGTCTGGGAAGGAGGGCCTCAGGTGAGTCTGCCAACTGACTGCCCTCCATCACAGCCAGCTGAGAAAATATGGCAAGGCTGATGGAACCCACTTACAGCGCAATGTTTCTCTTCCGAAGAGGAGATTTTGCTACCAAACGTCAGCAGCTCCTCAGAGTGCTGTTCTGGTGTAGACTAGGGAAAGCTCCCACGGTCCGAAGATTAGGAACGGCTCTTTTCCAGTGGCTTCATCCGAGAGAGAGCCAGAAGGGCTGATCTCAACAAATAGGGCTGCACACCGCGAGTGCTTCGGGCAGGGCAGTCCTGAGCCAGTGTGCCACCTAAGGAATGAAAGCAAAGTTTCCTAGCCGCAGGAAAGCAGACCGAGGCCTGCTGTTTTCTCTAGGCGATTGACGGTGAGCTTGAGGGTGAGGCCTGTACTACATTGTGGAAAAGCTCGGGGTCACGGCTGTCTTTCTCCCTCTCTCGGGCCCATACCCTGGGCTCAGCCATGGGGGAATGCTGAGTGGGAGAGACTGCCTCTCTGCCGGACTCAGAAGGCTGCCTCCCTTTAGGGCAAGTCCGCTTGTGTCTTACTTCGTGGAGGAGGAATGAGGGCGCCCAGAGATATTCTGACATGAAATGCCTAACGACAGAGGATCTGGAGGAGCTGGTTTGTCAGTGGAAGGAGCCAAAAAGCCTGCATTCCTAAGGCCTCGCTGAGAACTGCCAGACACTCTGCCGTCATAGGCCTAAGAACTGGAAATTGTGACGGCAAGGCAACACTTGGAATCCTAGGAGGCAGTGGAAGTGCGGCTCTCAAACTGGATGGAAGAAGCTTCCAAGCATAGTGTTCTTTCATGTACCAAAGAGAACCCAAGTGTCTGAGGCTGCTAGCCGTGTTGCTGGAGAGAACTGGCATCCCCGTGGGCCTGTCGGCTCATTTCCTCTTTCTGACCCTCGAAGGAAGGTCTTCCAAAAAGCCTTTGGGACCCGCTTAGAGAGAACAGCTGCCAAGCTGATGCACACAACTTTGACAGAGAGACTAGCCCTGGGTCCCAAGCAGCCACCTATCTCTGGAGAGTACGTACCCCACCCAGGGATTCAAGCAGGGAGTTGGCCTTGTACAACTTACGCAGGACACTGGGAGGAGATGGAGGGCCACTCTACCTGCGCTCACACTACGTGGCCCGGAGAAGTTATCACGCAGCAGAATTCAGCACCCTCCCACTACACGTGTGTAGCCAAAAGCGGCGCTGGGCAGTGGGTGTTCTCAGCCCAAGAGCAGTCCTTGTTCTGGGCCGCACCTGCTCTGTGCTTCAAAGGTTCTCTGAGTCTGCTCCTTTGGAGGCATTTCAGAGCTGACGCTATCCCTGGGCTGCCGAAGCAAAGAGGCATAGCGGCCTTTCACACTGAAGGCATGGGCTTGTTTCCCATTCAGAGAGTGTATGTTGCCCCTCCCAGGCTGGAGGCCTGTAAGGTGACACCCTTTGCGCCGTGCCCCTGGAAAATGCCAGTGGCTGTACCCGATTTGGGCTGCCTGGTGAAACAACTTGCCGTCACCAGCACCCTGAGTACCTTTCCTGAAGTCTGAGTCCTAGCTAGGTAAACTCGGCCTTCGGAGGCGAGAGGGGAGCAAACATGTTCAACTTGTGGGGAAAGTCTTTGACCAATGACCAGTATGCTTGTGCCTGGGCGAGGCTTAGGCAGGAGCTTTCCAACACAGGGTTTTGACCTTACCATAAGCCGTCCCTTTGGGCTGAAGCAGGCGGCGGGTCTGTCTGTATCACAGTCTGGGAAGGAGGGCCTCAGGTGAGTCTGCCAACTGACTGCCCTCCATCACAGCCAGCTGAGAAAATATGGCAAGGCTGATGGAACCCACTTACAGCGCAATGTTTCTCTTCCGAAGAGGAGATTTTGCTACCAAACGTCAGCAGCTCCTCAGAGTGCTGTTCTGGTGTAGACTAGGGAAAGCTCCCACGGTCCGAAGATTAGGAACGGCTCTTTTCCAGTGGCTTCATCCGAGAGAGAGCCAGAAGGGCTGATCTCAACAAATAGGGCTGCACACCGCGAGTGCTTCGGGCAGGGCAGTCCTGAGCCAGTGTGCCACCTAAGGAATGAAAGCAAAGTTTCCTAGCCGCAGGAAAGCAGACCGAGGCCTGCTGTTTTCTCTAGGCGATTGACGGTGAGCTTGAGGGTGAGGCCTGTACTACATTGTGGAAAAGCTCGGGGTCACGGCTGTCTTTCTCCCTCTCTCGGGCCCATACCCTGGGCTCAGCCATGGGGGAATGCTGAGTGGGAGAGACTGCCTCTCTGCCGGACTCAGAAGGCTGCCTCCCTTTAGGGCAAGTCCGCTTGTGTCTTACTTCGTGGAGGAGGAATGAGGGCGCCCAGAGATATTCTGACATGAAATGCCTAACGACAGAGGATCTGGAGGAGCTGGTTTGTCAGTGGAAGGAGCCAAAAAGCCTGCATTCCTAAGGCCTCGCTGAGAACTGCCAGACACTCTGCCGTCATAGGCCTAAGAACTGGAAATTGTGACGGCAAGGCAACACTTGGAATCCTAGGAGGCAGTGGAAGTGCGGCTCTCAAACTGGATGGAAGAAGCTTCCAAGCATAGTGTTCTTTCATGTACCAAAGAGAACCCAAGTGTCTGAGGCTGCTAGCCGTGTTGCTGGAGAGAACTGGCATCCCCGTGGGCCTGTCGGCTCATTTCCTCTTTCTGACCCTCGAAGGAAGGTCTTCCAAAAAGCCTTTGGGACCCGCTTAGAGAGAACAGCTGCCAAGCTGATGCACACAACTTTGACAGAGAGACTAGCCCTGGGTCCCAAGCAGCCACCTATCTCTGGAGAGTACGTACCCCACCCAGGGATTCAAGCAGGGAGTTGGCCTTGTACAACTTACGCAGGACACTGGGAGGAGATGGAGGGCCACTCTACCTGCGCTCACACTACGTGGCCCGGAGAAGTTATCACGCAGCAGAATTCAGCACCCTCCCACTACACGTGTGTAGCCAAAAGCGGCGCTGGGCAGTGGGTGTTCTCAGCCCAAGAGCAGTCCTTGTTCTGGGCCGCACCTGCTCTGTGCTTCAAAGGTTCTCTGAGTCTGCTCCTTTGGAGGCATTTCAGAGCTGACGCTATCCCTGGGCTGCCGAAGCAAAGAGGCCTAGCGGCCTTTCACACTGAAGGCATGGGCTTGTTTCCCATTCAGAGAGTGTATGTTGCCCCTCCCAGGCTGGAGGCCTGTAAGGTGACACCCTTTGCGCCGTGCCCCTGGAAAATGCCAGTGGCTGTACCCGATTTGGGCTGCCTGGTGAAACAACTTGCCGTCACCAGCACCCTGAGTACCTTTCCTGAAGTCTGAGTCCTAGCTAGGTAAACTCGGCCTTCGGAGGCGAGAGGGGAGCAAACATGTTCAACTTGTGGGGAAAGTCTTTGACCAATGACCAGTATGCTTGTGCCTGGGCGAGGCTTAGGCAGGAGCTTTCCAACACAGGGTTTTGACCTTACCATAAGCCGTCCCTTTGGGCTGAAGCAGGCGGCGGGTCTGTCTGTATCACAGTCTGGGAAGGAGGGCCTCAGGTGAGTCTGCCAACTGACTGCCCTCCATCACAGCCAGCTGAGAAAATATGGCAAGGCTGATGGAACCCACTTACAGCGCAATGTTTCTCTTCCGAAGAGGAGATTTTGCTACCAAACGTCAGCAGCTCCTCAGAGTGCTGTTCTGGTGTAGACTAGGGAAAGCTCCCACGGTCCGAAGATTAGGAACGGCTCTTTTCCAGTGGCTTCATCCGAGAGAGAGCCAGAAGGGCTGATCTCAACAAATAGGGCTGCACACCGCGAGTGCTTCGGGCAGGGCAGTCCTGAGCCAGTGTGCCACCTAAGGAATGAAAGCAAAGTTTCCTAGCCGCAGGAAAGCAGACCGAGGCCTGCTGTTTTCTCTAGGCGATTGACGTGAGCTTGAGGGTGAGGCCTGTACTACATTGTGGAAAAGCTCGGGGTCACGGCTGTCTTTCTCCCTCTCTCGGGCCCATACCCTGGGCTCAGCCATGGGGGAATGCTGAGTGGGAGAGACTGCCTCTCTGCCGGACTCAGAAGGCTGCCTCCCGTTAGGGCAAGTCCGCTTGTGTCTTACTTCGTGGAGGAGGAATGAGGGCGCCCAGAGATATTCTGACATGAAATGCCTAACGACAGAGGATCTGGAGGAGCTGGTTTGTCAGTGGAAGGAGCCAAAAAGCCTGCATTCCTAAGGCCTCGCTGAGAACTGCCAGACACTCTGCCGTCATAGGCCTAAGAACTGGAAATTGTGACGGCAAGGCAACACTTGGAATCCTAGGAGGCAGTGGAAGTGCGGCTCTCAAACTGGATGGAAGAAGCTTCCAAGCATAGTGTTCTTTCATGTACCAAAGAGAACCCAAGTGTCTGAGGCTGCTAGCCGTGTTGCTGGAGAGAACTGGCATCCCCGTGGGCCTGTCGGCTCATTTCCTCTTTCTGACCCTCGAAGGAAGGTCTTCCAAAAAGCCTTTGGGACCCGCTTAGAGAGAACAGCTGCCAAGCTGATGCACACAACTTTGACAGAGAGACTAGCCCTGGGTCCCAAGCAGCCACCTATCTCTGGAGAGTACGTACCCCACCCAGGGATTCAAGCAGGGAGTTGGCCTTGTACAACTTACGCAGGACACTGGGAGGAGATGGAGGGCCACTCTACCTGCGCTCACACTACGTGGCCCGGAGAAGTTATCACGCAGCAGAATTCAGCACCCTCCCACTACACGTGTGTAGCCAAAAGCGGCGCTGGGCAGTGGGTGTTCTCAGCCCAAGAGCAGTCCTTGTTCTGGGCCGCACCTGCTCTGTGCTTCAAAGGTTCTCTGAGTCTGCTCCTTTGGAGGCATTTCAGAGCTGACGCTATCCCTGGGCTGCCGAAGCAAAGAGGCCTAGCGGCCTTTCACACTGAAGGCATGGGCTTGTTTCCCATTCAGAGAGTGTATGTTGCCCCTCCCAGGCTGGAGGCCTGTAAGGTGACACCCTTTGCGCCGTGCCCCTGGAAAATGCCAGTGGCTGTACCCGATTTGGGCTGCCTGGTGAAACAACTTGCCGTCACCAGCACCCTGAGTACCTTTCCTGAAGTCTGAGTCCTAGCTAGGTAAACTCGGCCTTCGGAGGCGAGAGGGGAGCAAACATGTTCAACTTGTGGGGAAAGTCTTTGACCAATGACCAGTATGCTTGTGCCTGGGCGAGGCTTAGGCAGGAGCTTTCCAACACAGGGTTTTGACCTTACCATAAGCCGTCCCTTTGGGCTGAAGCAGGCGGCGGGTCTGTCTGTATCACAGTCTGGGAAGGAGGGCCTCAGGTGAGTCTGCCAACTGACTGCCCTCCATCACAGCCAGCTGAGAAAATATGGCAAGGCTGATGGAACCCACTTACAGCGCAATGTTTCTCTTCCGAAGAGGAGATTTTGCTACCAAACGTCAGCAGCTCCTCAGAGTGCTGTTCTGGTGTAGACTAGGGAAAGCTCCCACGGTCCGAAGATTAGGAACGGCTCTTTTCCAGTGGCTTCATCCGAGAGAGAGCCAGAAGGGCTGATCTCAACAAATAGGGCTGCACACCGCGAGTGCTTCGGGCAGGGCAGTCCTGAGCCAGTGTGCCACCTAAGGAATGAAAGCAAAGTTTCCTAGCCGCAGGAAAGCAGACCGAGGCCTGCTGTTTTCTCTAGGCGATTGACGTGAGCTTGAGGGTGAGGCCTGTACTACATTGTGGAAAAGCTCGGGGTCACGGCTGTCTTTCTCCCTCTCTCGGGCCCATACCCTGGGCTCAGCCATGGGGGAATGCTGAGTGGGAGAGACTGCCTCTCTGCCGGACTCAGAAGGCTGCCTCACGTTAGGGCAAGTCCGCTTGTGTCTTACTTCGTGGAGGAGGAATGAGGGCGCCCAGAGATATTCTGACATGAAATGCCTAACGGCAGAGGATCTGGAGGAGCTGGTTTGTCAGTGGAAGGAGCCAAAAAGCCTGCATTCCTAAGGCCTCGCTGAGAACTGCCAGACACTCTGCCGTCATAGGCCTAAGAACTGGAAATTGTGACGGCAAGGCAACACTTGGAATCCTAGGAGGCAGTGGAAGTGCGGCTCTCAAACTGGATGGAAGAAGCTTCCAAGCATAGTGTTCTTTCATGTACCAAAGAGAACCCAAGTGTCTGAGGCTGCTAGCCGTGTTGCTGGAGAGAACTGGCATCCCCGTGGGCCTGTCGGCTCATTTCCTCTTTCTGACCCTCGAAGGAAGGTCTTCCAAAAAGCCTTTGGGACCCGCTTAGAGAGAACAGCTGCCAAGCTGATGCACACAACTTTGACAGAGAGACTAGCCCTGGGTCCCAAGCAGCCACCTATCTCTGGAGAGTACGTACCCCACCCAGGGATTCAAGCAGGGAGTTGGCCTTGTACAACTTACGCAGGACACTGGGAGGAGATGGAGGGCCACTCTACCTGCGCTCACACTACGTGGCCCGGAGAAGTTATCACGCAGCAGAATTCAGCACCCTCCCACTACACGTGTGTAGCCAAAAGCGGCGCTGGGCAGTGGGTGTTCTCAGCCCAAGAGCAGTCCTTGTTCTGGGCCGCACCTGCTCTGTGCTTCAAAGGTTCTCTGAGTCTGCTCCTTTGGAGGCATTTCAGAGCTGACGCTATCCCTGGGCTGCCGAAGCAAAGAGGCCTAGCGGCCTTTCACACTGAAGGCATGGGCTTGTTTCCCATTCAGAGAGTGTATGTTGCCCCTCCCAGGCTGGAGGCCTGTAAGGTGACACCCTTTGCGCCGTGCCCCTGGAAAATGCCAGTGGCTGTACCCGATTTGGGCTGCCTGGTGAAACAACTTGCCGTCACCAGCACCCTGAGTACCTTTCCTGAAGTCTGAGTCCTAGCTAGGTAAACTCGGCCTTCGGAGGCGAGAGGGGAGCAAACATGTTCAACTTGTGGGGAAAGTCTTTGACCAATGACCAGTATGCTTGTGCCTGGGCGAGGCTTAGGCAGGAGCTTTCCAACACAGGGTTTTGACCTTACCATAAGCCGTCCCTTTGGGCTGAAGCAGGCGGCGGGTCTGTCTGTATCACAGTCTGGGAAGGAGGGCCTCAGGTGAGTCTGCCAACTGACTGCCCTCCATCACAGCCAGCTGAGAAAATATGGCAAGGCTGATGGAACCCACTTACAGCGCAATGTTTCTCTTCCGAAGAGGAGATTTTGCTACCAAACGTCAGCAGCTCCTCAGAGTGCTGTTCTGGTGTAGACTAGGGAAAGCTCCCACGGTCCGAAGATTAGGAACGGCTCTTTTCCAGTGGCTTCATCCGAGAGAGAGCCAGAAGGGCTGATCTCAACAAATAGGGCTGCACACCGCGAGTGCTTCGGGCAGGGCAGTCCTGAGCCAGTGTGCCACCTAAGGAATGAAAGCAAAGTTTCCTAGCCGCAGGAAAGCAGACCGAGGCCTGCTGTTTTCTCTAGGCGATTGACGTGAGCTTGAGGGTGAGGCCTGTACTACATTGTGGAAAAGCTCGGGGTCACGGCTGTCTTTCTCCCTCTCTCGGGCCCATACCCTGGGCTCAGCCATGGGGGAATGCTGAGTGGGAGAGACTGCCTCTCTGCCGGACTCAGAAGGCTGCCTCCCGTTAGGGCAAGTCCGCTTGTGTCTTACTTCGTGGAGGAGGAATGAGGGCGCCCAGAGATATTCTGACATGAAATGCCTAACGACAGAGGATCTGGAGGAGCTGGTTTGTCAGTGGAAGGAGCCAAAAAGCCTGCATTCCTAAGGCCTCGCTGAGAACTGCCAGACACTCTGCCGTCATAGGCCTAAGAACTGGAAATTGTGACGGCAAGGCAACACTTGGAATCCTAGGAGGCAGTGGAAGTGCGGCTCTCAAACTGGATGGAAGAAGCTTCCAAGCATAGTGTTCTTTCATGTACCAAAGAGAACCCAAGTGTCTGAGGCTGCTAGCCGTGTTGCTGGAGAGAACTGGCATCCCCGTGGGCCTGTCGGCTCATTTGCTCTTTCTGACCCTCGAAGGAAGGTCTTCCAAAAAGCCTTTGGGACCCGCTTAGAGAGAACAGCTGCCAAGCTGATGCACAGAACTTTGACAGAGAGACTAGCCCTGGGTCCCAAGCAGCCACCTATCTCTGGAGAGTACGTACCCCACCCAGGGATTCAAGCAGGGAGTTGGCCTTGTACAACTTACGCAGGACACTGGGAGGAGATGGAGGGCCACTCTACCTGCGCTCACACTACGTGGCCCGGAGAAGTTATCACGCAGCAGAATTCAGCACCCTCCCACTACACGTGTGTAGCCAAAAGCGGCGCTGGGCAGTGGGTGTTCTCAGCCCAAGAGCAGTCCTTGTTCTGGGCCGCACCTGCTCTGTGCTTCAAAGGTTCTCTGAGTCTGCTCCTTTGGAGGCATTTCAGAGCTGACGCTATCCCTGGGCTGCCGAAGCAAAGAGGCCTAGCGGCCTTTCACACTGAAGGCATGGGCTTGTTTCCCATTCAGAGAGTGTATGTTGCCCCTCCCAGGCTGGAGGCCTGTAAGGTGACACCCTTTGCGCCGTGCCCCTGGAAAATGCCAGTGGCTGTACCCGATTTGGGCTGCCTGGTGAAACAACTTGCCGTCACCAGCACCCTGAGTACCTTTCCTGAAGTCTGAGTCCTAGCTAGGTAAACTCGGCCTTCGGAGGCGAGAGGGGAGCAAACATGTTCAACTTGTGGGGAAAGTCTTTGACCAATGACCAGTATGCTTGTGCCTGGGCGAGGCTTAGGCAGGAGCTTTCCAACACAGGGTTTTGACCTTACCATAAGCCGTCCCTTTGGGCTGAAGCAGGCGGCGGGTCTGTCTGTATCACAGTCTGGGAAGGAGGGCCTCAGGTGAGTCTGCCAACTGACTGCCCTCCATCACAGCCAGCTGAGAAAATATGGCAAGGCTGATGGAACCCACTTACAGCGCAATGTTTCTCTTCCGAAGAGGAGATTTTGCTACCAAACGTCAGCAGCTCCTCAGAGTGCTGTTCTGGTGTAGACTAGGGAAAGCTCCCACGGTCCGAAGATTAGGAACGGCTCTTTTCCAGTGGCTTCATCCGAGAGAGAGCCAGAAGGGCTGATCTCAACAAATAGGGCTGCACACCGCGAGTGCTTCGGGCAGGGCAGTCCTGAGCCAGTGTGCCACCTAAGGAATGAAAGCAAAGTTTCCTAGCCGCAGGAAAGCAGACCGAGGCCTGCTGTTTTCTCTAGGCGATTGACGTGAGCTTGAGGGTGAGGCCTGTACTACATTGTGGAAAAGCTCGGGGTCACGGCTGTCTTTCTCCCTCTCTCGGGCCCATACCCTGGGCTCAGCCATGGGGGAATGCTGAGTGGGAGAGACTGCCTCTCTGCCGGACTCAGAAGGCTGCCTCCCGTTAGGGCAAGTCCGCTTGTGTCTTACTTCGTGGAGGAGGAATGAGGGCGCCCAGAGATATTCTGACATGAAATGCCTAACGACAGAGGATCTGGAGGAGCTGGTTTGTCAGTGGAAGGAGCCAAAAAGCCTGCATTCCTAAGGCCTCGCTGAGAACTGCCAGACACTCTGCCGTCATAGGCCTAAGAACTGGAAATTGTGACGGCAAGGCAACACTTGGAATCCTAGGAGGCAGTGGAAGTGCGGCTCTCAAACTGGATGGAAGAAGCTTCCAAGCATAGTGTTCTTTCATGTACCAAAGAGAACCCAAGTGTCTGAGGCTGCTAGCCGTGTTGCTGGAGAGAACTGGCATCCCCGTGGGCCTGTCGGCTCATTTCCTCTTTCTGACCCTCGAAGGAAGGTCTTCCAAAAAGCCTTTGGGACCCGCTTAGAGAGAACAGCTGCCAAGCTGATGCACAGAACTTTGACAGAGAGACTAGCCCTGGGTCCCAAGCAGCCACCTATCTCTGGAGAGTACGTACCCCACCCAGGGATTCAAGCAGGGAGTTGGCCTTGTACAACTTACGCAGGACACTGGGAGGAGATGGAGGGCCACTCTACCTGCGCTCACACTACGTGGCCCGGAGAAGTTATCACGCAGCAGAATTCAACACCCTCCCACTACACGTGTGTAGCCAAAAGCGGCGCTGGGCAGTGGGTGTTCTCAGCCCAAGAGCAGTCCTTGTTCTGGGCCGCACCTGCTCTGTGCTTCAAAGGTTCTCTGAGTCTGCTCCTTTGGAGGCATTTCAGAGCTGACGCTATCCCTGGGCTGCCGAAGCAAAGAGGCATAGCGGCCTTTCACACTGAAGGCATGGGCTTGTTTCCCATTCAGAGAGTGTATGTTGCCCCTCCCAGGCTGGAGGCCTGTAAGGTGACACCCTTTGCGCCGTGCCCCTGGAAAATGCCAGTGGCTGTACCCGATTTGGGCTGCCTGGTGAAACAACTTGCCGTCACCAGCACCCTGAGTACCTTTCCTGAAGTCTGAGTCCTAGCTAGGTAAACTCGGCCTTCGGAGGCGAGAGGGGAGCAAACATGTTCAACTTGTGGGGAAAGTCTTTGACCAATGACCAGTATGCTTGTGCCTGGGCGAGGCTTAGGCAGGAGCTTTCCAACACAGGGTTTTGACCTTACCATAAGCCGTCCCTTTGGGCTGAAGCAGGCGGCGGGTCTGTCTGTATCACAGTCTGGGAAGGAGGGCCTCAGGTGAGTCTGCCAACTGACTGCCCTCCATCACAGCCAGCTGAGAAAATATGGCAAGGCTGATGGAACCCACTTACAGCGCAATGTTTCTCTTCCGAAGAGGAGATTTTGCTACCAAACGTCAGCAGCTCCTCAGAGTGCTGTTCTGGTGTAGACTAGGGAAAGCTCCCACGGTCCGAAGATTAGGAACGGCTCTTTTCCAGTGGCTTCATCCGAGAGAGAGCCAGAAGGGCTGATCTCAACAAATAGGGCTGCACACCGCGAGTGCTTCGGGCAGGGCAGTCCTGAGCCAGTGTGCCACCTAAGGAATGAAAGCAAAGTTTCCTAGCCGCAGGAAAGCAGACCGAGGCCTGCTGTTTTCTCTAGGCGATTGACGGTGAGCTTGAGGGTGAGGCCTGTACTACATTGTGGAAAAGCTCGGGGTCACGGCTGTCTTTCTCCCTCTCTCGGGCCCATACCCTGGGCTCAGCCATGGGGGAATGCTGAGTGGGAGAGACTGCCTCTCTGCCGGACTCAGAAGGCTGCCTCCCTTTAGGGCAAGTCCGCTTGTGTCTTACTTCGTGGAGGAGGAATGAGGGCGCCCAGAGATATTCTGACATGAAATGCCTAACGACAGAGGATCTGGAGGAGCTGGTTTGTCAGTGGAAGGAGCCAAAAAGCCTGCATTCCTAAGGCCTCGCTGAGAACTGCCAGACACTCTGCCGTCATAGGCCTAAGAACTGGAAATTGTGACGGCAAGGCAACACTTGGAATCCTAGGAGGCAGTGGAAGTGCGGCTCTCAAACTGGATGGAAGAAGCTTCCAAGCATAGTGTTCTTTCATGTACCAAAGAGAACCCAAGTGTCTGAGGCTGCTAGCCGTGTTGCTGGAGAGAACTGGCATCCCCGTGGGCCTGTCGGCTCATTTCCTCTTTCTGACCCTCGAAGGAAGGTCTTCCAAAAAGCCTTTGGGACCCGCTTAGAGAGAACAGCTGCCAAGCTGATGCACACAACTTTGACAGAGAGACTAGCCCTGGGTCCCAAGCAGCCACCTATCTCTGGAGAGTACGTACCCCACCCAGGGATTCAAGCAGGGAGTTGGCCTTGTACAACTTACGCAGGACACTGGGAGGAGATGGAGGGCCACTCTACCTGCGCTCACACTACGTGGCCCGGAGAAGTTATCACGCAGCAGAATTCAGCACCCTCCCACTACACGTGTGTAGCCAAAAGCGGCGCTGGGCAGTGGGTGTTCTCAGCCCAAGAGCAGTCCTTGTTCTGGGCCGCACCTGCTCTGTGCTTCAAAGGTTCTCTGAGTCTGCTCCTTTGGAGGCATTTCAGAGCTGACGCTATCCCTGGGCTGCCGAAGCAAAGAGGCCTAGCGGCCTTTCACACTGAAGGCATGGGCTTGTTTCCCATTCAGAGAGTGTATGTTGCCCCTCCCAGGCTGGAGGCCTGTAAGGTGACACCCTTTGCGCCGTGCCCCTGGAAAATGCCAGTGGCTGTACCCGATTTGGGCTGCCTGGTGAAACAACTTGCCGTCACCAGCACCCTGAGTACCTTTCCTGAAGTCTGAGTCCTAGCTAGGTAAACTCGGCCTTCGGAGGCGAGAGGGGAGCAAACATGTTCAACTTGTGGGGAAAGTCTTTGACCAATGACCAGTATGCTTGTGCCTGGGCGAGGCTTAGGCAGGAGCTTTCCAACACAGGGTTTTGACCTTACCATAAGCCGTCCCTTTGGGCTGAAGCAGGCGGCGGGTCTGTCTGTATCACAGTCTGGGAAGGAGGGCCTCAGGTGAGTCTGCCAACTGACTGCCCTCCATCACAGCCAGCTGAGAAAATATGGCAAGGCTGATGGAACCCACTTACAGCGCAATGTTTCTCTTCCGAAGAGGAGATTTTGCTACCAAACGTCAGCAGCTCCTCAGAGTGCTGTTCTGGTGTAGACTAGGGAAAGCTCCCACGGTCCGAAGATTAGGAACGGCTCTTTTCCAGTGGCTTCATCCGAGAGAGAGCCAGAAGGGCTGATCTCAACAAATAGGGCTGCACACCGCGAGTGCTTCGGGCAGGGCAGTCCTGAGCCAGTGTGCCACCTAAGGAATGAAAGCAAAGTTTCCTAGCCGCAGGAAAGCAGACCGAGGCCTGCTGTTTTCTCTAGGCGATTGACGTGAGCTTGAGGGTGAGGCCTGTACTACATTGTGGAAAAGCTCGGGGTCACGGCTGTCTTTCTCCCTCTCTCGGGCCCATACCCTGGGCTCAGCCATGGGGGAATGCTGAGTGGGAGAGACTGCCTCTCTGCCGGACTCAGAAGGCTGCCTCCCGTTAGGGCAAGTCCGCTTGTGTCTTACTTCGTGGAGGAGGAATGAGGGCGCCCAGAGATATTCTGACATGAAATGCCTAACGGCAGAGGATCTGGAGGAGCTGGTTTGTCAGTGGAAGGAGCCAAAAAGCCTGCATTCCTAAGGCCTCGCTGAGAACTGCCAGACACTCTGCCGTCATAGGCCTAAGAACTGGAAATTGTGACGGCAAGGCAACACTTGGAATCCTAGGAGGCAGTGGAAGTGCGGCTCTCAAACTGGATGGAAGAAGCTTCCAAGCATAGTGTTCTTTCATGTACCAAAGAGAACCCAAGTGTCTGAGGCTGCTAGCCGTGTTGCTGGAGAGAACTGGCATCCCCGTGGGCCTGTCGGCTCATTTGCTCTTTCTGACCCTCGAAGGAAGGTCTTCCAAAAAGCCTTTGGGACCCGCTTAGAGAGAACAGCTGCCAAGCTGATGCACAGAACTTTGACAGAGAGACTAGCCCTGGGTCCCAAGCAGCCACCTATCTCTGGAGAGTACGTACCCCACCCAGGGATTCAAGCAGGGAGTTGGCCTTGTACAACTTACGCAGGACACTGGGAGGAGATGGAGGGCCACTCTACCTGCGCTCACACTACGTGGCCCGGAGAAGTTATCACGCAGCAGAATTCAGCACCCTCCCACTACACGTGTGTAGCCAAAAGCGGTGCTGGGCAGTGGGTGTTCTCAGCCCAAGAGCAGTCCTTGTTCTGGGCCGCACCTGCTCTGTGCTTCAAAGGTTCTCTGAGTCTGCTCCTTTGGAGGCATTTCAGAGCTGACGCTATCCCTGGGCTGCCGAAGCAAAGAGGCCTAGCGGCCTTTCACACTGAAGGCATGGGCTTGTTTCCCATTCAGAGAGTGTATGTTGCCCCTCCCAGGCTGGAGGCCTGTAAGGTGACACCCTTTGCGCCGTGCCCCTGGAAAATGCCAGTGGCTGTACCCGATTTGGGCTGCCTGGTGAAACAACTTGCCGTCACCAGCACCCTGAGTACCTTTCCTGAAGTCTGAGTCCTAGCTAGGTAAACTCGGCCTTCGGAGGCGAGAGGGGAGCAAACATGTTCAACTTGTGGGGAAAGTCTTTGACCAATGACCAGTATGCTTGTGCCTGGGCGAGGCTTAGGCAGGAGCTTTCCAACACAGGGTTTTGACCTTACCATAAGCCGTCCCTTTGGGCTGAAGCAGGCGGCGGGTCTGTCTGTATCACAGTCTGGGAAGGAGGGCCTCAGGTGAGTCTGCCAACTGACTGCCCTCCATCACAGCCAGCTGAGAAAATATGGCAAGGCTGATGGAACCCACTTACAGCGCAATGTTTCTCTTCCGAAGAGGAGATTTTGCTACCAAACGTCAGCAGCTCCTCAGAGTGCTGTTCTGGTGTAGACTAGGGAAAGCTCCCACGGTCCGAAGATTAGGAACGGCTCTTTTCCAGTGGCTTCATCCGAGAGAGAGCCAGAAGGGCTGATCTCAACAAATAGGGCTGCACACCGCGAGTGCTTCGGGCAGGGCAGTCCTGAGCCAGTGTGCCACCTAAGGAATGAAAGCAAAGTTTCCTAGCCGCAGGAAAGCAGACCGAGGCCTGCTGTTTTCTCTAGGCGATTGACGTGAGCTTGAGGGTGAGGCCTGTACTACATTGTGGAAAAGCTCGGGGTCACGGCTGTCTTTCTCCCTCTCTCGGGCCCATACCCTGGGCTCAGCCATGGGAGAATGCTGAGTGGGAGAGACTGCCTCTCTGCCGGACTCAGAAGGCTGCCTCCCGTTAGGGCAAGTCCGCTTGTGTCTTACTTCGTGGAGGAGGAATGAGGGCGCCCAGAGATATTCTGACATGAAATGCCTAACGGCAGAGGATCTGGAGGAGCTGGTTTGTCAGTGGAAGGAGCCAAAAAGCCTGCATTCCTAAGGCCTCGCTGAGAACTGCCAGACACTCTGCCGTCATAGGCCTAAGAACTGGAAATTGTGACGGCAAGGCAACACTTGGAATCCTAGGAGGCAGTGGAAGTGCGGCTCTCAAACTGGATGGAAGAAGCTTCCAAGCATAGTGTTCTTTCATGTACCAAAGAGAACCCAAGTGTCTGAGGCTGCTAGCCGTGTTGCTGGAGAGAACTGGCATCCCCGTGGGCCTGTCGGCTCATTTGCTCTTTCTGACCCTCGAAGGAAGGTCTTCCAAAAAGCCTTTGGGACCCGCTTAGAGAGAACAGCTGCCAAGCTGATGCACAGAACTTTGACAGAGAGACTAGCCCTGGGTCCCAAGCAGCCACCTATCTCTGGAGAGTACGTACCCCACCCAGGGATTCAAGCAGGGAGTTGGCCTTGTACAACTTACGCAGGACACTGGGAGGAGATGGAGTAGCCAAAAGCGGCGCTGGGCAGTGGGTGTTCTCAGCCCAAGAGCAGTCCTTGTTCTGGGCCGCACCTGCTCTGTGGTTCAAAGGTTCTCTGAGTCTGCTCCTTTGGAGGCATTTCAGAGCTGACGCTACTTGTTTCCCATTCAGAGAGTGTATGTTGCCCCTCCCAGGCTGGAGGCCTGTAAGGTGACACCCTTTGCGCCGTGCCCCTGGAAAATGCCAGTGGCTGTACCCGATTTGGGCTGCCTGGTGAAACAACTTGCCGTCACCAGCACCCTGAGTACCTTTCCTGAAGTCTGAGTCCTAGCTAGGTAAACTCGGCCTTCGGAGGCGAGAGGGGAGCAAACATGTTCAACTTGTGGGGAAAGTCTTTGACCAATGACCAGTATGCTTGTGCCTGGGCGAGGCTTAGGCAGGAGCTTTCCAACACAGGGTTTTGACCTTACCATAAGCCGTCCCTTTGGGCTGAAGCAGGCGGCGGGTCTGTCTGTATCACAGTCTGGGAAGGAGGGCCTCAGGTGAGTCTGCCAACTGACTGCCCTCCATCACAGCCAGCTGAGAAAATATGGCAAGGCTGATGGAACCCACTTACAGCGCAATGTTTCTCTTCCGAAGAGGAGATTTTGCTACCAAACGTCAGCAGCTCCTCAGAGTGCTGTTCTGGTGTAGACTAGGGAAAGCTCCCACGGTCCGAAGATTAGGAACGGCTCTTTTCCAGTGGCTTCATCCGAGAGAGAGCCAGAAGGGCTGATCTCAACAAATAGGGCTGCACACCGCGAGTGCTTCGGGCAGGGCAGTCCTGAGCCAGTGTGCCACCTAAGGAATGAAAGCAAAGTTTCCTAGCCGCAGGAAAGCAGACCGAGGCCTGCTGTTTTCTCTAGGCGATTGACGGTGAGCTTGAGGGTGAGGCCTGTACTACATTGTGGAAAAGCTCGGGGTCACGGCTGTCTTTCTCCCTCTCTCGGGCCCATACCCTGGGCTCAGCCATGGGGGAATGCTGAGTGGGAGAGACTGCCTCTCTGCCGGACTCAGAAGGCTGCCTCCCTTTAGGGCAAGTCCGCTTGTGTCTTACTTCGTGGAGGAGGAATGAGGGCGCCCAGAGATATTCTGACATGAAATGCCTAACGACAGAGGATCTGGAGGAGCTGGTTTGTCAGTGGAAGGAGCCAAAAAGCCTGCATTCCTAAGGCCTCGCTGAGAACTGCCAGACACTCTGCCGTCATAGGCCTAAGAACTGGAAATTGTGACGGCAAGGCAACACTTGGAATCCTAGGAGGCAGTGGAAGTGCGGCTCTCAAACTGGATGGAAGAAGCTTCCAAGCATAGTGTTCTTTCATGTACCAAAGAGAACCCAAGTGTCTGAGGCTGCTAGCCGTGTTGCTGGAGAGAACTGGCATCCCCGTGGGCCTGTCGGCTCATTTGCTCTTTCTGACCCTCGAAGGAAGGTCTTCCAAAAAGCCTTTGGGACCCGCTTAGAGAGAACAGCTGCCAAGCTGATGCACACAACTTTGACAGAGAGACTAGCCCTGGGTCCCAAGCAGCCACCTATCTCTGGAGAGTACGTACCCCACCCAGGGATTCAAGCAGGGAGTTGGCCTTGTACAACTTACGCAGGACACTGGGAGGAGATGGAGGGCCACTCTACCTGCGCTCACACTACGTGGCCCGGAGAAGTTATCACGCAGCAGAATTCAGCACCCTCCCACTACACGTGTGTAGCCAAAAGCGGCGCTGGGCAGTGGGTGTTCTCAGCCCAAGAGCAGTCCTTGTTCTGGGCCGCACCTGCTCTGTGGTTCAAAGGTTCTCTGAGTCTGCTCCTTTGGAGGCATTTCAGAGCTGACGCTATCCCTGGGCTGCCGAAGCAAAGAGGCATAGCGGCCTTTCACACTGAAGGCATGGGCTTGTTTCCCATTCAGAGAGTGTATGTTGCCCCTCCCAGGCTGGAGGCCTGTAAGGTGACACCCTTTGCGCCGTGCCCCTGGAAAATGCCAGTGGCTGTACCCGATTTGGGCTGCCTGGTGAAACAACTTGCCGTCACCAGCACCCTGAGTAACTTTCCTGAAGTCTGAGTCCTAGCTAGGTAAACTCGGCCTTCGGAGGCGAGAGGGGAGCAAACATGTTCAACTTGTGGGGAAAGTCTTTGACCAATGACCAGTATGCTTGTGCCTGGGCGAGGCTTAGGCAGGAGCTTTCCAACACAGGGTTTTGACCTTACCATAAGCCGTCCCTTTGGGCTGAAGCAGGCGGCGGGTCTGTCTGTATCACAGTCTGGGAAGGAGGGCCTCAGGTGAGTCTGCCAACTGACTGCCCTCCATCACAGCCAGCTGAGAAAATATGGCAAGGCTGATGGAACCCACTTACAGCGCAATGTTTCTCTTCCGAAGAGGAGATGTTGCTACCAAACGTCAGCAGCTCCTCAGAGTGCTGTTCTGGTGTAGACTAGGGAAAGCTCCCACGGTCCGAAGATTAGGAACGGCTCTTTTCCAGTGGCTTCATCCGAGAGAGAGCCAGAAGGGCTGATCTCAACAAATAGGGCTGCACACCGCGAGTGCTTCGGGCAGGGCAGTCCTGAGCCAGTGTGCCACCTAAGGAATGAAAGCAAAGTTTCCTAGCCGCAGGAAAGCAGACCGAGGCCTGCTGTTTTCTCTAGGCGATTGACGGTGAGCTTGAGGGTGAGGCCTGTACTACATTGTGGAAAAGCTCGGGGTCACGGCTGTCTTTCTCCCTCTCTCGGGCCCATAACCTGGGCTCAGCCATGGGGGAATGCTGAGTGGGAGAGACTGCCTCTCTGCCGGACTCAGAAGGCTGCCTCCCTTTAGGGCAAGTCCGCTTGTGTCTTACTTCGTGGAGGAGGAATGAGGGCGCCCAGAGATATTCTGACATGAAATGCCTAACGACAGAGGATCTGGAGGAGCTGGTTTGTCAGTGGAAGGAGCCAAAAAGCCTGCATTCCTAAGGCCTCGCTGAGAACTGCCAGACACTCTGCCGTCATAGGCCTAAGAACTGGAAATTGTGACGGCAAGGCAACACTTGGAATCCTAGGAGGCAGTGGAAGTGCGGCTCTCAAACTGGATGGAAGAAGCTTCCAAGCATAGTGTTCTTTCATGTACCAAAGAGAACCCAAGTGTCTGAGGCTGCTAGCCGTGTTGCTGGAGAGAACTGGCATCCCCGTGGGCCTGTCGGCTCATTTCCTCTTTCTGACCCTCGAAGGAAGGTCTTCCAAAAAGCCTTTGGGACCCGCTTAGAGAGAACAGCTGCCAAGCTGATGCACACAACTTTGACAGAGAGACTAGCCCTGGGTCCCAAGCAGCCACCTATCTCTGGAGAGTACGTACCCCACCCAGGGATTCAAGCAGGGAGTTGGCCTTGTACAACTTACGCAGGACACTGGGAGGAGATGGAGGGCCACTCTACCTGCGCTCACACTACGTGGCCCGGAGAAGTTATCACGCAGCAGAATTCAGCACCCTCCCACTACACGTGTGTAGCCAAAAGCGGCGCTGGGCAGTGGGTGTTCTCAGCCCAAGAGCAGTCCTTGTTCTGGGCCGCACCTGCTCTGTGGTTCAAAGGTTCTCTGAGTCTGCTCCTTTGGAGGCATTTCAGAGCTGACGCTATCCCTGGGCTGCCGAAGCAAAGAGGCATAGCGGCCTTTCACACTGAAGGCATGGGCTTGTTTCCCATTCAGAGAGTGTATGTTGCCCCTCCCAGGCTGGAGGCCTGTAAGGTGACACCCTTTGCGCCGTGCCCCTGGAAAATGCCAGTGGCTGTACCCGATTTGGGCTGCCTGGTGAAACAACTTGCCGTCACCAGCACCCTGAGTACCTTTCCTGAAGTCTGAGTCCTAGCTAGGTAAACTCGGCCTTCGGAGGCGAGAGGGGAGCAAACATGTTCAACTTGTGGGGAAAGTCTTTGACCAATGACCAGTATGCTTGTGCCTGGGCGAGGCTTAGGCAGGAGCTTTCCAACACAGGGTTTTGACCTTACCATAAGCCGTCCCTTTGGGCTGAAGCAGGCGGCGGGTCTGTCTGTATCACAGTCTGGGGAGGAGGGCCTCAGGTGAGTCTGCCAACTGACTGCCCTCCATCACAGCCAGCTGAGAAAATATGGCAAGGCTGATGGAACCCACTTACAGCGCAATGTTTCTCATCCGAAGAGGAGATTTTGCTACCAAACGTCAGCAGCTCCTCAGAGTGCTGTTCTGGTGTAGACTAGGGAAAGCTCCCACGGTCCGAAGATTAGGAACGGCTCTTTTCCAGTGGCTTCATCCGAGAGAGAGCCAGAAGGGCTGATCTCAACAAATAGGGCTGCACACCGCGAGTGCTTCGGGCAGGGCAGTCCTGAGCCAGTGTGCCACCTAAGGAATGAAAGCAAAGTTTCCTAGCCGCAGGAAAGCAGACCGAGGCCTGCTGTTTTCTCTAGGCGATTGACGGTGAGCTTGAGGGTGAGGCCTGTACTACATTGTGGAAAAGCTCGGGGTCACGGCTGTCTTTCTCCCTCTCTCGGGCCCATACCCTGGGCTCAGCCATGGGGGAATGCTGAGTGGGAGAGACTGCCTCTCTGCCGGACTCAGAAGGCTGCCTCCCTTTAGGGCAAGTCCGCTTGTGTCTTACTTCGTGGAGGAGGAATGAGGGCGCCCAGAGATATTCTGACATGAAATGCCTAACGACAGAGGATCTGGAGGAGCTGGTTTGTCAGTGGAAGGAGCCAAAAAGCCTGCATTCCTAAGGCCTCGCTGAGAACTGCCAGACACTCTGCCGTCATAGGCCTAAGAACTGGAAATTGTGACGGCAAGGCAACACTTGGAATCCTAGGAGGCAGTGGAAGTGCGGCTCTCAAACTGGATGGAAGAAGCTTCCAAGCATAGTGTTCTTTCATGTACCAAAGAGAACCCAAGTGTCTGAGGCTGCTAGCCGTGTTGCTGGAGAGAACTGGCATCCCCGTGGGCCTGTCGGCTCATTTCCTCTTTCTGACCCTCGAAGGAAGGTCTTCCAAAAAGCCTTTGGGACCCGCTTAGAGAGAACAGCTGCCAAGCTGATGCACACAACTTTGACAGAGAGACTAGCCCTGGGTCCCAAGCAGCCACCTATCTCTGGAGAGTACGTACCCCACCCAGGGATTCAAGCAGGGAGTTGGCCTTGTACAACTTACGCAGGACACTGGGAGGAGATGGAGGGCCACTCTACCTGCGCTCACACTACGTGGCCCGGAGAAGTTATCACGCAGCAGAATTCAGCACCCTCCCACTACACGTGTGTAGCCAAAAGCGGCGCTGGGCAGTGGGTGTTCTCAGCCCAAGAGCAGTCCTTGTTCTGGGCCGCACCTGCTCTGTGCTTCAAAGGTTCTCTGAGTCTGCTCCTTTGGAGGCATTTCAGAGCTGACGCTATCCCTGGGCTGCCGAAGCAAAGAGGCATAGCGGCCTTTCACACTGAAGGCATGGGCTTGTTTCCCATTCAGAGAGTGTATGTTGCCCCTCCCAGGCTGGAGGCCTGTAAGGTGACACCCTTTGCGCCGTGCCCCTGGAAAATGCCAGTGGCTGTACCCGATTTGGGCTGCCTGGTGAAACAACTTGCCGTCACCAGCACCCTGAGTACCTTTCCTGAAGTCTGAGTCCTAGCTAGGTAAACTCGGCCTTCGGAGGCGAGAGGGGAGCAAACATGTTCAACTTGTGGGGAAAGTCTTTGACCAATGACCAGTATGCTTGTGCCTGGGCGAGGCTTAGGCAGGAGCTTTCCAACACAGGGTTTTGACCTTACCATAAGCCGTCCCTTTGGGCTGAAGCAGGCGGCGGGTCTGTCTGTATCACAGTCTGGGGAGGAGGGCCTCAGGTGAGTCTGCCAACTGACTGCCCTCCATCACAGCCAGCTGAGAAAATATGGCAAGGCTGATGGAACCCACTTACAGCGCAATGTTTCTCTTCCGAAGAGGAGATTTTGCTACCAAACGTCAGCAGCTCCTCAGAGTGCTGTTCTGGTGTAGACTAGGGAAAGCTCCCACGGTCCGAAGATTAGGAACGGCTCTTTTCCAGTGGCTTCATCCGAGAGAGAGCCAGAAGGGCTGATCTCAACAAATAGGGCTGCACACCGCGAGTGCTTCGGGCAGGGCAGTCCTGAGCCAGTGTGCCACCTAAGGAATGAAAGCAAAGTTTCCTAGCCGCAGGAAAGCAGACCGAGGCCTGCTGTTTTCTCTAGGCGATTGACGGTGAGCTTGAGGGTGAGGCCTGTACTACATTGTGGAAAAGCTCGGGGTCACGGCTGTCTTTCTCCCTCTCTCGGGCCCATACCCTGGGCTCAGCCATGGGGGAATGCTGAGTGGGAGAGACTGCCTCTCTGCCGGACTCAGAAGGCTGCCTCCCTTTAGGGCAAGTCCGCTTGTGTCTTACTTCGTGGAGGAGGAATGAGGGCGCCCAGAGATATTCTGACATGAAATGCCTAACGACAGAGGATCTGGAGGAGCTGGTTTGTCAGTGGAAGGAGCCAAAAAGCCTGCATTCCTAAGGCCTCGCTGAGAACTGCCAGACACTCTGCCGTCATAGGCCTAAGAACTGGAAATTGTGACGGCAAGGCAACACTTGGAATCCTAGGAGGCAGTGGAAGTGCGGCTCTCAAACTGGATGGAAGAAGCTTCCAAGCATAGTGTTCTTTCATGTACCAAAGAGAACCCAAGTGTCTGAGGCTGCTAGCCGTGTTGCTGGAGAGAACTGGCATCCCCGTGGGCCTGTCGGCTCATTTCCTCTTTCTGACCCTCGAAGGAAGGTCTTCCAAAAAGCCTTTGGGACCCGCTTAGAGAGAACAGCTGCCAAGCTGATGCACACAACTTTGACAGAGAGACTAGCCCTGGGTCCCAAGCAGCCACCTATCTCTGGAGAGTACGTACCCCACCCAGGGATTCAAGCAGGGAGTTGGCCTTGTACAACTTACGCAGGACACTGGGAGGAGATGGAGGGCCACTCTACCTGCGCTCACACTACGTGGCCCGGAGAAGTTATCACGCAGCAGAATTCAGCACCCTCCCACTACACGTGTGTAGCCAAAAGCGGCGCTGGGCAGTGGGTGTTCTCAGCCCAAGAGCAGTCCTTGTTCTGGGCCGCACCTGCTCTGTGCTTCAAAGGTTCTCTGAGTCTGCTCCTTTGGAGGCATTTCAGAGCTGACGCTATCCCTGGGCTGCCGAAGCAAAGAGGCATAGCGGCCTTTCACACTGAAGGCATGGGCTTGTTTCCCATTCAGAGAGTGTATGTTGCCCCTCCCAGGCTGGAGGCCTGTAAGGTGACACCCTTTGCGCCGTGCCCCTGGAAAATGCCAGTGGCTGTACCCGATTTGGGCTGCCTGGTGAAACAACTTGCCGTCACCAGCACCCTGAGTACCTTTCCTGAAGTCTGAGTCCTAGCTAGGTAAACTCGGCCTTCGGAGGCGAGAGGGGAGCAAACATGTTCAACTTGTGGGGAAAGTCTTTGACCAATGACCAGTATGCTTGTGCCTGGGCGAGGCTTAGGCAGGAGCTTTCCAACACAGGGTTTTGACCTTACCATAAGCCGTCCCTTTGGGCTGAAGCAGGCGGCGGGTCTGTCTGTATCACAGTCTGGGGAGGAGGGCCTCAGGTGAGTCTGCCAACTGACTGCCCTCCATCACAGCCAGCTGAGAAAATATGGCAAGGCTGATGGAACCCACTTACAGCGCAATGTTTCTCTTCCGAAGAGGAGATTTTGCTACCAAACGTCAGCAGCTCCTCAGAGTGCTGTTCTGGTGTAGACTAGGGAAAGCTCCCACGGTCCGAAGATTAGGAACGGCTCTTTTCCAGTGGCTTCATCCGAGAGAGAGCCAGAAGGGCTGATCTCAACAAATAGGGCTGCACACCGCGAGTGCTTCGGGCAGGGCAGTCCTGAGCCAGTGTGCCACCTAAGGAATGAAAGCAAAGTTTCCTAGCCGCAGGAAAGCAGACCGAGGCCTGCTGTTTTCTCTAGGCGATTGACGGTGAGCTTGAGGGTGAGGCCTGTACTACATTGTGGAAAAGCTCGGGGTCACGGCTGTCTTTCTCCCTCTCTCGGGCCCATACCCTGGGCTCAGCCATGGGGGAATGCTGAGTGGGAGAGACTGCCTCTCTGCCGGACTCAGAAGGCTGCCTCCCTTTAGGGCAAGTCCGCTTGTGTCTTACTTCGTGGAGGAGGAATGAGGGCGCCCAGAGATATTCTGACATGAAATGCCTAACGACAGAGGATCTGGAGGAGCTGGTTTGTCAGTGGAAGGAGCCAAAAAGCCTGCATTCCTAAGGCCTCGCTGAGAACTGCCAGACACTCTGCCGTCATAGGCCTAAGAACTGGAAATTGTGACGGCAAGGCAACACTTGGAATCCTAGGAGGCAGTGGAAGTGCGGCTCTCAAACTGGATGGAAGAAGCTTCCAAGCATAGTGTTCTTTCATGTACCAAAGAGAACCCAAGTGTCTGAGGCTGCTAGCCGTGTTGCTGGAGAGAACTGGCATCCCCGTGGGCCTGTCGGCTCATTTCCTCTTTCTGACCCTCGAAGGAAGGTCTTCCAAAAAGCCTTTGGGACCCGCTTAGAGAGAACAGCTGCCAAGCTGATGCACACAACTTTGACAGAGAGACTAGCCCTGGGTCCCAAGCAGCCACCTATCTCTGGAGAGTACGTACCCCACCCAGGGATTCAAGCAGGGAGTTGGCCTTGTACAACTTACGCAGGACACTGGGAGGAGATGGAGGGCCACTCTACCTGCGCTCACACTACGTGGCCCGGAGAAGTTATCACGCAGCAGAATTCAGCACCCTCCCACTACACGTGTGTAGCCAAAAGCGGCGCTGGGCAGTGGGTGTTCTCAGCCCAAGAGCAGTCCTTGTTCTGGGCCGCACCTGCTCTGTGGTTCAAAGGTTCTCTGAGTCTGCTCCTTTGGAGGCATTTCAGAGCTGACGCTATCCCTGGGCTGCCGAAGCAAAGAGGCATAGCGGCCTTTCACACTGAAGGCATGGGCTTGTTTCCCATTCAGAGAGTGTATGTTGCCCCTCCCAGGCTGGAGGCCTGTAAGGTGACACCCTTTGCGCCGTGCCCCTGGAAAATGCCAGTGGCTGTACCCGATTTGGGCTGCCTGGTGAAACAACTTGCCGTCACCAGCACCCTGAGTACCTTTCCTGAAGTCTGAGTCCTAGCTAGGTAAACTCGGCCTTCGGAGGCGAGAGGGGAGCAAACATGTTCAACTTGTGGGGAAAGTCTTTGACCAATGACCAGTATGCTTGTGCCTGGGCGAGGCTTAGGCAGGAGCTTTCCAACACAGGGTTTTGACCTTACCATAAGCCGTCCCTTTGGGCTGAAGCAGGCGGCGGGTCTGTCTGTATCACAGTCTGGGGAGGAGGGCCTCAGGTGAGTCTGCCAACTGACTGCCCTCCATCACAGCCAGCTGAGAAAATATGGCAAGGCTGATGGAACCCACTTACAGCGCAATGTTTCTCTTCCGAAGAGGAGATTTTGCTACCAAACGTCAGCAGCTCCTCAGAGTGCTGTTCTGGTGTAGACTAGGGAAAGCTCCCACGGTCCGAAGATTAGGAACGGCTCTTTTCCAGTGGCTTCATCCGAGAGAGAGCCAGAAGGGCTGATCTCAACAAATAGGGCTGCACACCGCGAGTGCTTCGGGCAGGGCAGTCCTGAGCCAGTGTGCCACCTAAGGAATGAAAGCAAAGTTTCCTAGCCGCAGGAAAGCAGACCGAGGCCTGCTGTTTTCTCTAGGCGATTGACGGTGAGCTTGAGGGTGAGGCCTGTACTACATTGTGGAAAAGCTCGGGGTCACGGCTGTCTTTCTCCCTCTCTCGGGCCCATACCCTGGGCTCAGCCATGGGGGAATGCTGAGTGGGAGAGACTGCCTCTCTGCCGGACTCAGAAGGCTGCCTCCCTTTAGGGCAAGTCCGCTTGTGTCTTACTTCGTGGAGGAGGAATGAGGGCGCCCAGAGATATTCTGACATGAAATGCCTAACGACAGAGGATCTGGAGGAGCTGGTTTGTCAGTGGAAGGAGCCAAAAAGCCTGCATTCCTAAGGCCTCGCTGAGAACTGCCAGACACTCTGCCGTCATAGGCCTAAGAACTGGAAATTGTGACGGCAAGGCAACACTTGGAATCCTAGGAGGCAGTGGAAGTGCGGCTCTCAAACTGGATGGAAGAAGCTTCCAAGCATAGTGTTCTTTCATGTACCAAAGAGAACCCAAGTGTCTGAGGCTGCTAGCCGTGTTGCTGGAGAGAACTGGCATCCCCGTGGGCCTGTCGGCTCATTTCCTCTTTCTGACCCTCGAAGGAAGGTCTTCCAAAAAGCCTTTGGGACCCGCTTAGAGAGAACAGCTGCCAAGCTGATGCACACAACTTTGACAGAGAGACTAGCCCTGGGTCCCAAGCAGCCACCTATCTCTGGAGAGTACGTACCCCACCCAGGGATTCAAGCAGGGAGTTGGCCTTGTACAACTTACGCAGGACACTGGGAGGAGATGGAGGGCCACTCTACCTGCGCTCACACTACGTGGCCCGGAGAAGTTATCACGCAGCAGAATTCAGCACCCTCCCACTACACGTGTGTAGCCAAAAGCGGCGCTGGGCAGTGGGTGTTCTCAGCCCAAGAGCAGTCCTTGTTCTGGGCCGCACCTGCTCTGTGCTTCAAAGGTTCTCTGAGTCTGCTCCTTTGGAGGCATTTCAGAGCTGACGCTATCCCTGGGCTGCCGAAGCAAAGAGGCATAGCGGCCTTTCACACTGAAGGCATGGGCTTGTTTCCCATTCAGAGAGTGTATGTTGCCCCTCCCAGGCTGGAGGCCTGTAAGGTGACACCCTTTGCGCCGTGCCCCTGGAAAATGCCAGTGGCTGTACCCGATTTGGGCTGCCTGGTGAAACAACTTGCCGTCACCAGCACCCTGAGTACCTTTCCTGAAGTCTGAGTCCTAGCTAGGTAAACTCGGCCTTCGGAGGCGAGAGGGGAGCAAACATGTTCAACTTGTGGGGAAAGTCTTTGACCAATGACCAGTATGCTTGTGCCTGGGCGAGGCTTAGGCAGGAGCTTTCCAACACAGGGTTTTGACCTTACCATAAGCCGTCCCTTTGGGCTGAAGCAGGCGGCGGGTCTGTCTGTATCACAGTCTGGGGAGGAGGGCCTCAGGTGAGTCTGCCAACTGACTGCCCTCCATCACAGCCAGCTGAGAAAATATGGCAAGGCTGATGGAACCCACTTACAGCGCAATGTTTCTCTTCCGAAGAGGAGATTTTGCTACCAAACGTCAGCAGCTCCTCAGAGTGCTGTTCTGGTGTAGACTAGGGAAAGCTCCCACGGTCCGAAGATTAGGAACGGCTCTTTTCCAGTGGCTTCATCCGAGAGAGAGCCAGAAGGGCTGATCTCAACAAATAGGGCTGCACACCGCGAGTGCTTCGGGCAGGGCAGTCCTGAGCCAGTGTGCCACCTAAGGAATGAAAGCAAAGTTTCCTAGCCGCAGGAAAGCAGACCGAGGCCTGCTGTTTTCTCTAGGCGATTGACGGTGAGCTTGAGGGTGAGGCCTGTACTACATTGTGGAAAAGCTCGGGGTCACGGCTGTCTTTCTCCCTCTCTCGGGCCCATACCCTGGGCTCAGCCATGGGGGAATGCTGAGTGGGAGAGACTGCCTCTCTGCCGGACTCAGAAGGCTGCCTCCCTTTAGGGCAAGTCCGCTTGTGTCTTACTTCGTGGAGGAGGAATGAGGGCGCCCAGAGATATTCTGACATGAAATGCCTAACGACAGAGGATCTGGAGGAGCTGGTTTGTCAGTGGAAGGAGCCAAAAAGCCTGCATTCCTAAGGCCTCGCTGAGAACTGCCAGACACTCTGCCGTCATAGGCCTAAGAACTGGAAATTGTGACGGCAAGGCAACACTTGGAATCCTAGGAGGCAGTGGAAGTGCGGCTCTCAAACTGGATGGAAGAAGCTTCCAAGCATAGTGTTCTTTCATGTACCAAAGAGAACCCAAGTGTCTGAGGCTGCTAGCCGTGTTGCTGGAGAGAACTGGCATCCCCGTGGGCCTGTCGGCTCATTTCCTCTTTCTGACCCTCGAAGGAAGGTCTTCCAAAAAGCCTTTGGGACCCGCTTAGAGAGAACAGCTGCCAAGCTGATGCACACAACTTTGACAGAGAGACTAGCCCTGGGTCCCAAGCAGCCACCTATCTCTGGAGAGTACGTACCCCACCCAGGGATTCAAGCAGGGAGTTGGCCTTGTACAACTTACGCAGGACACTGGGAGGAGATGGAGGGCCACTCTACCTGCGCTCACACTACGTGGCCCGGAGAAGTTATCACGCAGCAGAATTCAGCACCCTCCCACTACACGTGTGTAGCCAAAAGCGGCGCTGGGCAGTGGGTGTTCTCAGCCCAAGAGCAGTCCTTGTTCTGGGCCGCACCTGCTCTGTGCTTCAAAGGTTCTCTGAGTCTGCTCCTTTGGAGGCATTTCAGAGCTGACGCTATCCCTGGGCTGCCGAAGCAAAGAGGCATAGCGGCCTTTCACACTGAAGGCATGGGCTTGTTTCCCATTCAGAGAGTGTATGTTGCCCCTCCCAGGCTGGAGGCCTGTAAGGTGACACCCTTTGCGCCGTGCCCCTGGAAAATGCCAGTGGCTGTACCCGATTTGGGCTGCCTGGTGAAACAACTTGCCGTCACCAGCACCCTGAGTACCTTTCCTGAAGTCTGAGTCCTAGCTAGGTAAACTCGGCCTTCGGAGGCGAGAGGGGAGCAAACATGTTCAACTTGTGGGGAAAGTCTTTGACCAATGACCAGTATGCTTGTGCCTGGGCGAGGCTTAGGCAGGAGCTTTCCAACACAGGGTTTTGACCTTACCATAAGCCGTCCCTTTGGGCTGAAGCAGGCGGCGGGTCTGTCTGTATCACAGTCTGGGAAGGAGGGCCTCAGGTGAGTCTGCCAACTGACTGCCCTCCATCACAGCCAGCTGAGAAAATATGGCAAGGCTGATGGAACCCACTTACAGCGCAATGTTTCTCTTCCGAAGAGGAGATTTTGCTACCAAACGTCAGCAGCTCCTCAGAGTGCTGTTCTGGTGTAGACTAGGGAAAGCTCCCACGGTCCGAAGATTAGGAACGGCTCTTTTCCAGTGGCTTCATCCGAGAGAGAGCCAGAAGGGCTGATCTCAACAAATAGGGCTGCACACCGCGAGTGCTTCGGGCAGGGCAGTCCTGAGCCAGTGTGCCACCTAAGGAATGAAAGCAAAGTTTCCTAGCCGCAGGAAAGCAGACCGAGGCCTGCTGTTTTCTCTAGGCGATTGACGGTGAGCTTGAGGGTGAGGCCTGTACTACATTGTGGAAAAGCTCGGGGTCACGGCTGTCTTTCTCCCTCTCTCGGGCCCATACCCTGGGCTCAGCCATGGGGGAATGCTGAGTGGGAGAGACTGCCTCTCTGCCGGACTCAGAAGGCTGCCTCCCTTTAGGGCAAGTCCGCTTGTGTCTTACTTCGTGGAGGAGGAATGAGGGCGCCCAGAGATATTCTGACATGAAATGCCTAACGACAGAGGATCTGGAGGAGCTGGTTTGTCAGTGGAAGGAGCCAAAAAGCCTGCATTCCTAAGGCCTCGCTGAGAACTGCCAGACACTCTGCCGTCATAGGCCTAAGAACTGGAAATTGTGACGGCAAGGCAACACTTGGAATCCTAGGAGGCAGTGGAAGTGCGGCTCTCAAACTGGATGGAAGAAGCTTCCAAGCATAGTGTTCTTTCATGTACCAAAGAGAACCCAAGTGTCTGAGGCTGCTAGCCGTGTTGCTGGAGAGAACTGGCATCCCCGTGGGCCTGTCGGCTCATTTCCTCTTTCTGACCCTCGAAGGAAGGTCTTCCAAAAAGCCTTTGGGACCCGCTTAGAGAGAACAGCTGCCAAGCTGATGCACACAACTTTGACAGAGAGACTAGCCCTGGGTCCCAAGCAGCCACCTATCTCTGGAGAGTACGTACCCCACCCAGGGATTCAAGCAGGGAGTTGGCCTTGTACAACTTACGCAGGACACTGGGAGGAGATGGAGGGCCACTCTACCTGCGCTCACACTACGTGGCCCGGAGAAGTTATCACGCAGCAGAATTCAGCACCCTCCCACTACACGTGTGTAGCCAAAAGCGGCGCTGGGCAGTGGGTGTTCTCAGCCCAAGAGCAGTCCTTGTTCTGGGCCGCACCTGCTCTGTGGTTCAAAGGTTCTCTGAGTCTGCTCCTTTGGAGGCATTTCAGAGCTGACGCTATCCCTGGGCTGCCGAAGCAAAGAGGCATAGCGGCCTTTCACACTGAAGGCATGGGCTTGTTTCCCATTCAGAGAGTGTATGTTGCCCCTCCCAGGCTGGAGGCCTGTAAGGTGACACCCTTTGCGCCGTGCCCCTGGAAAATGCCAGTGGCTGTACCCGATTTGGGCTGCCTGGTGAAACAACTTGCCGTCACCAGCACCCTGAGTACCTTTCCTGAAGTCTGAGTCCTAGCTAGGTAAACTCGGCCTTCGGAGGCGAGAGGGGAGCAAACATGTTCAACTTGTGGGGAAAGTCTTTGACCAATGACCAGTATGCTTGTGCCTGGGCGAGGCTTAGGCAGGAGCTTTCCAACACAGGGTTTTGACCTTACCATAAGCCGTCCCTTTGGGCTGAAGCAGGCGGCGGGTCTGTCTGTATCACAGTCTGGGGAGGAGGGCCTCAGGTGAGTCTGCCAACTGACTGCCCTCCATCACAGCCAGCTGAGAAAATATGGCAAGGCTGATGGAACCCACTTACAGCGCAATGTTTCTCTTCCGAAGAGGAGATTTTGCTACCAAACGTCAGCAGCTCCTCAGAGTGCTGTTCTGGTGTAGACTAGGGAAAGCTCCCACGGTCCGAAGATTAGGAACGGCTCTTTTCCAGTGGCTTCATCCGAGAGAGAGCCAGAAGGGCTGATCTCAACAAATAGGGCTGCACACCGCGAGTGCTTCGGGCAGGGCAGTCCTGAGCCAGTGTGCCACCTAAGGAATGAAAGCAAAGTTTCCTAGCCGCAGGAAAGCAGACCGAGGCCTGCTGTTTTCTCTAGGCGATTGACGGTGAGCTTGAGGGTGAGGCCTGTACTACATTGTGGAAAAGCTCGGGGTCACGGCTGTCTTTCTCCCTCTCTCGGGCCCATACCCTGGGCTCAGCCATGGGGGAATGCTGAGTGGGAGAGACTGCCTCTCTGCCGGACTCAGAAGGCTGCCTCCCTTTAGGGCAAGTCCGCTTGTGTCTTACTTCGTGGAGGAGGAATGAGGGCGCCCAGAGATATTCTGACATGAAATGCCTAACGACAGAGGATCTGGAGGAGCTGGTTTGTCAGTGGAAGGAGCCAAAAAGCCTGCATTCCTAAGGCCTCGCTGAGAACTGCCAGACACTCTGCCGTCATAGGCCTAAGAACTGGAAATTGTGACGGCAAGGCAACACTTGGAATCCTAGGAGGCAGTGGAAGTGCGGCTCTCAAACTGGATGGAAGAAGCTTCCAAGCATAGTGTTCTTTCATGTACCAAAGAGAACCCAAGTGTCTGAGGCTGCTAGCCGTGTTGCTGGAGAGAACTGGCATCCCCGTGGGCCTGTCGGCTCATTTCCTCTTTCTGACCCTCGAAGGAAGGTCTTCCAAAAAGCCTTTGGGACCCGCTTAGAGAGAACAGCTGCCAAGCTGATGCACACAACTTTGACAGAGAGACTAGCCCTGGGTCCCAAGCAGCCACCTATCTCTGGAGAGTACGTACCCCACCCAGGGATTCAAGCAGGGAGTTGGCCTTGTACAACTTACGCAGGACACTGGGAGGAGATGGAGGGCCACTCTACCTGCGCTCACACTACGTGGCCCGGAGAAGTTATCACGCAGCAGAATTCAGCACCCTCCCACTACACGTGTGTAGCCAAAAGCGGCGCTGGGCAGTGGGTGTTCTCAGCCCAAGAGCAGTCCTTGTTCTGGGCCGCACCTGCTCTGTGCTTCAAAGGTTCTCTGAGTCTGCTCCTTTGGAGGCATTTCAGAGCTGACGCTATCCCTGGGCTGCCGAAGCAAAGAGGCCTAGCGGCCTTTCACACTGAAGGCATGGGCTTGTTTCCCATTCAGAGAGTGTATGTTGCCCCTCCCAGGCTGGAGGCCTGTAAGGTGACACCCTTTGCGCCGTGCCCCTGGAAAATGCCAGTGGCTGTACCCGATTTGGGCTGCCTGGTGAAACAACTTGCCGTCACCAGCACCCTGAGTACCTTTCCTGAAGTCTGAGTCCTAGCTAGGTAAACTCGGCCTTCGGAGGCGAGAGGGGAGCAAACATGTTCAACTTGTGGGGAAAGTCTTTGACCAATGACCAGTATGCTTGTGCCTGGGCGAGGCTTAGGCAGGAGCTTTCCAACACAGGGTTTTGACCTTACCATAAGCCGTCCCTTTGGGCTGAAGCAGGCGGCGGGTCTGTCTGTATCACAGTCTGGGAAGGAGGGCCTCAGGTGAGTCTGCCAACTGACTGCCCTCCATCACAGCCAGCTGAGAAAATATGGCAAGGCTGATGGAACCCACTTACAGCGCAATGTTTCTCTTCCGAAGAGGAGATGTTGCTACCAAACGTCAGCAGCTCCTCAGAGTGCTGTTCTGGTGTAGACTAGGGAAAGCTCCCACGGTCCGAAGATTAGGAACGGCTCTTTTCCAGTGGCTTCATCCGAGAGAGAGCCAGAAGGGCTGATCTCAACAAATAGGGCTGCACACCGCGAGTGCTTCGGGCAGGGCAGTCCTGAGCCAGTGTGCCACCTAAGGAATGAAAGCAAAGTTTCCTAGCCGCAGGAAAGCAGACCGAGGCCTGCTGTTTTCTCTAGGCGATTGACGGTGAGCTTGAGGGTGAGGCCTGTACTACATTGTGGAAAAGCTCGGGGTCACGGCTGTCTTTCTCCCTCTCTCGGGCCCATACCCTGGGCTCAGCCATGGGGGAATGCTGAGTGGGAGAGACTGCCTCTCTGCCGGACTCAGAAGGCTGCCTCCCTTTAGGGCAAGTCCGCTTGTGTCTTACTTCGTGGAGGAGGAATGAGGGCGCCCAGAGATATTCTGACATGAAATGCCTAACGACAGAGGATCTGGAGGAGCTGGTTTGTCAGTGGAAGGAGCCAAAAAGCCTGCATTCCTAAGGCCTCGCTGAGAACTGCCAGACACTCTGCCGTCATAGGCCTAAGAACTGGAAATTGTGACGGCAAGGCAACACTTGGAATCCTAGGAGGCAGTGGAAGTGCGGCTCTCAAACTGGATGGAAGAAGCTTCCAAGCATAGTGTTCTTTCATGTACCAAAGAGAACCCAAGTGTCTGAGGCTGCTAGCCGTGTTGCTGGAGAGAACTGGCATCCCCGTGGGCCTGTCGGCTCATTTCCTCTTTCTGACCCTCGAAGGAAGGTCTTCCAAAAAGCCTTTGGGACCCGCTTAGAGAGAACAGCTGCCAAGCTGATGCACAGAACTTTGACAGAGAGACTAGCCCTGGGTCCCAAGCAGCCACCTATCTCTGGAGAGTACGTACCCCACCCAGGGATTCAAGCAGGGAGTTGGCCTTGTACAACTTACGCAGGACACTGGGAGGAGATGGAGGGCCACTCTACCTGCGCTCACACTACGTGGCCCGGAGAAGTTATCACGCAGCAGAATTCAGCACCCTCCCACTACACGTGTGTAGCCAAAAGCGGCGCTGGGCAGTGGGTGTTCTCAGCCCAAGAGCAGTCCTTGTTCTGGGCCGCACCTGCTCTGTGCTTCAAAGGTTCTCTGAGTCTGCTCCTTTGGAGGCATTTCAGAGCTGACGCTATCCCTGGGCTGCCGAAGCAAAGAGGCATAGCGGCCTTTCACACTGAAGGCATGGGCTTGTTTCCCATTCAGAGAGTGTATGTTGCCCCTCCCAGGCTGGAGGCCTGTAAGGTGACACCCTTTGCGCCGTGCCCCTGGAAAATGCCAGTGGCTGTACCCGATTTGGGCTGCCTGGTGAAACAACTTGCCGTCACCAGCACCCTGAGTACCTTTCCTGAAGTCTGAGTCCTAGCTAGGTAAACTCGGCCTTCGGAGGCGAGAGGGGAGCAAACATGTTCAACTTGTGGGGAAAGTCTTTGACCAATGACCAGTATGCTTGTGCCTGGGCGAGGCTTAGGCAGGAGCTTTCCAACACAGGGTTTTGACCTTACCATAAGCCGTCCCTTTGGGCTGAAGCAGGCGGCGGGTCTGTCTGTATCACAGTCTGGGGAGGAGGGCCTCAGGTGAGTCTGCCAACTGACTGCCCTCCATCACAGCCAGCTGAGAAAATATGGCAAGGCTGATGGAACCCACTTACAGCGCAATGTTTCTCTTCCGAAGAGGAGATGTTGCTACCAAACGTCAGCAGCTCCTCAGAGTGCTGTTCTGGTGTAGACTAGGGAAAGCTCCCACGGTCCGAAGATTAGGAACGGCTCTTTTCCAGTGGCTTCATCCGAGAGAGAGCCAGAAGGGCTGATCTCAACAAATAGGGCTGCACACCGCGAGTGCTTCGGGCAGGGCAGTCCTGAGCCAGTGTGCCACCTAAGGAATGAAAGCAAAGTTTCCTAGCCGCAGGAAAGCAGACCGAGGCCTGCTGTTTTCTCTAGGCGATTGACGGTGAGCTTGAGGGTGAGGCCTGTACTACATTGTGGAAAAGCTCGGGGTCACGGCTGTCTTTCTCCCTCTCTCGGGCCCATACCCTGGGCTCAGCCATGGGGGAATGCTGAGTGGGAGAGACTGCCTCTCTGCCGGACTCAGAAGGCTGCCTCCCTTTAGGGCAAGTCCGCTTGTGTCTTACTTCGTGGAGGAGGAATGAGGGCGCCCAGAGATATTCTGACATGAAATGCCTAACGACAGAGGATCTGGAGGAGCTGGTTTGTCAGTGGAAGGAGCCAAAAAGCCTGCATTCCTAAGGCCTCGCTGAGAACTGCCAGACACTCTGCCGTCATAGGCCTAAGAACTGGAAATTGTGACGGCAAGGCAACACTTGGAATCCTAGGAGGCAGTGGAAGTGCGGCTCTCAAACTGGATGGAAGAAGCTTCCAAGCATAGTGTTCTTTCATGTACCAAAGAGAACCCAAGTGTCTGAGGCTGCTAGCCGTGTTGCTGGAGAGAACTGGCATCCCCGTGGGCCTGTCGGCTCATTTGCTCTTTCTGACCCTCGAAGGAAGGTCTTCCAAAAAGCCTTTGGGACCCGCTTAGAGAGAACAGCTGCCAAGCTGATGCACACAACTTTGACAGAGAGACTAGCCCTGGGTCCCAAGCAGCCACCTATCTCTGGAGAGTACGTACCCCACCCAGGGATTCAAGCAGGGAGTTGGCCTTGTACAACTTACGCAGGACACTGGGAGGAGATGGAGGGCCACTCTACCTGCGCTCACACTACGTGGCCCGGAGAAGTTATCACGCAGCAGAATTCAGCACCCTCCCACTACACGTGTGTAGCCAAAAGCGGCGCTGGGCAGTGGGTGTTCTCAGCCCAAGAGCAGTCCTTGTTCTGGGCCGCACCTGCTCTGTGGTTCAAAGGTTCTCTGAGTCTGCTCCTTTGGAGGCATTTCAGAGCTGACGCTATCCCTGGGCTGCCGAAGCAAAGAGGCCTAGCGGCCTTTCACACTGAAGGCATGGGCTTGTTTCCCATTCAGAGAGTGTATGTTGCCCCTCCCAGGCTGGAGGCCTGTAAGGTGACACCCTTTGCGCCGTGCCCCTGGAAAATGCCAGTGGCTGTACCCGATTTGGGCTGCCTGGTGAAACAACTTGCCGTCAGCAGCACCCTGAGTACCTTTCCTGAAGTCTGAGTCCTAGCTAGGTAAACTCGGCCTTCGGAGGCGAGAGGGGAGCAAACATGTTCAACTTGTGGGGAAAGTCTTTGACCAATGACCAGTATGCTTGTGCCTGGGCGAGGCTTAGGCAGGAGCTTTCCAACACAGGGTTTTGACCTTACCATAAGCCGTCCCTTTGGGCTGAAGCAGGCGGCGGGTCTGTCTGTATCACAGTCTGGGAAGGAGGGCCTCAGGTGAGTCTGCCAACTGACTGCCCTCCATCACAGCCAGCTGAGAAAATATGGCAAGGCTGATGGAACCCACTTACAGCGCAATGTTTCTCTTCCGAAGAGGAGATTTTGCTACCAAACGTCAGCAGCTCCTCAGAGTGCTGTTCTGGTGTAGACTAGGGAAAGCTCCCACGGTCCGAAGATTAGGAACGGCTCTTTTCCAGTGGCTTCATCCGAGAGAGAGCCAGAAGGGCTGATCTCAACAAATAGGGCTGCACACCGCGAGTGCTTCGGGCAGGGCAGTCCTGAGCCAGTGTGCCACCTAAGGAATGAAAGCAAAGTTTCCTAGCCGCAGGAAAGCAGACCGAGGCCTGCTGTTTTCTCTAGGCGATTGACGGTGAGCTTGAGGGTGAGGCCTGTACTACATTGTGGAAAAGCTCGGGGTCACGGCTGTCTTTCTCCCTCTCTCGGGCCCATACCCTGGGCTCAGCCATGGGGGAATGCTGAGTGGGAGAGACTGCCTCTCTGCCGGACTCAGAAGGCTGCCTCCCTTTAGGGCAAGTCCGCTTGTGTCTTACTTCGTGGAGGAGGAATGAGGGCGCCCAGAGATATTCTGACATGAAATGCCTAACGACAGAGGATCTGGAGGAGCTGGTTTGTCAGTGGAAGGAGCCAAAAAGCCTGCATTCCTAAGGCCTCGCTGAGAACTGCCAGACACTCTGCCGTCATAGGCCTAAGAACTGGAAATTGTGACGGCAAGGCAACACTTGGAATCCTAGGAGGCAGTGGAAGTGCGGCTCTCAAACTGGATGGAAGAAGCTTCCAAGCATAGTGTTCTTTCATGTACCAAAGAGAACCCAAGTGTCTGAGGCTGCTAGCCGTGTTGCTGGAGAGAACTGGCATCCCCGTGGGCCTGTCGGCTCATTTCCTCTTTCTGACCCTCGAAGGAAGGTCTTCCAAAAAGCCTTTGGGACCCGCTTAGAGAGAACAGCTGCCAAGCTGATGCACACAACTTTGACAGAGAGACTAGCCCTGGGTCCCAAGCAGCCACCTATCTCTGGAGAGTACGTACCCCACCCAGGGATTCAAGCAGGGAGTTGGCCTTGTACAACTTACGCAGGACACTGGGAGGAGATGGAGGGCCACTCTACCTGCGCTCACACTACGTGGCCCGGAGAAGTTATCACGCAGCAGAATTCAGCACCCTCCCACTACACGTGTGTAGCCAAAAGCGGCGCTGGGCAGTGGGTGTTCTCAGCCCAAGAGCAGTCCTTGTTCTGGGCCGCACCTGCTCTGTGGTTCAAAGGTTCTCTGAGTCTGCTCCTTTGGAGGCATTTCAGAGCTGACGCTATCCCTGGGCTGCCGAAGCAAAGAGGCCTAGCGGCCTTTCACACTGAAGGCATGGGCTTGTTTCCCATTCAGAGAGTGTATGTTGCCCCTCCCAGGCTGGAGGCCTGTAAGGTGACACCCTTTGCGCCGTGCCCCTGGAAAATGCCAGTGGCTGTACCCGATTTGGGCTGCCTGGTGAAACAACTTGCCGTCAGCAGCACCCTGAGTACCTTTCCTGAAGTCTGAGTCCTAGCTAGGTAAACTCGGCCTTCGGAGGCGAGAGGGGAGCAAACATGTTCAACTTGTGGGGAAAGTCTTTGACCAATGACCAGTATGCTTGTGCCTGGGCGAGGCTTAGGCAGGAGCTTTCCAACACAGGGTTTTGACCTTACCATAAGCCGTCCCTTTGGGCTGAAGCAGGCGGCGGGTCTGTCTGTATCACAGTCTGGGAAGGAGGGCCTCAGGTGAGTCTGCCAACTGACTGCCCTCCATCACAGCCAGCTGAGAAAATATGGCAAGGCTGATGGAACCCACTTACAGCGCAATGTTTCTCTTCCGAAGAGGAGATTTTGCTACCAAACGTCAGCAGCTCCTCAGAGTGCTGTTCTGGTGTAGACTAGGGAAAGCTCCCACGGTCCGAAGATTAGGAACGGCTCTTTTCCAGTGGCTTCATCCGAGAGAGAGCCAGAAGGGCTGATCTCAACAAATAGGGCTGCACACCGCGAGTGCTTCGGGCAGGGCAGTCCTGAGCCAGTGTGCCACCTAAGGAATGAAAGCAAAGTTTCCTAGCCGCAGGAAAGCAGACCGAGGCCTGCTGTTTTCTCTAGGCGATTGACGTGAGCTTGAGGGTGAGGCCTGTACTACATTGTGGAAAAGCTCGGGGTCACGGCTGTCTTTCTCCCTCTCTCGGGCCCATACCCTGGGCTCAGCCATGGGGGAATGCTGAGTGGGAGAGACTGCCTCTCTGCCGGACTCAGAAGGCTGCCTCCCTTTAGGGCAAGTCCGCTTGTGTCTTACTTCGTGGAGGAGGAATGAGGGCGCCCAGAGATATTCTGACATGAAATGCCTAACGACAGAGGATCTGGAGGAGCTGGTTTGTCAGTGGAAGGAGCCAAAAAGCCTGCATTCCTAAGGCCTCGCTGAGAACTGCCAGACACTCTGCCGTCATAGGCCTAAGAACTGGAAATTGTGACGGCAAGGCAACACTTGGAATCCTAGGAGGCAGTGGAAGTGCGGCTCTCAAACTGGATGGAAGAAGCTTCCAAGCATAGTGTTCTTTCATGTACCAAAGAGAACCCAAGTGTCTGAGGCTGCTAGCCGTGTTGCTGGAGAGAACTGGCATCCCCGTGGGCCTGTCGGCTCATTTCCTCTTTCTGACCCTCGAAGGAAGGTCTTCCAAAAAGCCTTTGGGACCCGCTTAGAGAGAACAGCTGCCAAGCTGATGCACACAACTTTGACAGAGAGACTAGCCCTGGGTCCCAAGCAGCCACCTATCTCTGGAGAGTACGTACCCCACCCAGGGATTCAAGCAGGGAGTTGGCCTTGTACAACTTACGCAGGACACTGGGAGGAGATGGAGGGCCACTCTACCTGCGCTCACACTACGTGGCCCGGAGAAGTTATCACGCAGCAGAATTCAGCACCCTCCCACTACACGTGTGTAGCCAAAAGCGGCGCTGGGCAGTGGGTGTTCTCAGCCCAAGAGCAGTCCTTGTTCTGGGCCGCACCTGCTCTGTGCTTCAAAGGTTCTCTGAGTCTGCTCCTTTGGAGGCATTTCAGAGCTGACGCTATCCCTGGGCTGCCGAAGCAAAGAGGCCTAGCGGCCTTTCACACTGAAGGCATGGGCTTGTTTCCCATTCAGAGAGTGTATGTTGCCCCTCCCAGGCTGGAGGCCTGTAAGGTGACACCCTTTGCGCCGTGCCCCTGGAAAATGCCAGTGGCTGTACCCGATTTGGGCTGCCTGGTGAAACAACTTGCCGTCACCAGCACCCTGAGTACCTTTCCTGAAGTCTGAGTCCTAGCTAGGTAAACTCGGCCTTCGGAGGCGAGAGGGGAGCAAACATGTTCAACTTGTGGGGAAAGTCTTTGACCAATGACCAGTATGCTTGTGCCTGGGCGAGGCTTAGGCAGGAGCTTTCCAACACAGGGTTTTGACCTTACCATAAGCCGTCCCTTTGGGCTGAAGCAGGCGGCGGGTCTGTCTGTATCACAGTCTGGGAAGGAGGGCCTCAGGTGAGTCTGCCAACTGACTGCCCTCCATCACAGCCAGCTGAGAAAATATGGCAAGGCTGATGGAACCCACTTACAGCGCAATGTTTCTCTTCCGAAGAGGAGATTTTGCTACCAAACGTCAGCAGCTCCTCAGAGTGCTGTTCTGGTGTAGACTAGGGAAAGCTCCCACGGTCCGAAGATTAGGAACGGCTCTTTTCCAGTGGCTTCATCCGAGAGAGAGCCAGAAGGGCTGATCTCAACAAATAGGGCTGCACACCGCGAGTGCTTCGGGCAGGGCAGTCCTGAGCCAGTGTGCCACCTAAGGAATGAAAGCAAAGTTTCCTAGCCGCAGGAAAGCAGACCGAGGCCTGCTGTTTTCTCTAGGCGATTGACGGTGAGCTTGAGGGTGAGGCCTGTACTACATTGTGGAAAAGCTCGGGGTCACGGCTGTCTTTCTCCCTCTCTCGGGCCCATACCCTGGGCTCAGCCATGGGGGAATGCTGAGTGGGAGAGACTGCCTCTCTGCCGGACTCAGAAGGCTGCCTCCCTTTAGGGCAAGTCCGCTTGTGTCTTACTTCGTGGAGGAGGAATGAGGGCGCCCAGAGATATTCTGACATGAAATGCCTAACGACAGAGGATCTGGAGGAGCTGGTTTGTCAGTGGAAGGAGCCAAAAAGCCTGCATTCCTAAGGCCTCGCTGAGAACTGCCAGACACTCTGCCGTCATAGGCCTAAGAACTGGAAATTGTGACGGCAAGGCAACACTTGGAATCCTAGGAGGCAGTGGAAGTGCGGCTCTCAAACTGGATGGAAGAAGCTTCCAAGCATAGTGTTCTTTCATGTACCAAAGAGAACCCAAGTGTCTGAGGCTGCTAGCCGTGTTGCTGGAGAGAACTGGCATCCCCGTGGGCCTGTCGGCTCATTTCCTCTTTCTGACCCTCGAAGGAAGGTCTTCCAAAAAGCCTTTGGGACCCGCTTAGAGAGAACAGCTGCCAAGCTGATGCACACAACTTTGACAGAGAGACTAGCCCTGGGTCCCAAGCAGCCACCTATCTCTGGAGAGTACGTACCCCACCCAGGGATTCAAGCAGGGAGTTGGCCTTGTACAACTTACGCAGGACACTGGGAGGAGATGGAGGGCCACTCTACCTGCGCTCACACTACGTGGCCCGGAGAAGTTATCACGCAGCAGAATTCAGCACCCTCCCACTACACGTGTGTAGCCAAAAGCGGCGCTGGGCAGTGGGTGTTCTCAGCCCAAGAGCAGTCCTTGTTCTGGGCCGCACCTGCTCTGTGCTTCAAAGGTTCTCTGAGTCTGCTCCTTTGGAGGCATTTCAGAGCTGACGCTATCCCTGGGCTGCCGAAGCAAAGAGGCATAGCGGCCTTTCACACTGAAGGCATGGGCTTGTTTCCCATTCAGAGAGTGTATGTTGCCCCTCCCAGGCTGGAGGCCTGTAAGGTGACACCCTTTGCGCCGTGCCCCTGGAAAATGCCAGTGGCTGTACCCGATTTGGGCTGCCTGGTGAAACAACTTGCCGTCACCAGCACCCTGAGTACCTTTCCTGAAGTCTGAGTCCTAGCTAGGTAAACTCGGCCTTCGGAGGCGAGAGGGGAGCAAACATGTTCAACTTGTGGGGAAAGTCTTTGACCAATGACCAGTATGCTTGTGCCTGGGCGAGGCTTAGGCAGGAGCTTTCCAACACAGGGTTTTGACCTTACCATAAGCCGTCCCTTTGGGCTGAAGCAGGCGGCGGGTCTGTCTGTATCACAGTCTGGGGAGGAGGGCCTCAGGTGAGTCTGCCAACTGACTGCCCTCCATCACAGCCAGCTGAGAAAATATGGCAAGGCTGATGGAACCCACTTACAGCGCAATGTTTCTCTTCCGAAGAGGAGATTTTGCTACCAAACGTCAGCAGCTCCTCAGAGTGCTGTTCTGGTGTAGACTAGGGAAAGCTCCCACGGTCCGAAGATTAGGAACGGCTCTTTTCCAGTGGCTTCATCCGAGAGAGAGCCAGAAGGGCTGATCTCAACAAATAGGGCTGCACACCGCGAGTGCTTCGGGCAGGGCAGTCCTGAGCCAGTGTGCCACCTAAGGAATGAAAGCAAAGTTTCCTAGCCGCAGGAAAGCAGACCGAGGCCTGCTGTTTTCTCTAGGCGATTGACGGTGAGCTTGAGGGTGAGGCCTGTACTACATTGTGGAAAAGCTCGGGGTCACGGCTGTCTTTCTCCCTCTCTCGGGCCCATACCCTGGGCTCAGCCATGGGGGAATGCTGAGTGGGAGAGACTGCCTCTCTGCCGGACTCAGAAGGCTGCCTCCCTTTAGGGCAAGTCCGCTTGTGTCTTACTTCGTGGAGGAGGAATGAGGGCGCCCAGAGATATTCTGACATGAAATGCCTAACGACAGAGGATCTGGAGGAGCTGGTTTGTCAGTGGAAGGAGCCAAAAAGCCTGCATTCCTAAGGCCTCGCTGAGAACTGCCAGACACTCTGCCGTCATAGGCCTAAGAACTGGAAATTGTGACGGCAAGGCAACACTTGGAATCCTAGGAGGCAGTGGAAGTGCGGCTCTCAAACTGGATGGAAGAAGCTTCCAAGCATAGTGTTCTTTCATGTACCAAAGAGAACCCAAGTGTCTGAGGCTGCTAGCCGTGTTGCTGGAGAGAACTGGCATCCCCGTGGGCCTGTCGGCTCATTTCCTCTTTCTGACCCTCGAAGGAAGGTCTTCCAAAAAGCCTTTGGGACCCGCTTAGAGAGAACAGCTGCCAAGCTGATGCACACAACTTTGACAGAGAGACTAGCCCTGGGTCCCAAGCAGCCACCTATCTCTGGAGAGTACGTACCCCACCCAGGGATTCAAGCAGGGAGTTGGCCTTGTACAACTTACGCAGGACACTGGGAGGAGATGGAGGGCCACTCTACCTGCGCTCACACTACGTGGCCCGGAGAAGTTATCACGCAGCAGAATTCAGCACCCTCCCACTACACGTGTGTAGCCAAAAGCGGCGCTGGGCAGTGGGTGTTCTCAGCCCAAGAGCAGTCCTTGTTCTGGGCCGCACCTGCTCTGTGCTTCAAAGGTTCTCTGAGTCTGCTCCTTTGGAGGCATTTCAGAGCTGACGCTATCCCTGGGCTGCCGAAGCAAAGAGGCATAGCGGCCTTTCACACTGAAGGCATGGGCTTGTTTCCCATTCAGAGAGTGTATGTTGCCCCTCCCAGGCTGGAGGCCTGTAAGGTGACACCCTTTGCGCCGTGCCCCTGGAAAATGCCAGTGGCTGTACCCGATTTGGGCTGCCTGGTGAAACAACTTGCCGTCACCAGCACCCTGAGTACCTTTCCTGAAGTCTGAGTCCTAGCTAGGTAAACTCGGCCTTCGGAGGCGAGAGGGGAGCAAACATGTTCAACTTGTGGGGAAAGTCTTTGACCAATGACCAGTATGCTTGTGCCTGGGCGAGGCTTAGGCAGGAGCTTTCCAACACAGGGTTTTGACCTTACCATAAGCCGTCCCTTTGGGCTGAAGCAGGCGGCGGGTCTGTCTGTATCACAGTCTGGGAAGGAGGGCCTCAGGTGAGTCTGCCAACTGACTGCCCTCCATCACAGCCAGCTGAGAAAATATGGCAAGGCTGATGGAACCCACTTACAGCGCAATGTTTCTCTTCCGAAGAGGAGATTTTGCTACCAAACGTCAGCAGCTCCTCAGAGTGCTGTTCTGGTGTAGACTAGGGAAAGCTCCCACGGTCCGAAGATTAGGAACGGCTCTTTTCCAGTGGCTTCATCCGAGAGAGAGCCAGAAGGGCTGATCTCAACAAATAGGGCTGCACACCGCGAGTGCTTCGGGCAGGGCAGTCCTGAGCCAGTGTGCCACCTAAGGAATGAAAGCAAAGTTTCCTAGCCGCAGGAAAGCAGACCGAGGCCTGCTGTTTTCTCTAGGCGATTGACGTGAGCTTGAGGGTGAGGCCTGTACTACATTGTGGAAAAGCTCGGGGTCACGGCTGTCTTTCTCCCTCTCTCGGGCCCATACCCTGGGCTCAGCCATGGGGGAATGCTGAGTGGGAGAGACTGCCTCTCTGCCGGACTCAGAAGGCTGCCTCCCTTTAGGGCAAGTCCGCTTGTGTCTTACTTCGTGGAGGAGGAATGAGGGCGCCCAGAGATATTCTGACATGAAATGCCTAACGACAGAGGATCTGGAGGAGCTGGTTTGTCAGTGGAAGGAGCCAAAAAGCCTGCATTCCTAAGGCCTCGCTGAGAACTGCCAGACACTCTGCCGTCATAGGCCTAAGAACTGGAAATTGTGACGGCAAGGCAACACTTGGAATCCTAGGAGGCAGTGGAAGTGCGGCTCTCAAACTGGATGGAAGAAGCTTCCAAGCATAGTGTTCTTTCATGTACCAAAGAGAACCCAAGTGTCTGAGGCTGCTAGCCGTGTTGCTGGAGAGAACTGGCATCCCCGTGGGCCTGTCGGCTCATTTGCTCTTTCTGACCCTCGAAGGAAGGTCTTCCAAAAAGCCTTTGGGACCCGCTTAGAGAGAACAGCTGCCAAGCTGATGCACACAACTTTGACAGAGAGACTAGCCCTGGGTCCCAAGCAGCCACCTATCTCTGGAGAGTACGTACCCCACCCAGGGATTCAAGCAGTGAGTTGGCCTTGTACAACTTACGCAGGACACTGGGAGGAGATGGAGGGCCACTCTACCTGCGCTCACACTACGTGGCCCGGAGAAGTTATCACGCAGCAGAATTCAGCACCCTCCCACTACACGTGTGTAGCCAAAAGCGGCGCTGGGCAGTGGGTGTTCTCAGCCCAAGAGCAGTCCTTGTTCTGGGCCGCACCTGCTCTGTGCTTCAAAGGTTCTCTGAGTCTGCTCCTTTGGAGGCATTTCAGAGCTGACGCTATCCCTGGGCTGCCGAAGCAAAGAGGCCTAGCGGCCTTTCACACTGAAGGCATGGGCTTGTTTCCCATTCAGAGAGTGTATGTTGCCCCTCCCAGGCTGGAGGCCTGTAAGGTGACACCCTTTGCGCCGTGCCCCTGGAAAATGCCAGTGGCTGTACCCGATTTGGGCTGCCTGGTGAAACAACTTGCCGTCACCAGCACCCTGAGTACCTTTCCTGAAGTCTGAGTCCTAGCTAGGTAAACTCGGCCTTCGGAGGCGAGAGGGGAGCAAACATGTTCAACTTGTGGGGAAAGTCTTTGACCAATGACCAGTATGCTTGTGCCTGGGCGAGGCTTAGGCAGGAGCTTTCCAACACAGGGTTTTGACCTTACCATAAGCCGTCCCTTTGGGCTGAAGCAGGCGGCGGGTCTGTCTGTATCACAGTCTGGGAAGGAGGGCCTCAGGTGAGTCTGCCAACTGACTGCCCTCCATCACAGCCAGCTGAGAAAATATGGCAAGGCTGATGGAACCCACTTACAGCGCAATGTTTCTCTTCCGAAGAGGAGATTTTGCTACCAAACGTCAGCAGCTCCTCAGAGTGCTGTTCTGGTGTAGACTAGGGAAAGCTCCCACGGTCCGAAGATTATGAACGGCTCTTTTCCAGTGGCTTCATCCGAGAGAGAGCCAGAAGGGCTGATCTCAACAAATAGGGCTGCACACCGCGAGTGCTTCGGGCAGGGCAGTCCTGAGCCAGTGTGCCACCTAAGGAATGAAAGCAAAGTTTCCTAGCCGCAGGAAAGCAGACCGAGGCCTGCTGTTTTCTCTAGGCGATTGACGTGAGCTTGAGGGTGAGGCCTGTACTACATTGTGGAAAAGCTCGGGGTCACGGCTGTCTTTCTCCCTCTCTCGGGCCCATACCCTGGGCTCAGCCATGGGGGAATGCTGAGTGGGAGAGACTGCCTCTCTGCCGGACTCAGAAGGCTGCCTCCCGTTAGGGCAAGTCCGCTTGTGTCTTACTTCGTGGAGGAGGAATGAGGGCGCCCAGAGATATTCTGACATGAAATGCCTAACGACAGAGGATCTGGAGGAGCTGGTTTGTCAGTGGAAGGAGCCAAAAAGCCTGCATTCCTAAGGCCTCGCTGAGAACTGCCAGACACTCTGCCGTCATAGGCCTAAGAACTGGAAATTGTGACGGCAAGGCAACACTTGGAATCCTAGGAGGCAGTGGAAGTGCGGCTCTCAAACTGGATGGAAGAAGCTTCCAAGCATAGTGTTCTTTCATGTACCAAAGAGAACCCAAGTGTCTGAGGCTGCTAGCCGTGTTGCTGGAGAGAACTGGCATCCCCGTGGGCCTGTCGGCTCATTTGCTCTTTCTGACCCTCGAAGGAAGGTCTTCCAAAAAGCCTTTGGGACCCGCTTAGAGAGAACAGCTGCCAAGCTGATGCACAGAACTTTGACAGAGAGACTAGCCCTGGGTCCCAAGCAGCCACCTATCTCTGGAGAGTACGTACCCCACCCAGGGATTCAAGCAGGGAGTTGGCCTTGTACAACTTACGCAGGACACTGGGAGGAGATGGAGGGCCACTCTACCTGCGCTCACACTACGTGGCCCGGAGAAGTTATCACGCAGCAGAATTCAGCACCCTCCCACTACACGTGTGTAGCCAAAAGCGGCGCTGGGCAGTGGGTGTTCTCAGCCCAAGAGCAGTCCTTGTTCTGGGCCGCACCTGCTCTGTGCTTCAAAGGTTCTCTGAGTCTGCTCCTTTGGAGGCATTTCAGAGCTGACGCTATCCCTGGGCTGCCGAAGCAAAGAGGCCTAGCGGCCTTTCACACTGAAGGCATGGGCTTGTTTCCCATTCAGAGAGTGTATGTTGCCCCTCCCAGGCTGGAGGCCTGTAAGGTGACACCCTTTGCGCCGTGCCCCTGGAAAATGCCAGTGGCTGTACCCGATTTGGGCTGCCTGGTGAAACAACTTGCCGTCACCAGCACCCTGAGTACCTTTCCTGAAGTCTGAGTCCTAGCTAGGTAAACTCGGCCTTCGGAGGCGAGAGGGGAGCAAACATGTTCAACTTGTGGGGAAAGTCTTTGACCAATGACCAGTATGCTTGTGCCTGGGCGAGGCTTAGGCAGGAGCTTTCCAACACAGGGTTTTGACCTTACCATAAGCCGTCCCTTTGGGCTGAAGCAGGCGGCGGGTCTGTCTGTATCACAGTCTGGGAAGGAGGGCCTCAGGTGAGTCTGCCAACTGACTGCCCTCCATCACAGCCAGCTGAGAAAATATGGCAAGGCTGATGGAACCCACTTACAGCGCAATGTTTCTCTTCCGAAGAGGAGATGTTGCTACCAAACGTCAGCAGCTCCTCAGAGTGCTGTTCTGGTGTAGACTAGGGAAAGCTCCCACGGTCCGAAGATTATGAACGGCTCTTTTCCAGTAGCTTCATCCGAGAGAGAGCCAGAAGGGCTGATCTCAACAAATAGGGCTGCACACCGCGAGTGCTTCGGGCAGGGCAGTCCTGAGCCAGTGTGCCACCTAAGGAATGAAAGCAAAGTTTCCTAGCCGCAGGAAAGCAGACCGAGGCCTGCTGTTTTCTCTAGGCGATTGACGTGAGCTTGAGGGTGAGGCCTGTACTACATTGTGGAAAAGCTCGGGGTCACGGCTGTCTTTCTCCCTCTCTCGGGCCCATACCCTGGGCTCAGCCATGGGGGAATGCTGAGTGGGAGAGACTGCCTCTCTGCCGGACTCAGAAGGCTGCCTCCCGTTAGGGCAAGTCCGCTTGTGTCTTACTTCGTGGAGGAGGAATGAGGGCGCCCAGAGATATTCTGACATGAAATGCCTAACGGCAGAGGATCTGGAGGAGCTGGTTTGTCAGTGGAAGGAGCCAAAAAGCCTGCATTCCTAAGGCCTCGCTGAGAACTGCCAGACACTCTGCCGTCATAGGCCTAAGAACTGGAAATTGTGACGGCAAGGCAACACTTGGAATCCTAGGAGGCAGTGGAAGTGCGGCTCTCAAACTGGATGGAAGAAGCTTCCAAGCATAGTGTTCTTTCATGTACCAAAGAGAACCCAAGTGTCTGAGGCTGCTAGCCGTGTTGCTGGAGAGAACTGGCATCCCCGTGGGCCTGTCGGCTCATTTCCTCTTTCTGACCCTCGAAGGAAGGTCTTCCAAAAAGCCTTTGGGACCCGCTTAGAGAGAACAGCTGCCAAGCTGATGCACACAACTTTGACAGAGAGACTAGCCCTGGGTCCCAAGCAGCCACCTATCTCTGGAGAGTACGTACCCCACCCAGGGATTCAAGCAGGGAGTTGGCCTTGTACAACTTACGCAGGACACTGGGAGGAGATGGAGGGCCACTCTACCTGCGCTCACACTACGTGGCCCGGAGAAGTTATCACGCAGCAGAATTCAGCACCCTCCCACTACACGTGTGTAGCCAAAAGCGGCGCTGGGCAGTGGGTGTTCTCAGCCCAAGAGCAGTCCTTGTTCTGGGCCGCACCTGCTCTGTGCTTCAAAGGTTCTCTGAGTCTGCTCCTTTGGAGGCATTTCAGAGCTGACGCTATCCCTGGGCTGCCGAAGCAAAGAGGCCTAGCGGCCTTTCACACTGAAGGCATGGGCTTGTTTCCCATTCAGAGAGTGTATGTTGCCCCTCCCAGGCTGGAGGCCTGTAAGGTGACACCCTTTGCGCCGTGCCCCTGGAAAATGCCAGTGGCTGTACCCGATTTGGGCTGCCTGGTGAAACAACTTGCCGTCACCAGCACCCTGAGTACCTTTCCTGAAGTCTGAGTCCTAGCTAGGTAAACTCGGCCTTCGGAGGCGAGAGGGGAGCAAACATGTTCAACTTGTGGGGAAAGTCTTTGACCAATGACCAGTATGCTTGTGCCTGGGCGAGGCTTAGGCAGGAGCTTTCCAACACAGGGTTTTGACCTTACCATAAGCCGTCCCTTTGGGCTGAAGCAGGCGGCGGGTCTGTCTGTATCACAGTCTGGGAAGGAGGGCCTCAGGTGAGTCTGCCAACTGACTGCCCTCCATCACAGCCAGCTGAGAAAATATGGCAAGGCTGATGGAACCCACTTACAGCGCAATGTTTCTCTTCCGAAGAGGAGATTTTGCTACCAAACGTCAGCAGCTCCTCAGAGTGCTGTTCTGGTGTAGACTAGGGAAAGCTCCCACGGTCCGAAGATTAGGAACGGCTCTTTTCCAGTGGCTTCATCCGAGAGAGAGCCAGAAGGGCTGATCTCAACAAATAGGGCTGCACACCGCGAGTGCTTCGGGCAGGGCAGTCCTGAGCCAGTGTGCCACCTAAGGAATGAAAGCAAAGTTTCCTAGCCGCAGGAAAGCAGACCGAGGCCTGCTGTTTTCTCTAGGCGATTGACGTGAGCTTGAGGGTGAGGCCTGTACTACATTGTGGAAAAGCTCGGGGTCACGGCTGTCTTTCTCCCTCTCTCGGGCCCATACCCTGGGCTCAGCCATGGGGGAATGCTGAGTGGGAGAGACTGCCTCTCTGCCGGACTCAGAAGGCTGCCTCCCTTTAGGGCAAGTCCGCTTGTGTCTTACTTCGTGGAGGAGGAATGAGGGCGCCCAGAGATATTCTGACATGAAATGCCTAACGACAGAGGATCTGGAGGAGCTGGTTTGTCAGTGGAAGGAGCCAAAAAGCCTGCATTCCTAAGGCCTCGCTGAGAACTGCCAGACACTCTGCCGTCATAGGCCTAAGAACTGGAAATTGTGACGGCAAGGCAACACTTGGAATCCTAGGAGGCAGTGGAAGTGCGGCTCTCAAACTGGATGGAAGAAGCTTCCAAGCATAGTGTTCTTTCATGTACCAAAGAGAACCCAAGTGTCTGAGGCTGCTAGCCGTGTTGCTGGAGAGAACTGGCATCCCCGTGGGCCTGTCGGCTCATTTCCTCTTTCTGACCCTCGAAGGAAGGTCTTCCAAAAAGCCTTTGGGACCCGCTTAGAGAGAACAGCTGCCAAGCTGATGCACACAACTTTGACAGAGAGACTAGCCCTGGGTCCCAAGCAGCCACCTATCTCTGGAGAGTACGTACCCCACCCAGGGATTCAAGCAGTGAGTTGGCCTTGTACAACTTACGCAGGACACTGGGAGGAGATGGAGGGCCACTCTACCTGCGCTCACACTACGTGGCCCGGAGAAGTTATCACGCAGCAGAATTCAGCACCCTCCCACTACACGTGTGTAGCCAAAAGCGGCGCTGGGCAGTGGGTGTTCTCAGCCCAAGAGCAGTCCTTGTTCTGGGCCGCACCTGCTCTGTGCTTCAAAGGTTCTCTGAGTCTGCTCCTTTGGAGGCATTTCAGAGCTGACGCTATCCCTGGGCTGCCGAAGCAAAGAGGCCTAGCGGCCTTTCACACTGAAGGCATGGGCTTGTTTCCCATTCAGAGAGTGTATGTTGCCCCTCCCAGGCTGGAGGCCTGTAAGGTGACACCCTTTGCGCCGTGCCCCTGGAAAATGCCAGTGGCTGTACCCGATTTGGGCTGCCTGGTGAAACAACTTGCCGTCACCAGCACCCTGAGTACCTTTCCTGAAGTCTGAGTCCTAGCTAGGTAAACTCGGCCTTCGGAGGCGAGAGGGGAGCAAACATGTTCAACTTGTGGGGAAAGTCTTTGACCAATGACCAGTATGCTTGTGCCTGGGCGAGGCTTAGGCAGGAGCTTTCCAACACAGGGTTTTGACCTTACCATAAGCCGTCCCTTTGGGCTGAAGCAGGCGGCGGGTCTGTCTGTATCACAGTCTGGGAAGGAGGGCCTCAGGTGAGTCTGCCAACTGACTGCCCTCCATCACAGCCAGCTGAGAAAATATGGCAAGGCTGATGGACCCCACTTACAGCGCAATGTTTCTCTTCCGAAGAGGAGATGTTGCTACCAAACGTCAGCAGCTCCTCAGAGTGCTGTTCTGGTGTAGACTAGGGAAAGCTCCCACGGTCCGAAGATTAGGAACGGCTCTTTTCCAGTGGCTTCATCCGAGAGAGAGCCAGAAGGGCTGATCTCAACAAATAGGGCTGCACACCGCGAGTGCTTCGGGCAGGGCAGTCCTGAGCCAGTGTGCCACCTAAGGAATGAAAGCAAAGTTTCCTAGCCGCAGGAAAGCAGACCGAGGCCTGCTGTTTTCTCTAGGCGATTGACGTGAGCTTGAGGGTGAGGCCTGTACTACATTGTGGAAAAGCTCGGGGTCACGGCTGTCTTTCTCCCTCTCTCGGGCCCATACCCTGGGCTCAGCCATGGGGGAATGCTGAGTGGGAGAGACTGCCTCTCTGCCGGACTCAGAAGGCTGCCTCCCGTTAGGGCAAGTCCGCTTGTGTCTTACTTCGTGGAGGAGGAATGAGGGCGCCCAGAGATATTCTGACATGAAATGCCTAACGACAGAGGATCTGGAGGAGCTGGTTTGTCAGTGGAAGGAGCCAAAAAGCCTGCATTCCTAAGGCCTCGCTGAGAACTGCCAGACACTCTGCCGTCATAGGCCTAAGAACTGGAAATTGTGACGGCAAGGCAACACTTGGAATCCTAGGAGGCAGTGGAAGTGCGGCTCTCAAACTGGATGGAAGAAGCTTCCAAGCATAGTGTTCTTTCATGTACCAAAGAGAACCCAAGTGTCTGAGGCTGCTAGCCGTGTTGCTGGAGAGAACTGGCATCCCCGTGGGCCTGTCGGCTCATTTGCTCTTTCTGACCCTCGAAGGAAGGTCTTCCAAAAAGCCTTTGGGACCCGCTTAGAGAGAACAGCTGCCAAGCTGATGCACACAACTTTGACAGAGAGACTAGCCCTGGGTCCCAAGCAGCCACCTATCTCTGGAGAGTACGTACCCCACCCAGGGATTCAAGCAGGGAGTTGGCCTTGTACAACTTACGCAGGACACTGGGAGGAGATGGAGGGCCACTCTACCTGCGCTCACACTACGTGGCCCGGAGAAGTTATCACGCAGCAGAATTCAGCACCCTCCCACTACACGTGTGTAGCCAAAAGCGGCGCTGGGCAGTGGGTGTTCTCAGCCCAAGAGCAGTCCTTGTTCTGGGCCGCACCTGCTCTGTGCTTCAAAGGTTCTCTGAGTCTGCTCCTTTGGAGGCATTTCAGAGCTGACGCTATCCCTGGGCTGCCGAAGCAAAGAGGCCTAGCGGCCTTTCACACTGAAGGCATGGGCTTGTTTCCCATTCAGAGAGTGTATGTTGCCCCTCCCAGGCTGGAGGCCTGTAAGGTGACACCCTTTGCGCCGTGCCCCTGGAAAATGCCAGTGGCTGTACCCGATTTGGGCTGCCTGGTGAAACAACTTGCCGTCACCAGCACCCTGAGTACCTTTCCTGAAGTCTGAGTCCTAGCTAGGTAAACTCGGCCTTCGGAGGCGAGAGGGGAGCAAACATGTTCAACTTGTGGGGAAAGTCTTTGACCAATGACCAGTATGCTTGTGCCTGGGCGAGGCTTAGGCAGGAGCTTTCCAACACAGGGTTTTGACCTTACCATAAGCCGTCCCTTTGGGCTGAAGCAGGCGGCGGGTCTGTCTGTATCACAGTCTGGGGAGGAGGGCCTCAGGTGAGTCTGCCAACTGACTGCCCTCCATCACAGCCAGCTGAGAAAATATGGCAAGGCTGATGGAACCCACTTACAGCGCAATGTTTCTCTTCCGAAGAGGAGATGTTGCTACCAAACGTCAGCAGCTCCTCAGAGTGCTGTTCTGGTGTAGACTAGGGAAAGCTCCCACGGTCCGAAGATTAGGAACGGCTCTTTTCCAGTGGCTTCATCCGAGAGAGAGCCAGAAGGGCTGATCTCAACAAATAGGGCTGCACACCGCGAGTGCTTCGGGCAGGGCAGTCCTGAGCCAGTGTGCCACCTAAGGAATGAAAGCAAAGTTTCCTAGCCGCAGGAAAGCAGACCGAGGCCTGCTGTTTTCTCTAGGCGATTGACGGTGAGCTTGAGGGTGAGGCCTGTACTACATTGTGGAAAAGCTCGGGGTCACGGCTGTCTTTCTCCCTCTCTCGGGCCCATACCCTGGGCTCAGCCATGGGGGAATGCTGAGTGGGAGAGACTGCCTCTCTGCCGGACTCAGAAGGCTGCCTCCCTTTAGGGCAAGTCCGCTTGTGTCTTACTTCGTGGAGGAGGAATGAGGGCGCCCAGAGATATTCTGACATGAAATGCCTAACGACAGAGGATCTGGAGGAGCTGGTTTGTCAGTGGAAGGAGCCAAAAAGCCTGCATTCCTAAGGCCTCGCTGAGAACTGCCAGACACTCTGCCGTCATAGGCCTAAGAACTGGAAATTGTGACGGCAAGGCAACACTTGGAATCCTAGGAGGCAGTGGAAGTGCGGCTCTCAAACTGGATGGAAGAAGCTTCCAAGCATAGTGTTCTTTCATGTACCAAAGAGAACCCAAGTGTCTGAGGCTGCTAGCCGTGCTGCTGGAGAGAACTGGCATCCCCGTGGGCCTGTCGGCTCATTTGCTCTTTCTGACCCTCGAAGGAAGGTCTTCCAAAAAGCCTTTGGGACCCGCTTAGAGAGAACAGCTGCCAAGCTGATGCACAGAACTTTGACAGAGAGACTAGCCCTGGGTCCCAAGCAGCCACCTATCTCTGGAGAGTACGTACCCCACCCAGGGATTCAAGCAGGGAGTTGGCCTTGTACAACTTACGCAGGACACTGGGAGGAGATGGAGGGCCACTCTACCTGCGCTCACACTACGTGGCCCGGAGAAGTTATCACGCAGCAGAATTCAGCACCCTCCCACTACACGTGTGTAGCCAAAAGCGGCGCTGGGCAGTGGGTGTTCTCAGCCCAAGAGCAGTCCTTGTTCTGGGCCGCACCTGCTCTGTGCTTCAAAGGTTCTCTGAGTCTGCTCCTTTGGAGGCATTTCAGAGCTGACGCTATCCCTGGGCTGCCGAAGCAAAGAGGCATAGCGGCCTTTCACACTGAAGGCATGGGCTTGTTTCCCATTCAGAGAGTGTATGTTGCCCCTCCCAGGCTGGAGGCCTGTAAGGTGACACCCTTTGCGCCGTGCCCCTGGAAAATGCCAGTGGCTGTACCCGATTTGGGCTGCCTGGTGAAACAACTTGCCGTCACCAGCACCCTGAGTACCTTTCCTGAAGTCTGAGTCCTAGCTAGGTAAACTCGGCCTTCGGAGGCGAGAGGGGAGCAAACATGTTCAACTTGTGGGGAAAGTCTTTGACCAATGACCAGTATGCTTGTGCCTGGGCGAGGCTTAGGCAGGAGCTTTCCAACACAGGGTTTTGACCTTACCATAAGCCGTCCCTTTGGGCTGAAGCAGGCGGCGGGTCTGTCTGTATCACAGTCTGGGGAGGAGGGCCTCAGGTGAGTCTGCCAACTGACTGCCCTCCATCACAGCCAGCTGAGAAAATATGGCAAGGCTGATGGAACCCACTTACAGCGCAATGTTTCTCTTCCGAAGAGGAGATTTTGCTACCAAACGTCAGCAGCTCCTCAGAGTGCTGTTCTGGTGTAGACTAGGGAAAGCTCCCACGGTCCGAAGATTAGGAACGGCTCTTTTCCAGTGGCTTCATCCGAGAGAGAGCCAGAAGGGCTGATCTCAACAAATAGGGCTGCACACCGCGAGTGCTTCGGGCAGGGCAGTCCTGAGCCAGTGTGCCACCTAAGGAATGAAAGCAAAGTTTCCTAGCCGCAGGAAAGCAGACCGAGGCCTGCTGTTTTCTCTAGGCGATTGACGGTGAGCTTGAGGGTGAGGCCTGTACTACATTGTGGAAAAGCTCGGGGTCACGGCTGTCTTTCTCCCTCTCTCGGGCCCATACCCTGGGCTCAGCCATGGGGGAATGCTGAGTGGGAGAGACTGCCTCTCTGCCGGACTCAGAAGGCTGCCTCCCTTTAGGGCAAGTCCGCTTGTGTCTTACTTCGTGGAGGAGGAATGAGGGCGCCCAGAGATATTCTGACATGAAATGCCTAACGACAGAGGATCTGGAGGAGCTGGTTTGTCAGTGGAAGGAGCCAAAAAGCCTGCATTCCTAAGGCCTCGCTGAGAACTGCCAGACACTCTGCCGTCATAGGCCTAAGAACTGGAAATTGTGACGGCAAGGCAACACTTGGAATCCTAGGAGGCAGTGGAAGTGCGGCTCTCAAACTGGATGGAAGAAGCTTCCAAGCATAGTGTTCTTTCATGTACCAAAGAGAACCCAAGTGTCTGAGGCTGCTAGCCGTGCTGCTGGAGAGAACTGGCATCCCCGTGGGCCTGTCGGCTCATTTGCTCTTTCTGACCCTCGAAGGAAGGTCTTCCAAAAAGCCTTTGGGACCCGCTTAGAGAGAACAGCTGCCAAGCTGATGCACACAACTTTGACAGAGAGACTAGCCCTGGGTCCCAAGCAGCCACCTATCTCTGGAGAGTACGTACCCCACCCAGGGATTCAAGCAGGGAGTTGGCCTTGTACAACTTACGCAGGACACTGGGAGGAGATGGAGGGCCACTCTACCTGCGCTCACACTACGTGGCCCGGAGAAGTTATCACGCAGCAGAATTCAGCACCCTCCCACTACACGTGTGTAGCCAAAAGCGGCGCTGGGCAGTGGGTGTTCTCAGCCCAAGAGCAGTCCTTGTTCTGGGCCGCACCTGCTCTGTGCTTCAAAGGTTCTCTGAGTCTGCTCCTTTGGAGGCATTTCAGAGCTGACGCTATCCCTGGGCTGCCGAAGCAAAGAGGCCTAGCGGCCTTTCACACTGAAGGCATGGGCTTGTTTCCCATTCAGAGAGTGTATGTTGCCCCTCCCAGGCTGGAGGCCTGTAAGGTGACACCCTTTGCGCCGTGCCCCTGGAAAATGCCAGTGGCTGTACCCGATTTGGGCTGCCTGGTGAAACAACTTGCCGTCACCAGCACCCTGAGTACCTTTCCTGAAGTCTGAGTCCTAGCTAGGTAAACTCGGCCTTCGGAGGCGAGAGGGGAGCAAACATGTTCAACTTGTGGGGAAAGTCTTTGACCAATGACCAGTATGCTTGTGCCTGGGCGAGGCTTAGGCAGGAGCTTTCCAACACAGGGTTTTGACCTTACCATAAGCCGTCCCTTTGGGCTGAAGCAGGCGGCGGGTCTGTCTGTATCACAGTCTGGGAAGGAGGGCCTCAGGTGAGTCTGCCAACTGACTGCCCTCCATCACAGCCAGCTGAGAAAATATGGCAAGGCTGATGGAACCCACTTACAGCGCAATGTTTCTCTTCCGAAGAGGAGATGTTGCTACCAAACGTCAGCAGCTCCTCAGAGTGCTGTTCTGGTGTAGACTAGGGAAAGCTCCCACGGTCCGAAGATTAGGAACGGCTCTTTTCCAGTGGCTTCATCCGAGAGAGAGCCAGAAGGGCTGATCTCAACAAATAGGGCTGCACACCGCGAGTGCTTCGGGCAGGGCAGTCCTGAGCCAGTGTGCCACCTAAGGAATGAAAGCAAAGTTTCCTAGCCGCAGGAAAGCAGACCGAGGCCTGCTGTTTTCTCTAGGCGATTGACGTGAGCTTGAGGGTGAGGCCTGTACTACATTGTGGAAAAGCTCGGGGTCACGGCTGTCTTTCTCCCTCTCTCGGGCCCATACCCTGGGCTCAGCCATGGGGGAATGCTGAGTGGGAGAGACTGCCTCTCTGCCGGACTCAGAAGGCTGCCTCCCGTTAGGGCAAGTCCGCTTGTGTCTTACTTCGTGGAGGAGGAATGAGGGCGCCCAGAGATATTCTGACATGAAATGCCTAACGACAGAGGATCTGGAGGAGCTGGTTTGTCAGTGGAAGGAGCCAAAAAGCCTGCATTCCTAAGGCCTCGCTGAGAACTGCCAGACACTCTGCCGTCATAGGCCTAAGAACTGGAAATTGTGACGGCAAGGCAACACTTGGAATCCTAGGAGGCAGTGGAAGTGCGGCTCTCAAACTGGATGGAAGAAGCTTCCAAGCATAGTGTTCTTTCATGTACCAAAGAGAACCCAAGTGTCTGAGGCTGCTAGCCGTGCTGCTGGAGAGAACTGGCATCCCCGTGGGCCTGTCGGCTCATTTGCTCTTTCTGACCCTCGAAGGAAGGTCTTCCAAAAAGCCTTTGGGACCCGCTTAGAGAGAACAGCTGCCAAGCTGATGCACACAACTTTGACAGAGAGACTAGCCCTGGGTCCCAAGCAGCCACCTATCTCTGGAGAGTACGTACCCCACCCAGGGATTCAAGCAGGGAGTTGGCCTTGTACAACTTACGCAGGACACTGGGAGGAGATGGAGGGCCACTCTACCTGCGCTCACACTACGTGGCCCGGAGAAGTTATCACGCAGCAGAATTCAGCACCCTCCCACTACACGTGTGTAGCCAAAAGCGGCGCTGGGCAGTGGGTGTTCTCAGCCCAAGAGCAGTCCTTGTTCTGGGCCGCACCTGCTCTGTGCTTCAAAGGTTCTCTGAGTCTGCTCCTTTGGAGGCATTTCAGAGCTGACGCTATCCCTGGGCTGCCGAAGCAAAGAGGCATAGCGGCCTTTCACACTGAAGGCATGGGCTTGTTTCCCATTCAGAGAGTGTATGTTGCCCCTCCCAGGCTGGAGGCCTGTAAGGTGACACCCTTTGCGCCGTGCCCCTGGAAAATGCCAGTGGCTGTACCCGATTTGGGCTGCCTGGTGAAACAACTTGCCGTCACCAGCACCCTGAGTACCTTTCCTGAAGTCTGAGTCCTAGCTAGGTAAACTCGGCCTTCGGAGGCGAGAGGGGAGCAAACATGTTCAACTTGTGGGGAAAGTCTTTGACCAATGACCAGTATGCTTGTGCCTGGGCGAGGCTTAGGCAGGAGCTTTCCAACACAGGGTTTTGACCTTACCATAAGCCGTCCCTTTGGGCTGAAGCAGGCGGCGGGTCTGTCTGTATCACAGTCTGGGAAGGAGGGCCTCAGGTGAGTCTGCCAACTGACTGCCCTCCATCACAGCCAGCTGAGAAAATATGGCAAGGCTGATGGAACCCACTTACAGCGCAATGTTTCTCTTCCGAAGAGGAGATGTTGCTACCAAACGTCAGCAGCTCCTCAGAGTGCTGTTCTGGTGTAGACTAGGGAAAGCTCCCACGGTCCGAAGATTAGGAACGGCTCTTTTCCAGTGGCTTCATCCGAGAGAGAGCCAGAAGGGCTGATCTCAACAAATAGGGCTGCACACCGCGAGTGCTTCGGGCAGGGCAGTCCTGAGCCAGTGTGCCACCTAAGGAATGAAAGCAAAGTTTCCTAGCCGCAGGAAAGCAGACCGAGGCCTGCTGTTTTCTCTAGGCGATTGACGTGAGCTTGAGGGTGAGGCCTGTACTACATTGTGGAAAAGCTCGGGGTCACGGCTGTCTTTCTCCCTCTCTCGGGCCCATACCCTGGGCTCAGCCATGGGGGAATGCTGAGTGGGAGAGACTGCCTCTCTGCCGGACTCAGAAGGCTGCCTCCCGTTAGGGCAAGTCCGCTTGTGTCTTACTTCGTGGAGGAGGAATGAGGGCGCCCAGAGATATTCTGACATGAAATGCCTAACGACAGAGGATCTGGAGGAGCTGGTTTGTCAGTGGAAGGAGCCAAAAAGCCTGCATTCCTAAGGCCTCGCTGAGAACTGCCAGACACTCTGCCGTCATAGGCCTAAGAACTGGAAATTGTGACGGCAAGGCAACACTTGGAATCCTAGGAGGCAGTGGAAGTGCGGCTCTCAAACTGGATGGAAGAAGCTTCCAAGCATAGTGTTCTTTCATGTACCAAAGAGAACCCAAGTGTCTGAGGCTGCTAGCCGTGTTGCTGGAGAGAACTGGCATCCCCGTGGGCCTGTCGGCTCATTTCCTCTTTCTGACCCTCGAAGGAAGGTCTTCCAAAAAGCCTTTGGGACCCGCTTAGAGAGAACAGCTGCCAAGCTGATGCACACAACTTTGACAGAGAGACTAGCCCTGGGTCCCAAGCAGCCACCTATCTCTGGAGAGTACGTACCCCACCCAGGGATTCAAGCAGGGAGTTGGCCTTGTACAACTTACGCAGGACACTGGGAGGAGATGGAGGGCCACTCTACCTGCGCTCACACTACGTGGCCCGGAGAAGTTATCACGCAGCAGAATTCAGCACCCTCCCACTACACGTGTGTAGCCAAAAGCGGCGCTGGGCAGTGGGTGTTCTCAGCCCAAGAGCAGTCCTTGTTCTGGGCCGCACCTGCTCTGTGCTTCAAAGGTTCTCTGAGTCTGCTCCTTTGGAGGCATTTCAGAGCTGACGCTATCCCTGGGCTGCCGAAGCAAAGAGGCCTAGCGGCCTTTCACACTGAAGGCATGGGCTTGTTTCCCATTCAGAGAGTGTATGTTGCCCCTCCCAGGCTGGAGGCCTGTAAGGTGACACCCTTTGCGCCGTGCCCCTGGAAAATGCCAGTGGCTGTACCCGATTTGGGCTGCCTGGTGAAACAACTTGCCGTCACCAGCACCCTGAGTACCTTTCCTGAAGTCTGAGTCCTAGCTAGGTAAACTCGGCCTTCGGAGGCGAGAGGGGAGCAAACATGTTCAACTTGTGGGGAAAGTCTTTGACCAATGACCAGTATGCTTGTGCCTGGGCGAGGCTTAGGCAGGAGCTTTCCAACACAGGGTTTTGACCTTACCATAAGCCGTCCCTTTGGGCTGAAGCAGGCGGCGGGTCTGTCTGTATCACAGTCTGGGAAGGAGGGCCTCAGGTGAGTCTGCCAACTGACTGCCCTCCATCACAGCCAGCTGAGAAAATATGGCAAGGCTGATGGAACCCACTTACAGCGCAATGTTTCTCTTCCGAAGAGGAGATGTTGCTACCAAACGTCAGCAGCTCCTCAGAGTGCTGTTCTGGTGTAGACTAGGGAAAGCTCCCACGGTCCGAAGATTATGAACGGCTCTTTTCCAGTGGCTTCATCCGAGAGAGAGCCAGAAGGGCTGATCTCAACAAATAGGGCTGCACACCGCGAGTGCTTCGGGCAGGGCAGTCCTGAGCCAGTGTGCCACCTAAGGAATGAAAGCAAAGTTTCCTAGCCGCAGGAAAGCAGACCGAGGCCTGCTGTTTTCTCTAGGCGATTGACGTGAGCTTGAGGGTGAGGCCTGTACTACATTGTGGAAAAGCTCGGGGTCACGGCTGTCTTTCTCCCTCTCTCGGGCCCATACCCTGGGCTCAGCCATGGGGGAATGCTGAGTGGGAGAGACTGCCTCTCTGCCGGACTCAGAAGGCTGCCTCCCGTTAGGGCAAGTCCGCTTGTGTCTTACTTCGTGGAGGAGGAATGAGGGCGCCCAGAGATATTCTGACATGAAATGCCTAACGACAGAGGATCTGGAGGAGCTGGTTTGTCAGTGGAAGGAGCCAAAAAGCCTGCATTCCTAAGGCCTCGCTGAGAACTGCCAGACACTCTGCCGTCATAGGCCTAAGAACTGGAAATTGTGACGGCAAGGCAACACTTGGAATCCTAGGAGGCAGTGGAAGTGCGGCTCTCAAACTGGATGGAAGAAGCTTCCAAGCATAGTGTTCTTTCATGTACCAAAGAGAACCCAAGTGTCTGAGGCTGCTAGCCGTGCTGCTGGAGAGAACTGGCATCCCCGTGGGCCTGTCGGCTCATTTGCTCTTTCTGACCCTCGAAGGAAAGTCTTCCAAAAAGCCTTTGGGACCCGCTTAGAGAGAACAGCTGCCAAGCTGATGCACAGAACTTTGACAGAGAGACTAGCCCTGGGTCCCAAGCAGCCACCTATCTCTGGAGAGTACGTACCCCACCCAGGGATTCAAGCAGGGAGTTGGCCTTGTACAACTTACGCAGGACACTGGGAGGAGATGGAGGGCCACTCTACCTGCGCTCACACTACGTGGCCCGGAGAAGTTATCACGCAGCAGAATTCAGCACCCTCCCACTACACGTGTGTAGCCAAAAGCGGCGCTGGGCAGTGGGTGTTCTCAGCCCAAGAGCAGTCCTTGTTCTGGGCCGCACCTGCTCTGTGGTTCAAAGGTTCTCTGAGTCTGCTCCTTTGGAGGCATTTCAGAGCTGACGCTATCCCTGGGCTGCCGAAGCAAAGAGGCATAGCGGCCTTTCACACTGAAGGCATGGGCTTGTTTCCCATTCAGAGAGTGTATGTTGCCCCTCCCAGGCTGGAGGCCTGTAAGGTGACACCCTTTGCGCCGTGCCCCTGGAAAATGCCAGTGGCTGTACCCGATTTGGGCTGCCTGGTGAAACAACTTGCCGTCACCAGCACCCTGAGTACCTTTCCTGAAGTCTGAGTCCTAGCTAGGTAAACTCGGCCTTCGGAGGCGAGAGGGGAGCAAACATGTTCAACTTGTGGGGAAAGTCTTTGACCAATGACCAGTATGCTTGTGCCTGGGCGAGGCTTAGGCAGGAGCTTTCCAACACAGGGTTTTGACCTTACCATAAGCCGTCCCTTTGGGCTGAAGCAGGCGGCGGGTCTGTCTGTATCACAGTCTGGGAAGGAGGGCCTCAGGTGAGTCTGCCAACTGACTGCCCTCCATCACAGCCAGCTGAGAAAATATGGCAAGGCTGATGGAACCCACTTACAGCGCAATGTTTCTCTTCCGAAGAGGAGATGTTGCTACCAAACGTCAGCAGCTCCTCAGAGTGCTGTTCTGGTGTAGACTAGGGAAAGCTCCCACGGTCCGAAGATTAGGAACGGCTCTTTTCCAGTGGCTTCATCCGAGAGAGAGCCAGAAGGGCTGATCTCAACAAATAGGGCTGCACACCGCGAGTGCTTCGGGCAGGGCAGTCCTGAGCCAGTGTGCCACCTAAGGAATGAAAGCAAAGTTTCCTAGCCGCAGGAAAGCAGACCGAGGCCTGCTGTTTTCTCTAGGCGATTGACGTGAGCTTGAGGGTGAGGCCTGTACTACATTGTGGAAAAGCTCGGGGTCACGGCTGTCTTTCTCCCTCTCTCGGGCCCATACCCTGGGCTCAGCCATGGGGGAATGCTGAGTGGGAGAGACTGCCTCTCTGCCGGACTCAGAAGGCTGCCTCCCGTTAGGGCAAGTCCGCTTGTGTCTTACTTCGTGGAGGAGGAATGAGGGCGCCCAGAGATATTCTGACATGAAATGCCTAACGACAGAGGATCTGGAGGAGCTGGTTTGTCAGTGGAAGGAGCCAAAAAGCCTGCATTCCTAAGGCCTCGCTGAGAACTGCCAGACACTCTGCCGTCATAGGCCTAAGAACTGGAAATTGTGACGGCAAGGCAACACTTGGAATCCTAGGAGGCAGTGGAAGTGCGGCTCTCAAACTGGATGGAAGAAGCTTCCAAGCATAGTGTTCTTTCATGTACCAAAGAGAACCCAAGTGTCTGAGGCTGCTAGCCGTGTTGCTGGAGAGAACTGGCATCCCCGTGGGCCTGTCGGCTCATTTGCTCTTTCTGACCCTCGAAGGAAGGTCTTCCAAAAAGCCTTTGGGACCCGCTTAGAGAGAACAGCTGCCAAGCTGATGCACACAACTTTGACAGAGAGACTAGCCCTGGGTCCCAAGCAGCCACCTATCTCTGGAGAGTACGTACCCCACCCAGGGATTCAAGCAGGGAGTTGGCCTTGTACAACTTACGCAGGACACTGGGAGGAGATGGAGGGCCACTCTACCTGCGCTCACACTACGTGGCCCGGAGAAGTTATCACGCAGCAGAATTCAGCACCCTCCCACTACACGTGTGTAGCCAAAAGCGGCGCTGGGCAGTGGGTGTTCTCAGCCCAAGAGCAGTCCTTGTTCTGGGCCGCACCTGCTCTGTGCTTCAAAGGTTCTCTGAGTCTGCTCCTTTGGAGGCATTTCAGAGCTGACGCTATCCCTGGGCTGCCGAAGCAAAGAGGCATAGCGGCCTTTCACACTGAAGGCATGGGCTTGTTTCCCATTCAGAGAGTGTATGTTGCCCCTCCCAGGCTGGAGGCCTGTAAGGTGACACCCTTTGCGCCGTGCCCCTGGAAAATGCCAGTGGCTGTACCCGATTTGGGCTGCCTGGTGAAACAACTTGCCGTCACCAGCACCCTGAGTACCTTTCCTGAAGTCTGAGTCCTAGCTAGGTAAACTCGGCCTTCGGAGGCGAGAGGGGAGCAAACATGTTCAACTTGTGGGGAAAGTCTTTGACCAATGACCAGTATGCTTGTGCCTGGGCGAGGCTTAGGCAGGAGCTTTCCAACACAGGGTTTTGACCTTACCATAAGCCGTCCCTTTGGGCTGAAGCAGGCGGCGGGTCTGTCTGTATCACAGTCTGGGAAGGAGGGCCTCAGGTGAGTCTGCCAACTGACTGCCCTCCATCACAGCCAGCTGAGAAAATATGGCAAGGCTGATGGAACCCACTTACAGCGCAATGTTTCTCTTCCGAAGAGGAGATGTTGCTACCAAACGTCAGCAGCTCCTCAGAGTGCTGTTCTGGTGTAGACTAGGGAAAGCTCCCACGGTCCGAAGATTAGGAACGGCTCTTTTCCAGTGGCTTCATCCGAGAGAGAGCCAGAAGGGCTGATCTCAACAAATAGGGCTGCACACCGCGAGTGCTTCGGGCAGGGCAGTCCTGAGCCAGTGTGCCACCTAAGGAATGAAAGCAAAGTTTCCTAGCCGCAGGAAAGCAGACCGAGGCCTGCTGTTTTCTCTAGGCGATTGACGTGAGCTTGAGGGTGAGGCCTGTACTACATTGTGGAAAAGCTCGGGGTCACGGCTGTCTTTCTCCCTCTCTCGGGCCCATACCCTGGGCTCAGCCATGGGGGAATGCTGAGTGGGAGAGACTGCCTCTCTGCCGGACTCAGAAGGCTGCCTCCCGTTAGGGCAAGTCCGCTTGTGTCTTACTTCGTGGAGGAGGAATGAGGGCGCCCAGAGATATTCTGACATGAAATGCCTAACGACAGAGGATCTGGAGGAGCTGGTTTGTCAGTGGAAGGAGCCAAAAAGCCTGCATTCCTAAGGCCTCGCTGAGAACTGCCAGACACTCTGCCGTCATAGGCCTAAGAACTGGAAATTGTGACGGCAAGGCAACACTTGGAATCCTAGGAGGCAGTGGAAGTGCGGCTCTCAAACTGGATGGAAGAAGCTTCCAAGCATAGTGTTCTTTCATGTACCAAAGAGAACCCAAGTGTCTGAGGCTGCTAGCCGTGTTGCTGGAGAGAACTGGCATCCCCGTGGGCCTGTCGGCTCATTTGCTCTTTCTGACCCTCGAAGGAAGGTCTTCCAAAAAGCCTTTGGGACCCGCTTAGAGAGAACAGCTGCCAAGCTGATGCACAGAACTTTGACAGAGAGACTAGCCCTGGGTCCCAAGCAGCCACCTATCTCTGGAGAGTACGTACCCCACCCAGGGATTCAAGCAGGGAGTTGGCCTTGTACAACTTACGCAGGACACTGGGAGGAGATGGAGGGCCACTCTACCTGCGCTCACACTACGTGGCCCGGAGAAGTTATCACGCAGCAGAATTCAGCACCCTCCCACTACACGTGTGTAGCCAAAAGCGGCGCTGGGCAGTGGGTGTTCTCAGCCCAAGAGCAGTCCTTGTTCTGGGCCGCACCTGCTCTGTGCTTCAAAGGTTCTCTGAGTCTGCTCCTTTGGAGGCATTTCAGAGCTGACGCTATCCCTGGGCTGCCGAAGCAAAGAGGCATAGCGGCCTTTCACACTGAAGGCATGGGCTTGTTTCCCATTCAGAGAGTGTATGTTGCCCCTCCCAGGCTGGAGGCCTGTAAGGTGACACCCTTTGCGCCGTGCCCCTGGAAAATGCCAGTGGCTGTACCCGATTTGGGCTGCCTGGTGAAACAACTTGCCGTCACCAGCACCCTGAGTACCTTTCCTGAAGTCTGAGTCCTAGCTAGGTAAACTCGGCCTTCGGAGGCGAGAGGGGAGCAAACATGTTCAACTTGTGGGGAAAGTCTTTGACCAATGACCAGTATGCTTGTGCCTGGGCGAGGCTTAGGCAGGAGCTTTCCAACACAGGGTTTTGACCTTACCATAAGCCGTCCCTTTGGGCTGAAGCAGGCGGCGGGTCTGTCTGTATCACAGTCTGGGAAGGAGGGCCTCAGGTGAGTCTGCCAACTGACTGCCCTCCATCACAGCCAGCTGAGAAAATATGGCAAGGCTGATGGAACCCACTTACAGCGCAATGTTTCTCTTCCGAAGAGGAGATGTTGCTACCAAACGTCAGCAGCTCCTCAGAGTGCTGTTCTGGTGTAGACTAGGGAAAGCTCCCACGGTCCGAAGATTAGGAACGGCTCTTTTCCAGTGGCTTCATCCGAGAGAGAGCCAGAAGGGCTGATCTCAACAAATAGGGCTGCACACCGCGAGTGCTTCGGGCAGGGCAGTCCTGAGCCAGTGTGCCACCTAAGGAATGAAAGCAAAGTTTCCTAGCCGCAGGAAAGCAGACCGAGGCCTGCTGTTTTCTCTAGGCGATTGACGTGAGCTTGAGGGTGAGGCCTGTACTACATTGTGGAAAAGCTCGGGGTCACGGCTGTCTTTCTCCCTCTCTCGGGCCCATACCCTGGGCTCAGCCATGGGGGAATGCTGAGTGGGAGAGACTGCCTCTCTGCCGGACTCAGAAGGCTGCCTCCCGTTAGGGCAAGTCCGCTTGTGTCTTACTTCGTGGAGGAGGAATGAGGGCGCCCAGAGATATTCTGACATGAAATGCCTAACGGCAGAGGATCTGGAGGAGCTGTTTTGTCAGTGGAAGGAGCCAAAAAGCCTGCATTCCTAAGGCCTCGCTGAGAACTGCCAGACACTCTGCCGTCATAGGCCTAAGAACTGGAAATTGTGACGGCAAGGCAACACTTGGAATCCTAGGAGGCAGTGGAAGTGCGGCTCTCAAACTGGATGGAAGAAGCTTCCAAGCATAGTGTTCTTTCATGTACCAAAGAGAACCCAAGTGTCTGAGGCTGCTAGCCGTGTTGCTGGAGAGAACTGGCATCCCCGTGGGCCTGTCGGCTCATTTGCTCTTTCTGACCCTCGAAGGAAGGTCTTCCAAAAAGCCTTTGGGACCCGCTTAGAGAGAACAGCTGCCAAGCTGATGCACAGAACTTTGACAGAGAGACTAGCCCTGGGTCCCAAGCAGCCACCTATCTCTGGAGAGTACGTACCCCACCCAGGGATTCAAGCAGGGAGTTGGCCTTGTACAACTTACGCAGGACACTGGGAGGAGATGGAGGGCCACTCTACCTGCGCTCACACTACGTGGCCCGGAGAAGTTATCACGCAGCAGAATTCAGCACCCTCCCACTACACGTGTGTAGCCAAAAGCGGCGCTGGGCAGTGGGTGTTCTCAGCCCAAGAGCAGTCCTTGTTCTGGGCCGCACCTGCTCTGTGCTTCAAAGGTTCTCTGAGTCTGCTCCTTTGGAGGCATTTCAGAGCTGACGCTATCCCTGGGCTGCCGAAGCAAAGAGGCATAGCGGCCTTTCACACTGAAGGCATGGGCTTGTTTCCCATTCAGAGAGTGTATGTTGCCCCTCCCAGGCTGGAGGCCTGTAAGGTGACACCCTTTGCGCCGTGCCCCTGGAAAATGCCAGTGGCTGTACCCGATTTGGGCTGCCTGGTGAAACAACTTGCCGTCACCAGCACCCTGAGTACCTTTCCTGAAGTCTGAGTCCTAGCTAGGTAAACTCGGCCTTCGGAGGCGAGAGGGGAGCAAACATGTTCAACTTGTGGGGAAAGTCTTTGACCAATGACCAGTATGCTTGTGCCTGGGCGAGGCTTAGGCAGGAGCTTTCCAACACAGGGTTTTGACCTTACCATAAGCCGTCCCTTTGGGCTGAAGCAGGCGGCGGGTCTGTCTGTATCACAGTCTGGGAAGGAGGGCCTCAGGTGAGTCTGCCAACTGACTGCCCTCCATCACAGCCAGCTGAGAAAATATGGCAAGGCTGATGGAACCCACTTACAGCGCAATGTTTCTCTTCCGAAGAGGAGATGTTGCTACCAAACGTCAGCAGCTCCTCAGAGTGCTGTTCTGGTGTAGACTAGGGAAAGCTCCCACGGTCCGAAGATTAGGAACGGCTCTTTTCCAGTGGCTTCATCCGAGAGAGAGCCAGAAGGGCTGATCTCAACAAATAGGGCTGCACACCGCGAGTGCTTCGGGCAGGGCAGTCCTGAGCCAGTGTGCCACCTAAGGAATGAAAGCAAAGTTTCCTAGCCGCAGGAAAGCAGACCGAGGCCTGCTGTTTTCTCTAGGCGATTGACGTGAGCTTGAGGGTGAGGCCTGTACTACATTGTGGAAAAGCTCGGGGTCACGGCTGTCTTTCTCCCTCTCTCGGGCCCATACCCTGGGCTCAGCCATGGGGGAATGCTGAGTGGGAGAGACTGCCTCTCTGCCGGACTCAGAAGGCTGCCTCCCGTTAGGGCAAGTCCGCTTGTGTCTTACTTCGTGGAGGAGGAATGAGGGCGCCCAGAGATATTCTGACATGAAATGCCTAACGGCAGAGGATCTGGAGGAGCTGGTTTGTCAGTGGAAGGAGCCAAAAAGCCTGCATTCCTAAGGCCTCGCTGAGAACTGCCAGACACTCTGCCGTCATAGGCCTAAGAACTGGAAATTGTGACGGCAAGGCAACACTTGGAATCCTAGGAGGCAGTGGAAGTGCGGCTCTCAAACTGGATGGAAGAAGCTTCCAAGCATAGTGTTCTTTCATGTACCAAAGAGAACCCAAGTGTCTGAGGCTGCTAGCCGTGCTGCTGGAGAGAACTGGCATCCCCGTGGGCCTGTCGGCTCATTTGCTCTTTCTGACCCTCGAAGGAAGGTCTTCCAAAAAGCCTTTGGGACCCGCTTAGAGAGAACAGCTGCCAAGCTGATGCACACAACTTTGACAGAGAGACTAGCCCTGGGTCCCAAGCAGCCACCTATCTCTGGAGAGTACGTACCCCACCCAGGGATTCAAGCAGGGAGTTGGCCTTGTACAACTTACGCAGGACACTGGGAGGAGATGGAGGGCCACGCTACCTGCGCTCACACTACGTGGCCCGGAGAAGTTATCACGCAGCAGAATTCAGCACCCTCCCACTACACGTGTGTAGCCAAAAGCGGCGCTGGGCAGTGGGTGTTCTCAGCCCAAGAGCAGTCCTTGTTCTGGGCCGCACCTGCTCTGTGCTTCAAAGGTTCTCTGAGTCTGCTCCTTTGGAGGCATTTCAGAGCTGACGCTATCCCTGGGCTGCCGAAGCAAAGAGGCATAGCGGCCTTTCACACTGAAGGCATGGGCTTGTTTCCCATTCAGAGAGTGTATGTTGCCCCTCCCAGGCTGGAGGCCTGTAAGGTGACACCCTTTGCGCCGTGCCCCTGGAAAATGCCAGTGGCTGTACCCGATTTGGGCTGCCTGGTGAAACAACTTGCCGTCACCAGCACCCTGAGTACCTTTCCTGAAGTCTGAGTCCTAGCTAGGTAAACTCGGCCTTCGGAGGCGAGAGGGGAGCAAACATGTTCAACTTGTGGGGAAAGTCTTTGACCAATGACCAGTATGCTTGTGCCTGGGCGAGGCTTAGGCAGGAGCTTTCCAACACAGGGTTTTGACCTTACCATAAGCCGTCCCTTTGGGCTGAAGCAGGCGGCGGGTCTGTCTGTATCACAGTCTGGGAAGGAGGGCCTCAGGTGAGTCTGCCAACTGACTGCCCTCCATCACAGCCAGCTGAGAAAATATGGCAAGGCTGATGGAACCCACTTACAGCGCAATGTTTCTCTTCCGAAGAGGAGATGTTGCTACCAAACGTCAGCAGCTCCTCAGAGTGCTGTTCTGGTGTAGACTAGGGAAAGCTCCCACGGTCCGAAGATTAGGAACGGCTCTTTTCCAGTGGCTTCATCCGAGAGAGAGCCAGAAGGGCTGATCTCAACAAATAGGGCTGCACACCGCGAGTGCTTCGGGCAGGGCAGTCCTGAGCCAGTGTGCCACCTAAGGAATGAAAGCAAAGTTTCCTAGCCGCAGGAAAGCAGACCGAGGCCTGCTGTTTTCTCTAGGCGATTGACGTGAGCTTGAGGGTGAGGCCTGTACTACATTGTGGAAAAGCTCGGGGTCACGGCTGTCTTTCTCCCTCTCTCGGGCCCATACCCTGGGCTCAGCCATGGGGGAATGCTGAGTGGGAGAGACTGCCTCTCTGCCGGACTCAGAAGGCTGCCTCCCGTTAGGGCAAGTCCGCTTGTGTCTTACTTCGTGGAGGAGGAATGAGGGCGCCCAGAGATATTCTGACATGAAATGCCTAACGGCAGAGGATCTGGAGGAGCTGGTTTGTCAGTGGAAGGAGCCAAAAAGCCTGCATTCCTAAGGCCTCGCTGAGAACTGCCAGACACTCTGCCGTCATAGGCCTAAGAACTGGAAATTGTGACGGCAAGGCAACACTTGGAATCCTAGGAGGCAGTGGAAGTGCGGCTCTCAAACTGGATGGAAGAAGCTTCCAAGCATAGTGTTCTTTCATGTACCAAAGAGAACCCAAGTGTCTGAGGCTGCTAGCCGTGCTGCTGGAGAGAACTGGCATCCCCGTGGGCCTGTCGGCTCATTTGCTCTTTCTGACCCTCGAAGGAAGGTCTTCCAAAAAGCCTTTGGGACCCGCTTAGAGAGAACAGCTGCCAAGCTGATGCACAGAACTTTGACAGAGAGACTAGCCCTGGGTCCCAAGCAGCCACCTATCTCTGGAGAGTACGTACCCCACCCAGGGATTCAAGCAGGGAGTTGGCCTTGTACAACTTACGCAGGACACTGGGAGGAGATGGAGGGCCACTCTACCTGCGCTCACACTACGTGGCCCGGAGAAGTTATCACGCAGCAGAATTCAGCACCCTCCCACTACACGTGTGTAGCCAAAAGCGGCGCTGGGCAGTGGGTGTTCTCAGCCCAAGAGCAGTCCTTGTTCTGGGCCGCACCTGCTCTGTGCTTCAAAGGTTCTCTGAGTCTGCTCCTTTGGAGGCATTTCAGAGCTGACGCTATCCCTGGGCTGCCGAAGCAAAGAGGCATAGCGGCCTTTCACACTGAAGGCATGGGCTTGTTTCCCATTCAGAGAGTGTATGTTGCCCCTCCCAGGCTGGAGGCCTGTAAGGTGACACCCTTTGCACCGTGCCCCTGGAAAATGCCAGTGGCTGTACCCGATTTGGGCTGCCTGGTGAAACAACTTGCCGTCACCAGCACCCTGAGTACCTTTCCTGAAGTCTGAGTCCTAGCTAGGTAAACTCGGCCTTCGGAGGCGAGAGGGGAGCAAACATGTTCAACTTGTGGGGAAAGTCTTTGACCAATGACCAGTATGCTTGTGCCTGGGCGAGGCTTAGGCAGGAGCTTTCCAACACAGGGTTTTGACCTTACCATAAGCCGTCCCTTTGGGCTGAAGCAGGCGGCGGGTCTGTCTGTATCACAGTCTGGGAAGGAGGGCCTCAGGTGAGTCTGCCAACTGACTGCCCTCCATCACAGCCAGCTGAGAAAATATGGCAAGGCTGATGGAACCCACTTACAGCGCAATGTTTCTCTTCCGAAGAGGAGATGTTGCTACCAAACGTCAGCAGCTCCTCAGAGTGCTGTTCTGGTGTAGACTAGGGAAAGCTCCCACGGTCCGAAGATTAGGAACGGCTCTTTTCCAGTGGCTTCATCCGAGAGAGAGCCAGAAGGGCTGATCTCAACAAATAGGGCTGCACACCGCGAGTGCTTCGGGCAGGGCAGTCCTGAGCCAGTGTGCCACCTAAGGAATGAAAGCAAAGTTTCCTAGCCGCAGGAAAGCAGACCGAGGCCTGCTGTTTTCTCTAGGCGATTGACGTGAGCTTGAGGGTGAGGCCTGTACTACATTGTGGAAAAGCTCGGGGTCACGGCTGTCTTTCTCCCTCTCTCGGGCCCATACCCTGGGCTCAGCCATGGGGGAATGCTGAGTGGGAGAGACTGCCTCTCTGCCGGACTCAGAAGGCTGCCTCCCGTTAGGGCAAGTCCGCTTGTGTCTTACTTCGTGGAGGAGGAATGAGGGCGCCCAGAGATATTCTGACATGAAATGCCTAACGGCAGAGGATCTGGAGGAGCTGGTTTGTCAGTGGAAGGAGCCAAAAAGCCTGCATTCCTAAGGCCTCGCTGAGAACTGCCAGACACTCTGCCGTCATAGGCCTAAGAACTGGAAATTGTGACGGCAAGGCAACACTTGGAATCCTAGGAGGCAGTGGAAGTGCGGCTCTCAAACTGGATGGAAGAAGCTTCCAAGCATAGTGTTCTTTCATGTACCAAAGAGAACCCAAGTGTCTGAGGCTGCTAGCCGTGCTGCTGGAGAGAACTGGCATCCCCGTGGGCCTGTCGGCTCATTTGCTCTTTCTGACCCTCGAAGGAAGGTCTTCCAAAAAGCCTTTGGGACCCGCTTAGAGAGAACAGCTGCCAAGCTGATGCACACAACTTTGACAGAGAGACTAGCCCTGGGTCCCAAGCAGCCACCTATCTCTGGAGAGTACGTACCCCACCCAGGGATTCAAGCAGGGAGTTGGCCTTGTACAACTTACGCAGGACACTGGGAGGAGATGGAGGGCCACTCTACCTGCGCTCACACTACGTGGCCCGGAGAAGTTATCACGCAGCAGAATTCAGCACCCTCCCACTACACGTGTGTAGCCAAAAGCGGCGCTGGGCAGTGGGTGTTCTCAGCCCAAGAGCAGTCCTTGTTCTGGGCCGCACCTGCTCTGTGCTTCAAAGGTTCTCTGAGTCTACTCCTTTGGAGGCATTTCAGAGCTGACGCTATCCCTGGGCTGCCGAAGCAAAGAGGCATAGCGGCCTTTCACACTGAAGGCATGGGCTTGTTTCCCATTCAGAGAGTGTATGTTGCCCCTCCCAGGCTGGAGGCCTGTAAGGTGACACCCTTTGCGCCGTGCCCCTGGAAAATGCCAGTGGCTGTACCCGATTTGGGCTGCCTGGTGAAACAACTTGCCGTCACCAGCACCCTGAGTACCTTTCCTGAAGTCTGAGTCCTAGCTAGGTAAACTCGGCCTTCGGAGGCGAGAGGGGAGCAAACATGTTCAACTTGTGGGGAAAGTCTTTGACCAATGACCAGTATGCTTGTGCCTGGGCGAGGCTTAGGCAGGAGCTTTCCAACACAGGGTTTTGACCTTACCATAAGCCGTCCCTTTGGGCTGAAGCAGGCGGCGGGTCTGTCTGTATCACAGTCTGGGAAGGAGGGCCTCAGGTGAGTCTGCCAACTGACTGCCCTCCATCACAGCCAGCTGAGAAAATATGGCAAGGCTGATGGAACCCACTTACAGCGCAATGTTTCTCTTCCGAAGAGGAGATGTTGCTACCAAACGTCAGCAGCTCCTCAGAGTGCTGTTCTGGTGTAGACTAGGGAAAGCTCCCACGGTCCGAAGATTATGAACGGCTCTTTTCCAGTGGCTTCATCCGAGAGAGAGCCAGAAGGGCTGATCTCAACAAATAGGGCTGCACACCGCGAGTGCTTCGGGCAGGGCAGTCCTGAGCCAGTGTGCCACCTAAGGAATGAAAGCAAAGTTTCCTAGCCGCAGGAAAGCAGACCGAGGCCTGCTGTTTTCTCTAGGCGATTGACGTGAGCTTGAGGGTGAGGCCTGTACTACATTGTGGAAAAGCTCGGGGTCACGGCTGTCTTTCTCCCTCTCTCGGGCCCATACCCTGGGCTCAGCCATGGGGGAATGCTGAGTGGGAGAGACTGCCTCTCTGCCGGACTCAGAAGGCTGCCTCCCGTTAGGGCAAGTCCGCTTGTGTCTTACTTCGTGGAGGAGGAATGAGGGCGCCCAGAGATATTCTGACATGAAATGCCTAACGACAGAGGATCTGGAGGAGCTGGTTTGTCAGTGGAAGGAGCCAAAAAGCCTGCATTCCTAAGGCCTCGCTGAGAACTGCCAGACACTCTGCCGTCATAGGCCTAAGAACTGGAAATTGTGACGGCAAGGCAACACTTGGAATCCTAGGAGGCAGTGGAAGTGCGGCTCTCAAACTGGATGGAAGAAGCTTCCAAGCATAGTGTTCTTTCATGTACCAAAGAGAACCCAAGTGTCTGAGGCTGCTAGCCGTGCTGCTGGAGAGAACTGGCATCCCCGTGGGCCTGTCGGCTCATTTGCTCTTTCTGACCCTCGAAGGAAGGTCTTCCAAAAAGCCTTTGGGACCCGCTTAGAGAGAACAGCTGCCAAGCTGATGCACACAACTTTGACAGAGAGACTAGCCCTGGGTCCCAAGCAGCCACCTATCTCTGGAGAGTACGTACCCCACCCAGGGATTCAAGCAGGGAGTTGGCCTTGTACAACTTACGCAGGACACTGGGAGGAGATGGAGGGCCACTCTACCTGCGCTCACACTACGTGGCCCGGAGAAGTTATCACGCAGCAGAATTCAGCACCCTCCCACTACACGTGTGTAGCCAAAAGCGGCGCTGGGCAGTGGGTGTTCTCAGCCCAAGAGCAGTCCTTGTTCTGGGCCGCACCTGCTCTGTGCTTCAAAGGTTCTCTGAGTCTGCTCCTTTGGAGGCATTTCAGAGCTGACGCTATCCCTGGGCTGCCGAAGCAAAGAGGCATAGCGGCCTTTCACACTGAAGGCATGGGCTTGTTTCCCATTCAGAGAGTGTATGTTGCCCCTCCCAGGCTGGAGGCCTGTAAGGTGACACCCTTTGCGCCGTGCCCCTGGAAAATGCCAGTGGCTGTACCCGATTTGGGCTGCCTGGTGAAACAACTTGCCGTCACCAGCACCCTGAGTACCTTTCCTGAAGTCTGAGTCCTAGCTAGGTAAACTCGGCCTTCGGAGGCGAGAGGGGAGCAAACATGTTCAACTTGTGGGGAAAGTCTTTGACCAATGACCAGTATGCTTGTGCCTGGGCGAGGCTTAGGCAGGAGCTTTCCAACACAGGGTTTTGACCTTACCATAAGCCGTCCCTTTGGGCTGAAGCAGGCGGCGGGTCTGTCTGTATCACAGTCTGGGAAGGAGGGCCTCAGGTGAGTCTGCCAACTGACTGCCCTCCATCACAGCCAGCTGAGAAAATATGGCAAGGCTGATGGAACCCACTTACAGCGCAATGTTTCTCTTCCGAAGAGGAGATGTTGCTACCAAACGTCAGCAGCTCCTCAGAGTGCTGTTCTGGTGTAGACTAGGGAAAGCTCCCACGGTCCGAAGATTAGGAACGGCTCTTTTCCAGTGGCTTCATCCGAGAGAGAGCCAGAAGGGCTGATCTCAACAAATAGGGCTGCACACCGCGAGTGCTTCGGGCAGGGCAGTCCTGAGCCAGTGTGCCACCTAAGGAATGAAAGCAAAGTTTCCTAGCCGCAGGAAAGCAGACCGAGGCCTGCTGTTTTCTCTAGGCGATTGACGTGAGCTTGAGGGTGAGGCCTGTACTACATTGTGGAAAAGCTCGGGGTCACGGCTGTCTTTCTCCCTCTCTCGGGCCCATACCCTGGGCTCAGCCATGGGGGAATGCTGAGTGGGAGAGACTGCCTCTCTGCCGGACTCAGAAGGCTGCCTCCCGTTAGGGCAAGTCCGCTTGTGTCTTACTTCGTGGAGGAGGAATGAGGGCGCCCAGAGATATTCTGACATGAAATGCCTAACGACAGAGGATCTGGAGGAGCTGGTTTGTCAGTGGAAGGAGCCAAAAAGCCTGCATTCCTAAGGCCTCGCTGAGAACTGCCAGACACTCTGCCGTCATAGGCCTAAGAACTGGAAATTGTGACGGCAAGGCAACACTTGGAATCCTAGGAGGCAGTGGAAGTGCGGCTCTCAAACTGGATGGAAGAAGCTTCCAAGCATAGTGTTCTTTCATGTACCAAAGAGAACCCAAGTGTCTGAGGCTGCTAGCCGTGCTGCTGGAGAGAACTGGCATCCCCGTGGGCCTGTCGGCTCATTTGCTCTTTCTGACCCTCGAAGGAAGGTCTTCCAAAAAGCCTTTGGGACCCGCTTAGAGAGAACAGCTGCCAAGCTGATGCACACAACTTTGACAGAGAGACTAGCCCTGGGTCCCAAGCAGCCACCTATCTCTGGAGAGTACGTACCCCACCCAGGGATTCAAGCAGGGAGTTGGCCTTGTACAACTTACGCAGGACACTGGGAGGAGATGGAGGGCCACTCTACCTGCGCTCACACTACGTGGCCCGGAGAAGTTATCACGCAGCAGAATTCAGCACCCTCCCACTACACGTGTGTAGCCAAAAGCGGCGCTGGGCAGTGGGTGTTCTCAGCCCAAGAGCAGTCCTTGTTCTGGGCCGCACCTGCTCTGTGCTTCAAAGGTTCTCTGAGTCTGCTCCTTTGGAGGCATTTCAGAGCTGACGCTATCCCTGGGCTGCCGAAGCAAAGAGGCATAGCGGCCTTTCACACTGAAGGCATGGGCTTGTTTCCCATTCAGAGAGTGTATGTTGCCCCTCCCAGGCTGGAGGCCTGTAAGGTGACACCCTTTGCGCCGTGCCCCTGGAAAATGCCAGTGGCTGTACCCGATTTGGGCTGCCTGGTGAAACAACTTGCCGTCACCAGCACCCTGAGTACCTTTCCTGAAGTCTGAGTCCTAGCTAGGTAAACTCGGCCTTCGGAGGCGAGAGGGGAGCAAACATGTTCAACTTGTGGGGAAAGTCTTTGACCAATGACCAGTATGCTTGTGCCTGGGCGAGGCTTAGGCAGGAGCTTTCCAACACAGGGTTTTGACCTTACCATAAGCCGTCCCTTTGGGCTGAAGCAGGCGGCGGGTCTGTCTGTATCACAGTCTGGGAAGGAGGGCCTCAGGTGAGTCTGCCAACTGACTGCCCTCCATCACAGCCAGCTGAGAAAATATGGCAAGGCTGATGGAACCCACTTACAGCGCAATGTTTCTCTTCCGAAGAGGAGATGTTGCTACCAAACGTCAGCAGCTCCTCAGAGTGCTGTTCTGGTGTAGACTAGGGAAAGCTCCCACGGTCCGAAGATTAGGAACGGCTCTTTTCCAGTGGCTTCATCCGAGAGAGAGCCAGAAGGGCTGATCTCAACAAATAGGGCTGCACACCGCGAGTGCTTCGGGCAGGGCAGTCCTGAGCCAGTGTGCCACCTAAGGAATGAAAGCAAAGTTTCCTAGCCGCAGGAAAGCAGACCGAGGCCTGCTGTTTTCTCTAGGCGATTGACGTGAGCTTGAGGGTGAGGCCTGTACTACATTGTGGAAAAGCTCGGGGTCACGGCTGTCTTTCTCCCTCTCTCGGGCCCATACCCTGGGCTCAGCCATGGGGGAATGCTGAGTGGGAGAGACTGCCTCTCTGCCGGACTCAGAAGGCTGCCTCCCGTTAGGGCAAGTCCGCTTGTGTCTTACTTCGTGGAGGAGGAATGAGGGCGCCCAGAGATATTCTGACATGAAATGCCTAACGACAGAGGATCTGGAGGAGCTGGTTTGTCAGTGGAAGGAGCCAAAAAGCCTGCATTCCTAAGGCCTCGCTGAGAACTGCCAGACACTCTGCCGTCATAGGCCTAAGAACTGGAAATTGTGACGGCAAGGCAACACTTGGAATCCTAGGAGGCAGTGGAAGTGCGGCTCTCAAACTGGATGGAAGAAGCTTCCAAGCATAGTGTTCTTTCATGTACCAAAGAGAACCCAAGTGTCTGAGGCTGCTAGCCGTGCTGCTGGAGAGAACTGGCATCCCCGTGGGCCTGTCGGCTCATTTGCTCTTTCTGACCCTCGAAGGAAGGTCTTCCAAAAAGCCTTTGGGACCCGCTTAGAGAGAACAGCTGCCAAGCTGATGCACACAACTTTGACAGAGAGACTAGCCCTGGGTCCCAAGCAGCCACCTATCTCTGGAGAGTACGTACCCCACCCAGGGATTCAAGCAGGGAGTTGGCCTTGTACAACTTACGCAGGACACTGGGAGGAGATGGAGGGCCACTCTACCTGCGCTCACACTACGTGGCCCGGAGAAGTTATCACGCAGCAGAATTCAGCACCCTCCCACTACACGTGTGTAGCCAAAAGCGGCGCTGGGCAGTGGGTGTTCTCAGCCCAAGAGCAGTCCTTGTTCTGGGCCGCACCTGCTCTGTGCTTCAAAGGTTCTCTGAGTCTGCTCCTTTGGAGGCATTTCAGAGCTGACGCTATCCCTGGGCTGCCGAAGCAAAGAGGCATAGCGGCCTTTCACACTGAAGGCATGGGCTTGTTTCCCATTCAGAGAGTGTATGTTGCCCCTCCCAGGCTGGAGGCCTGTAAGGTGACACCCTTTGCGCCGTGCCCCTGGAAAATGCCAGTGGCTGTACCCGATTTGGGCTGCCTGGTGAAACAACTTGCCGTCACCAGCACCCTGAGTACCTTTCCTGAAGTCTGAGTCCTAGCTAGGTAAACTCGGCCTTCGGAGGCGAGAGGGGAGCAAACATGTTCAACTTGTGGGGAAAGTCTTTGACCAATGACCAGTATGCTTGTGCCTGGGCGAGGCTTAGGCAGGAGCTTTCCAACACAGGGTTTTGACCTTACCATAAGCCGTCCCTTTGGGCTGAAGCAGGCGGCGGGTCTGTCTGTATCACAGTCTGGGAAGGAGGGCCTCAGGTGAGTCTGCCAACTGACTGCCCTCCATCACAGCCAGCTGAGAAAATATGGCAAGGCTGATGGAACCCACTTACAGCGCAATGTTTCTCTTCCGAAGAGGAGATGTTGCTACCAAACGTCAGCAGCTCCTCAGAGTGCTGTTCTGGTGTAGACTAGGGAAAGCTCCCACGGTCCGAAGATTAGGAACGGCTCTTTTCCAGTGGCTTCATCCGAGAGAGAGCCAGAAGGGCTGATCTCAACAAATAGGGCTGCACACCGCGAGTGCTTCGGGCAGGGCAGTCCTGAGCCAGTGTGCCACCTAAGGAATGAAAGCAAAGTTTCCTAGCCGCAGGAAAGCAGACCGAGGCCTGCTGTTTTCTCTAGGCGATTGACGTGAGCTTGAGGGTGAGGCCTGTACTACATTGTGGAAAAGCTCGGGGTCACGGCTGTCTTTCTCCCTCTCTCGGGCCCATACCCTGGGCTCAGCCATGGGGGAATGCTGAGTGGGAGAGACTGCCTCTCTGCCGGACTCAGAAGGCTGCCTCCCGTTAGGGCAAGTCCGCTTGTGTCTTACTTCGTGGAGGAGGAATGAGGGCGCCCAGAGATATTCTGACATGAAATGCCTAACGACAGAGGATCTGGAGGAGCTGGTTTGTCAGTGGAAGGAGCCAAAAAGCCTGCATTCCTAAGGCCTCGCTGAGAACTGCCAGACACTCTGCCGTCATAGGCCTAAGAACTGGAAATTGTGACGGCAAGGCAACACTTGGAATCCTAGGAGGCAGTGGAAGTGCGGCTCTCAAACTGGATGGAAGAAGCTTCCAAGCATAGTGTTCTTTCATGTACCAAAGAGAACCCAAGTGTCTGAGGCTGCTAGCCGTGCTGCTGGAGAGAACTGGCATCCCCGTGGGCCTGTCGGCTCATTTGCTCTTTCTGACCCTCGAAGGAAGGTCTTCCAAAAAGCCTTTGGGACCCGCTTAGAGAGAACAGCTGCCAAGCTGATGCACACAACTTTGACAGAGAGACTAGCCCTGGGTCCCAAGCAGCCACCTATCTCTGGAGAGTACGTACCCCACCCAGGGATTCAAGCAGGGAGTTGGCCTTGTACAACTTACGCAGGACACTGGGAGGAGATGGAGGGCCACTCTACCTGCGCTCACACTACGTGGCCCGGAGAAGTTATCACGCAGCAGAATTCAGCACCCTCCCACTACACGTGTGTAGCCAAAAGCGGCGCTGGGCAGTGGGTGTTCTCAGCCCAAGAGCAGTCCTTGTTCTGGGCCGCACCTGCTCTGTGCTTCAAAGGTTCTCTGAGTCTGCTCCTTTGGAGGCATTTCAGAGCTGACGCTATCCCTGGGCTGCCGAAGCAAAGAGGCATAGCGGCCTTTCACACTGAAGGCATGGGCTTGTTTCCCATTCAGAGAGTGTATGTTGCCCCTCCCAGGCTGGAGGCCTGTAAGGTGACACCCTTTGCGCCGTGCCCCTGGAAAATGCCAGTGGCTGTACCCGATTTGGGCTGCCTGGTGAAACAACTTGCCGTCACCAGCACCCTGAGTACCTTTCCTGAAGTCTGAGTCCTAGCTAGGTAAACTCGGCCTTCGGAGGCGAGAGGGGAGCAAACATGTTCAACTTGTGGGGAAAGTCTTTGACCAATGACCAGTATGCTTGTGCCTGGGCGAGGCTTAGGCAGGAGCTTTCCAACACAGGGTTTTGACCTTACCATAAGCCGTCCCTTTGGGCTGAAGCAGGCGGCGGGTCTGTCTGTATCACAGTCTGGGAAGGAGGGCCTCAGGTGAGTCTGCCAACTGACTGCCCTCCATCACAGCCAGCTGAGAAAATATGGCAAGGCTGATGGAACCCACTTACAGCGCAATGTTTCTCTTCCGAAGAGGAGATGTTGCTACCAAACGTCAGCAGCTCCTCAGAGTGCTGTTCTGGTGTAGACTAGGGAAAGCTCCCACGGTCCGAAGATTAGGAACGGCTCTTTTCCAGTGGCTTCATCCGAGAGAGAGCCAGAAGGGCTGATCTCAACAAATAGGGCTGCACACCGCGAGTGCTTCGGGCAGGGCAGTCCTGAGCCAGTGTGCCACCTAAGGAATGAAAGCAAAGTTTCCTAGCCGCAGGAAAGCAGACCGAGGCCTGCTGTTTTCTCTAGGCGATTGACGTGAGCTTGAGGGTGAGGCCTGTACTACATTGTGGAAAAGCTCGGGGTCACGGCTGTCTTTCTCCCTCTCTCGGGCCCATACCCTGGGCTCAGCCATGGGGGAATGCTGAGTGGGAGAGACTGCCTCTCTGCCGGACTCAGAAGGCTGCCTCCCGTTAGGGCAAGTCCGCTTGTGTCTTACTTCGTGGAGGAGGAATGAGGGCGCCCAGAGATATTCTGACATGAAATGCCTAACGACAGAGGATCTGGAGGAGCTGGTTTGTCAGTGGAAGGAGCCAAAAAGCCTGCATTCCTAAGGCCTCGCTGAGAACTGCCAGACACTCTGCCGTCATAGGCCTAAGAACTGGAAATTGTGACGGCAAGGCAACACTTGGAATCCTAGGAGGCAGTGGAAGTGCGGCTCTCAAACTGGATGGAAGAAGCTTCCAAGCATAGTGTTCTTTCATGTACCAAAGAGAACCCAAGTGTCTGAGGCTGCTAGCCGTGTTGCTGGAGAGAACTGGCATCCCCGTGGGCCTGTCGGCTCATTTGCTCTTTCTGACCCTCGAAGGAAGGTCTTCCAAAAAGCCTTTGGGACCCGCTTAGAGAGAACAGCTGCCAAGCTGATGCACACAACTTTGACAGAGAGACTAGCCCTGGGTCCCAAGCAGCCACCTATCTCTGGAGAGTACGTACCCCACCCAGGGATTCAAGCAGGGAGTTGGCCTTGTACAACTTACGCAGGACACTGGGAGGAGATGGAGGGCCACTCTACCTGCGCTCACACTACGTGGCCCGGAGAAGTTATCACGCAGCAGAATTCAGCACCCTCCCACTACACGTGTGTAGCCAAAAGCGGCGCTGGGCAGTGGGTGTTCTCAGCCCAAGAGCAGTCCTTGTTCTGGGCCGCACCTGCTCTGTGCTTCAAAGGTTCTCTGAGTCTGCTCCTTTGGAGGCATTTCAGAGCTGACGCTATCCCTGGGCTGCCGAAGCAAAGAGGCATAGCGGCCTTTCACACTGAAGGCATGGGCTTGTTTCCCATTCAGAGAGTGTATGTTGCCCCTCCCAGGCTGGAGGCCTGTAAGGTGACACCCTTTGCGCCGTGCCCCTGGAAAATGCCAGTGGCTGTACCCGATTTGGGCTGCCTGGTGAAACAACTTGCCGTCACCAGCACCCTGAGTACCTTTCCTGAAGTCTGAGTCCTAGCTAGGTAAACTCGGCCTTCGGAGGCGAGAGGGGAGCAAACATGTTCAACTTGTGGGGAAAGTCTTTGACCAATGACCAGTATGCTTGTGCCTGGGCGAGGCTTAGGCAGGAGCTTTCCAACACAGGGTTTTGACCTTACCATAAGCCGTCCCTTTGGGCTGAAGCAGGCGGCGGGTCTGTCTGTATCACAGTCTGGGAAGGAGGGCCTCAGGTGAGTCTGCCAACTGACTGCCCTCCATCACAGCCAGCTGAGAAAATATGGCAAGGCTGATGGAACCCACTTACAGCGCAATGTTTCTCTTCCGAAGAGGAGATGTTGCTACCAAACGTCAGGAGCTCCTCAGAGTGCTGTTCTGGTGTAGACTAGGGAAAGCTCCCACGGTCCGAAGATTAGGAACGGCTCTTTTCCAGTGGCTTCATCCGAGAGAGAGCCAGAAGGGCTGATCTCAACAAATAGGGCTGCACACCGCGAGTGCTTCGGGCAGGGCAGTCCTGAGCCAGTGTGCCACCTAAGGAATGAAAGCAAAGTTTCCTAGCCGCAGGAAAGCAGACCGAGGCCTGCTGTTTTCTCTAGGCGATTGACGTGAGCTTGAGGGTGAGGCCTGTACTACATTGTGGAAAAGCTCGGGGTCACGGCTGTCTTTCTCCCTCTCTCGGGCCCATACCCTGGGCTCAGCCATGGGGGAATGCTGAGTGGGAGAGACTGCCTCTCTGCCGGACTCAGAAGGCTGCCTCCCGTTAGGGCAAGTCCGCTTGTGTCTTACTTCGTGGAGGAGGAATGAGGGCGCCCAGAGATATTCTGACATGAAATGCCTAACGGCAGAGGATCTGGAGGAGCTGGTTTGTCAGTGGAAGGAGCCAAAAAGCCTGCATTCCTAAGGCCTCGCTGAGAACTGCCAGACACTCTGCCGTCATAGGCCTAAGAACTGGAAATTGTGACGGCAAGGCAACACTTGGAATCCTAGGAGGCAGTGGAAGTGCGGCTCTCAAACTGGATGGAAGAAGCTTCCAAGCATAGTGTTCTTTCATGTACCAAAGAGAACCCAAGTGTCTGAGGCTGCTAGCCGTGCTGCTGGAGAGAACTGGCATCCCCGTGGGCCTGTCGGCTCATTTGCTCTTTCTGACCCTCGAAGGAAGGTCTTCCAAAAAGCCTTTGGGACCCGCTTAGAGAGAACAGCTGCCAAGCTGATGCACACAACTTTGACAGAGAGACTAGCCCTGGGTCCCAAGCAGCCACCTATCTCTGGAGAGTACGTACCCCACCCAGGGATTCAAGCAGGGAGTTGGCCTTGTACAACTTACGCAGGACACTGGGAGGAGATGGAGGGCCACTCTACCTGCGCTCACACTACGTGGCCCGGAGAAGTTATCACGCAGCAGAATTCAGCACCCTCCCACTACACGTGTGTAGCCAAAAGCGGCGCTGGGCAGTGGGTGTTCTCAGCCCAAGAGCAGTCCTTGTTCTGGGCCGCACCTGCTCTGTGCTTCAAAGGTTCTCTGAGTCTGCTCCTTTGGAGGCATTTCAGAGCTGACGCTATCCCTGGGCTGCCGAAGCAAAGAGGCATAGCGGCCTTTCACACTGAAGGCATGGGCTTGTTTCCCATTCAGAGAGTGTATGTTGCCCCTCCCAGGCTGGAGGCCTGTAAGGTGACACCCTTTGCGCCGTGCCCCTGGAAAATGCCAGTGGCTGTACCCGATTTGGGCTGCCTGGTGAAACAACTTGCCGTCACCAGCACCCTGAGTACCTTTCCTGAAGTCTGAGTCCTAGCTAGGTAAACTCGGCCTTCGGAGGCGAGAGGGGAGCAAACATGTTCAACTTGTGGGGAAAGTCTTTGACCAATGACCAGTATGCTTGTGCCTGGGCGAGGCTTAGGCAGGAGCTTTCCAACACAGGGTTTTGACCTTACCATAAGCCGTCCCTTTGGGCTGAAGCAGGCGGCGGGTCTGTCTGTATCACAGTCTGGGAAGGAGGGCCTCAGGTGAGTCTGCCAACTGACTGCCCTCCATCACAGCCAGCTGAGAAAATATGGCAAGGCTGATGGAACCCACTTACAGCGCAATGTTTCTCTTCCGAAGAGGAGATGTTGCTACCAAACGTCAGCAGCTCCTCAGAGTGCTGTTCTGGTGTAGACTAGGGAAAGCTCCCACGGTCCGAAGATTATGAACGGCTCTTTTCCAGTGGCTTCATCCGAGAGAGAGCCAGAAGGGCTGATCTCAACAAATAGGGCTGCACACCGCGAGTGCTTCGGGCAGGGCAGTCCTGAGCCAGTGTGCCACCTAAGGAATGAAAGCAAAGTTTCCTAGCCGCAGGAAAGCAGACCGAGGCCTGCTGTTTTCTCTAGGCGATTGACGTGAGCTTGAGGGTGAGGCCTGTACTACATTGTGGAAAAGCTCGGGGTCACGGCTGTCTTTCTCCCTCTCTCGGGCCCATACCCTGGGCTCAGCCATGGGGGAATGCTGAGTGGGAGAGACTGCCTCTCTGCCGGACTCAGAAGGCTGCCTCCCGTTAGGGCAAGTCCGCTTGTGTCTTACTTCGTGGAGGAGGAATGAGGGCGCCCAGAGATATTCTGACATGAAATGCCTAACGACAGAGGATCTGGAGGAGCTGGTTTGTCAGTGGAAGGAGCCAAAAAGCCTGCATTCCTAAGGCCTCGCTGAGAACTGCCAGACACTCTGCCGTCATAGGCCTAAGAACTGGAAATTGTGACGGCAAGGCAACACTTGGAATCCTAGGAGGCAGTGGAAGTGCGGCTCTCAAACTGGATGGAAGAAGCTTCCAAGCATAGTGTTCTTTCATGTACCAAAGAGAACCCAAGTGTCTGAGGCTGCTAGCCGTGCTGCTGGAGAGAACTGGCATCCCCGTGGGCCTGTCGGCTCATTTGCTCTTTCTGACCCTCGAAGGAAGGTCTTCCAAAAAGCCTTTGGGACCCGCTTAGAGAGAACAGCTGCCAAGCTGATGCACAGAACTTTGACAGAGAGACTAGCCCTGGGTCCCAAGCAGCCACCTATCTCTGGAGAGTACGTACCCCACCCAGGGATTCAAGCAGGGAGTTGGCCTTGTACAACTTACGCAGGACACTGGGAGGAGATGGAGGGCCACTCTACCTGCGCTCACACTACGTGGCCCGGAGAAGTTATCACGCAGCAGAATTCAGCACCCTCCCACTACACGTGTGTAGCCAAAAGCGGCGCTGGGCAGTGGGTGTTCTCAGCCCAAGAGCAGTCCTTGTTCTGGGCCGCACCTGCTCTGTGCTTCAAAGGTTCTCTGAGTCTGCTCCTTTGGAGGCATTTCAGAGCTGACGCTATCCCTGGGCTGCCGAAGCAAAGAGGCATAGCGGCCTTTCACACTGAAGGCATGGGCTTGTTTCCCATTCAGAGAGTGTATGTTGCCCCTCCCAGGCTGGAGGCCTGTAAGGTGACACCCTTTGCGCCGTGCCCCTGGAAAATGCCAGTGGCTGTACCCGATTTGGGCTGCCTGGTGAAACAACTTGCCGTCACCAGCACCCTGAGTACCTTTCCTGAAGTCTGAGTCCTAGCTAGGTAAACTCGGCCTTCGGAGGCGAGAGGGGAGCAAACATGTTCAACTTGTGGGGAAAGTCTTTGACCAATGACCAGTATGCTTGTGCCTGGGCGAGGCTTAGGCAGGAGCTTTCCAACACAGGGTTTTGACCTTACCATAAGCCGTCCCTTTGGGCTGAAGCAGGCGGCGGGTCTGTCTGTATCACAGTCTGGGAAGGAGGGCCTCAGGTGAGTCTGCCAACTGACTGCCCTCCATCACAGCCAGCTGAGAAAATATGGCAAGGCTGATGGAACCCACTTACAGCGCAATGTTTCTCTTCCGAAGAGGAGATGTTGCTACCAAACGTCAGCAGCTCCTCAGAGTGCTGTTCTGGTGTAGACTAGGGAAAGCTCCCACGGTCTGAAGATTATGAACGGCTCTTTTCCAGTGGCTTCATCCGAGAGAGAGCCAGAAGGGCTGATCTCAACAAATAGGGCTGCACACCGCGAGTGCTTCGGGCAGGGCAGTCCTGAGCCAGTGTGCCACCTAAGGAATGAAAGCAAAGTTTCCTAGCCGCAGGAAAGCAGACCGAGGCCTGCTGTTTTCTCTAGGCGATTGACGTGAGCTTGAGGGTGAGGCCTGTACTACATTGTGGAAAAGCTCGGGGTCACGGCTGTCTTTCTCCCTCTCTCGGGCCCATACCCTGGGCTCAGCCATGGGGGAATGCTGAGTGGGAGAGACTGCCTCTCTGCCGGACTCAGAAGGCTGCCTCCCGTTAGGGCAAGTCCGCTTGTGTCTTACTTCGTGGAGGAGGAATGAGGGCGCCCAGAGATATTCTGACATGAAATGCCTAACGACAGAGGATCTGGAGGAGCTGGTTTGTCAGTGGAAGGAGCCAAAAAGCCTGCATTCCTAAGGCCTCGCTGAGAACTGCCAGACACTCTGCCGTCATAGGCCTAAGAACTGGAAATTGTGACGGCAAGGCAACACTTGGAATCCTAGGAGGCAGTGGAAGTGCGGCTCTCAAACTGGATGGAAGAAGCTTCCAAGCATAGTGTTCTTTCATGTACCAAAGAGAACCCAAGTGTCTGAGGCTGCTAGCCGTGTTGCTGGAGAGAACTGGCATCCCCGTGGGCCTGTCGGCTCATTTGCTCTTTCTGACCCTCGAAGGAAGGTCTTCCAAAAAGCCTTTGGGACCCGCTTAGAGAGAACAGCTGCCAAGCTGATGCACAGAACTTTGACAGAGAGACTAGCCCTGGGTCCCAAGCAGCCACCTATCTCTGGAGAGTACGTACCCCACGCAGGGATTCAAGCAGGGAGTTGGCCTTGTACAACTTACGCAGGACACTGGGAGGAGATGGAGGGCCACTCTACCTGCGCTCACACTACGTGGCCCGGAGAAGTTATCACGCAGCAGAATTCAGCACCCTCCCACTACACGTGTGTAGCCAAAAGCGGCGCTGGGCAGTGGGTGTTCTCAGCCCAAGAGCAGTCCTTGTTCTGGGCCGCACCTGCTCTGTGCTTCAAAGGTTCTCTGAGTCTGCTCCTTTGGAGGCATTTCAGAGCTGACGCTATCCCTGGGCTGCCGAAGCAAAGAGGCATAGCGGCCTTTCACACTGAAGGCATGGGCTTGTTTCCCATTCAGAGAGTGTATGTTGCCCCTCCCAGGCTGGAGGCCTGTAAGGTGACACCCTTTGCGCCGTGCCCCTGGAAAATGCCAGTGGCTGTACCCGATTTGGGCTGCCTGGTGAAACAACTTGCCGTCACCAGCACCCTGAGTACCTTTCCTGAAGTCTGAGTCCTAGCTAGGTAAACTCGGCCTTCGGAGGCGAGAGGGGAGCAAACATGTTCAACTTGTGGGGAAAGTCTTTGACCAATGACCAGTATGCTTGTGCCTGGGCGAGGCTTAGGCAGGAGCTTTCCAACACAGGGTTTTGACCTTACCATAAGCCGTCCCTTTGGGCTGAAGCAGGCGGCGGGTCTGTCTGTATCACAGTCTGGGAAGGAGGGCCTCAGGTGAGTCTGCCAACTGACTGCCCTCCATCACAGCCAGCTGAGAAAATATGGCAAGGCTGATGGAACCCACTTACAGCGCAATGTTTCTCTTCCGAAGAGGAGATGTTGCTACCAAACGTCAGCAGCTCCTCAGAGTGCTGTTCTGGTGTAGACTAGGGAAAGCTCCCACGGTCCGAAGATTATGAACGGCTCTTTTCCAGTGGCTTCATCCGAGAGAGAGCCAGAAGGGCTGATCTCAACAAATAGGGCTGCACACCGCGAGTGCTTCGGGCAGGGCAGTCCTGAGCCAGTGTGCCACCTAAGGAATGAAAGCAAAGTTTCCTAGCCGCAGGAAAGCAGACCGAGGCCTGCTGTTTTCTCTAGGCGATTGACGTGAGCTTGAGGGTGAGGCCTGTACTACATTGTGGAAAAGCTCGGGGTCACGGCTGTCTTTCTCCCTCTCTCGGGCCCATACCCTGGGCTCAGCCATGGGGGAATGCTGAGTGGGAGAGACTGCCTCTCTGCCGGACTCAGAAGGCTGCCTCCCGTTAGGGCAAGTCCGCTTGTGTCTTACTTCGTGGAGGAGGAATGAGGGCGCCCAGAGATATTCTGACATGAAATGCCTAACGACAGAGGATCTGGAGGAGCTGGTTTGTCAGTGGAAGGAGCCAAAAAGCCTGCATTCCTAAGGCCTCGCTGAGAACTGCCAGACACTCTGCCGTCATAGGCCTAAGAACTGGAAATTGTGACGGCAAGGCAACACTTGGAATCCTAGGAGGCAGTGGAAGTGCGGCTCTCAAACTGGATGGAAGAAGCTTCCAAGCATAGTGTTCTTTCATGTACCAAAGAGAACCCAAGTGTCTGAGGCTGCTAGCCGTGCTGCTGGAGAGAACTGGCATCCCCGTGGGCCTGTCGGCTCATTTGCTCTTTCTGACCCTCGAAGGAAGGTCTTCCAAAAAGCCTTTGGGACCCGCTTAGAGAGAACAGCTGCCAAGCTGATGCACAGAACTTTGACAGAGAGACTAGCCCTGGGTCCCAAGCAGCCACCTATCTCTGGAGAGTACGTACCCCACCCAGGGATTCAAGCAGGGAGTTGGCCTTGTACAACTTACGCAGGACACTGGGAGGAGATGGAGGGCCACTCTACCTGCGCTCACACTACGTGGCCCGGAGAAGTTATCACGCAGCAGAATTCAGCACCCTCCCACTACACGTGTGTAGCCAAAAGCGGCGCTGGGCAGTGGGTGTTCTCAGCCCAAGAGCAGTCCTTGTTCTGGGCCGCACCTGCTCTGTGCTTCAAAGGTTCTCTGAGTCTGCTCCTTTGGAGGCATTTCAGAGCTGACGCTATCCCTGGGCTGCCGAAGCAAAGAGGCATAGCGGCCTTTCACACTGAAGGCATGGGCTTGTTTCCCATTCAGAGAGTGTATGTTGCCCCTCCCAGGCTGGAGGCCTGTAAGGTGACACCCTTTGCGCCGTGCCCCTGGAAAATGCCAGTGGCTGTACCCGATTTGGGCTGCCTGGTGAAACAACTTGCCGTCACCAGCACCCTGAGTACCTTTCCTGAAGTCTGAGTCCTAGCTAGGTAAACTCGGCCTTCGGAGGCGAGAGGGGAGCAAACATGTTCAACTTGTGGGGAAAGTCTTTGACCAATGACCAGTATGCTTGTGCCTGGGCGAGGCTTAGGCAGGAGCTTTCCAACACAGGGTTTTGACCTTACCATAAGCCGTCCCTTTGGGCTGAAGCAGGCGGCGGGTCTGTCTGTATCACAGTCTGGGAAGGAGGGCCTCAGGTGAGTCTGCCAACTGACTGCCCTCCATCACAGCCAGCTGAGAAAATATGGCAAGGCTGATGGAACCCACTTACAGCGCAATGTTTCTCTTCCGAAGAGGAGATGTTGCTACCAAACGTCAGCAGCTCCTCAGAGTGCTGTTCTGGTGTAGACTAGGGAAAGCTCCCACGGTCCGAAGATTATGAACGGCTCTTTTCCAGTGGCTTCATCCGAGAGAGAGCCAGAAGGGCTGATCTCAACAAATAGGGCTGCACACCGCGAGTGCTTCGGGCAGGGCAGTCCTGAGCCAGTGTGCCACCTAAGGAATGAAAGCAAAGTTTCCTAGCCGCAGGAAAGCAGACCGAGGCCTGCTGTTTTCTCTAGGCGATTGACGTGAGCTTGAGGGTGAGGCCTGTACTACATTGTGGAAAAGCTCGGGGTCACGGCTGTCTTTCTCCCTCTCTCGGGCCCATACCCTGGGCTCAGCCATGGGGGAATGCTGAGTGGGAGAGACTGCCTCTCTGCCGGACTCAGAAGGCTGCCTCCCGTTAGGGCAAGTCCGCTTGTGTCTTACTTCGTGGAGGAGGAATGAGGGCGCCCAGAGATATTCTGACATGAAATGCCTAACGACAGAGGATCTGGAGGAGCTGGTTTGTCAGTGGAAGGAGCCAAAAAGCCTGCATTCCTAAGGCCTCGCTGAGAACTGCCAGACACTCTGCCGTCATAGGCCTAAGAACTGGAAATTGTGACGGCAAGGCAACACTTGGAATCCTAGGAGGCAGTGGAAGTGCGGCTCTCAAACTGGATGGAAGAAGCTTCCAAGCATAGTGTTCTTTCATGTACCAAAGAGAACCCAAGTGTCTGAGGCTGCTAGCCGTGCTGCTGGAGAGAACTGGCATCCCCGTGGGCCTGTCGGCTCATTTGCTCTTTCTGACCCTCGAAGGAAGGTCTTCCAAAAAGCCTTTGGGACCCGCTTAGAGAGAACAGCTGCCAAGCTGATGCACAGAACTTTGACAGAGAGACTAGCCCTGGGTCCCAAGCAGCCACCTATCTCTGGAGAGTACGTACCCCACCCAGGGATTCAAGCAGGGAGTTGGCCTTGTACAACTTACGCAGGACACTGGGAGGAGATGGAGGGCCACTCTACCTGCGCTCACACTACGTGGCCCGGAGAAGTTATCACGCAGCAGAATTCAGCACCCTCCCACTACACGTGTGTAGCCAAAAGCGGCGCTGGGCAGTGGGTGTTCTCAGCCCAAGAGCAGTCCTTGTTCTGGGCCGCACCTGCTCTGTGCTTCAAAGGTTCTCTGAGTCTGCTCCTTTGGAGGCATTTCAGAGCTGACGCTATCCCTGGGCTGCCGAAGCAAAGAGGCATAGCGGCCTTTCACACTGAAGGCATGGGCTTGTTTCCCATTCAGAGAGTGTATGTTGCCCCTCCCAGGCTGGAGGCCTGTAAGGTGACACCCTTTGCGCCGTGCCCCTGGAAAATGCCAGTGGCTGTACCCGATTTGGGCTGCCTGGTGAAACAACTTGCCGTCACCAGCACCCTGAGTACCTTTCCTGAAGTCTGAGTCCTAGCTAGGTAAACTCGGCCTTCGGAGGCGAGAGGGGAGCAAACATGTTCAACTTGTGGGGAAAGTCTTTGACCAATGACCAGTATGCTTGTGCCTGGGCGAGGCTTAGGCAGGAGCTTTCCAACACAGGGTTTTGACCTTACCATAAGCCGTCCCTTTGGGCTGAAGCAGGCGGCGGGTCTGTCTGTATCACAGTCTGGGAAGGAGGGCCTCAGGTGAGTCTGCCAACTGACTGCCCTCCATCACAGCCAGCTGAGAAAATATGGCAAGGCTGATGGAACCCACTTACAGCGCAATGTTTCTCTTCCGAAGAGGAGATGTTGCTACCAAACGTCAGCAGCTCCTCAGAGTGCTGTTCTGGTGTAGACTAGGGAAAGCTCCCACGGTCCGAAGATTAGGAACGGCTCTTTTCCAGTGGCTTCATCCGAGAGAGAGCCAGAAGGGCTGATCTCAACAAATAGGGCTGCACACCGCGAGTGCTTCGGGCAGGGCAGTCCTGAGCCAGTGTGCCACCTAAGGAATGAAAGCAAAGTTTCCTAGCCGCAGGAAAGCAGACCGAGGCCTGCTGTTTTCTCTAGGCGATTGACGTGAGCTTGAGGGTGAGGCCTGTACTACATTGTGGAAAAGCTCGGGGTCACGGCTGTCTTTCTCCCTCTCTCGGGCCCATACCCTGGGCTCAGCCATGGGGGAATGCTGAGTGGGAGAGACTGCCTCTCTGCCGGACTCAGAAGGCTGCCTCCCGTTAGGGCAAGTCCGCTTGTGTCTTACTTCGTGGAGGAGGAATGAGGGCGCCCAGAGATATTCTGACATGAAATGCCTAACGACAGAGGATCTGGAGGAGCTGGTTTGTCAGTGGAAGGAGCCAAAAAGCCTGCATTCCTAAGGCCTCGCTGAGAACTGCCAGACACTCTGCCGTCATAGGCCTAAGAACTGGAAATTGTGACGGCAAGGCAACACTTGGAATCCTAGGAGGCAGTGGAAGTGCGGCTCTCAAACTGGATGGAAGAAGCTTCCAAGCATAGTGTTCTTTCATGTACCAAAGAGAACCCAAGTGTCTGAGGCTGCTAGCCGTGCTGCTGGAGAGAACTGGCATCCCCGTGGGCCTGTCGGCTCATTTGCTCTTTCTGACCCTCGAAGGAAGGTCTTCCAAAAAGCCTTTGGGACCCGCTTAGAGAGAACAGCTGCCAAGCTGATGCACAGAACTTTGACAGAGAGACTAGCCCTGGGTCCCAAGCAGCCACCTATCTCTGGAGAGTACGTACCCCACCCAGGGATTCAAGCAGGGAGTTGGCCTTGTACAACTTACGCAGGACACTGGGAGGAGATGGAGGGCCACTCTACCTGCGCTCACACTACGTGGCCCGGAGAAGTTATCACGCAGCAGAATTCAGCACCCTCCCACTACACGTGTGTAGCCAAAAGCGGCGCTGGGCAGTGGGTGTTCTCAGCCCAAGAGCAGTCCTTGTTCTGGGCCGCACCTGCTCTGTGCTTCAAAGGTTCTCTGAGTCTGCTCCTTTGGAGGCATTTCAGAGCTGACGCTATCCCTGGGCTGCCGAAGCAAAGAGGCATAGCGGCCTTTCACACTGAAGGCATGGGCTTGTTTCCCATTCAGAGAGTGTATGTTGCCCCTCCCAGGCTGGAGGCCTGTAAGGTGACACCCTTTGCGCCGTGCCCCTGGAAAATGCCAGTGGCTGTACCCGATTTGGGCTGCCTGGTGAAACAACTTGCCGTCACCAGCACCCTGAGTACCTTTCCTGAAGTCTGAGTCCTAGCTAGGTAAACTCGGCCTTCGGAGGCGAGAGGGGAGCAAACATGTTCAACTTGTGGGGAAAGTCTTTGACCAATGACCAGTATGCTTGTGCCTGGGCGAGGCTTAGGCAGGAGCTTTCCAACACAGGGTTTTGACCTTACCATAAGCCGTCCCTTTGGGCTGAAGCAGGCGGCGGGTCTGTCTGTATCACAGTCTGGGAAGGAGGGCCTCAGGTGAGTCTGCCAACTGACTGCCCTCCATCACAGCCAGCTGAGAAAATATGGCAAGGCTGATGGAACCCACTTACAGCGCAATGTTTCTCTTCCGAAGAGGAGATTTTGCTACCAAACGTCAGCAGCTCCTCAGAGTGCTGTTCTGGTGTAGACTAGGGAAAGCTCCCACGGTCCGAAGATTATGAACGGCTCTTTTCCAGTGGCTTCATCCGAGAGAGAGCCAGAAGGGCTGATCTCAACAAATAGGGCTGCACACCGCGAGTGCTTCGGGCAGGGCAGTCCTGAGCCAGTGTGCCACCTAAGGAATGAAAGCAAAGTTTCCTAGCCGCAGGAAAGCAGACCGAGGCCTGCTGTTTTCTCTAGGCGATTGACGTGAGCTTGAGGGTGAGGCCTGTACTACATTGTGGAAAAGCTCGGGGTCACGGCTGTCTTTCTCCCTCTCTCGGGCCCATACCCTGGGCTCAGCCATGGGGGAATGCTGAGTGGGAGAGACTGCCTCTCTGCCGGACTCAGAAGGCTGCCTCCCGTTAGGGCAAGTCCGCTTGTGTCTTACTTCGTGGAGGAGGAATGAGGGCGCCCAGAGATATTCTGACATGAAATGCCTAACGACAGAGGATCTGGAGGAGCTGGTTTGTCAGTGGAAGGAGCCAAAAAGCCTGCATTCCTAAGGCCTCGCTGAGAACTGCCAGACACTCTGCCGTCATAGGCCTAAGAACTGGAAATTGTGACGGCAAGGCAACACTTGGAATCCTAGGAGGCAGTGGAAGTGCGGCTCTCAAACTGGATGGAAGAAGCTTCCAAGCATAGTGTTCTTTCATGTACCAAAGAGAACCCAAGTGTCTGAGGCTGCTAGCCGTGTTGCTGGAGAGAACTGGCATCCCCGTGGGCCTGTCGGCTCATTTGCTCTTTCTGACCCTCGAAGGAAGGTCTTCCAAAAAGCCTTTGGGACCCGCTTAGAGAGAACAGCTGCCAAGCTGATGCACACAACTTTGACAGAGAGACTAGCCCTGGGTCCCAAGCAGCCACCTATCTCTGGAGAGTACGTACCCCACCCAGGGATTCAAGCAGGGAGTTGGCCTTGTACAACTTACGCAGGACACTGGGAGGAGATGGAGGGCCACTCTACCTGCGCTCACACTACGTGGCCCGGAGAAGTTATCACGCAGCAGAATTCAGCACCCTCCCACTACACGTGTGTAGCCAAAAGCGGCGCTGGGCAGTGGGTGTTCTCAGCCCAAGAGCAGTCCTTGTTCTGGGCCGCACCTGCTCTGTGCTTCAAAGGTTCTCTGAGTCTGCTCCTTTGGAGGCATTTCAGAGCTGACGCTATCCCTGGGCTGCCGAAGCAAAGAGGCATAGCGGCCTTTCACACTGAAGGCATGGGCTTGTTTCCCATTCAGAGAGTGTATGTTGCCCCTCCCAGGCTGGAGGCCTGTAAGGTGACACCCTTTGCGCCGTGCCCCTGGAAAATGCCAGTGGCTGTACCCGATTTGGGCTGCCTGGTGAAACAACTTGCCGTCACCAGCACCCTGAGTACCTTTGCTGAAGTCTGAGTCCTAGCTAGGTAAACTCGGCCTTCGGAGGCGAGAGGGGAGCAAACATGTTCAACTTGTGGGGAAAGTCTTTGACCAATGACCAGTATGCTTGTGCCTGGGCGAGGCTTAGGCAGGAGCTTTCCAACACAGGGTTTTGACCTTACCATAAGCCGTCCCTTTGGGCTGAAGCAGGCGGCGGGTCTGTCTGTATCACAGTCTGGGAAGGAGGGCCTCAGGTGAGTCTGCCAACTGACTGCCCTCCATCACAGCCAGCTGAGAAAATATGGCAAGGCTGATGGAACCCACTTACAGCGCAATGTTTCTCTTCCGAAGAGGAGATGTTGCTACCAAACGTCAGCAGCTCCTCAGAGTGCTGTTCTGGTGTAGACTAGGGAAAGCTCCCACGGTCCGAAGATTATGAACGGCTCTTTTCCAGTGGCTTCATCCGAGAGAGAGCCAGAAGGGCTGATCTCAACAAATAGGGCTGCACACCGCGAGTGCTTCGGGCAGGGCAGTCCTGAGCCAGTGTGCCACCTAAGGAATGAAAGCAAAGTTTCCTAGCCGCAGGAAAGCAGACCGAGGCCTGCTGTTTTCTCTAGGCGATTGACGTGAGCTTGAGGGTGAGGCCTGTACTACATTGTGGAAAAGCTCGGGGTCACGGCTGTCTTTCTCCCTCTCTCGGGCCCATACCCTGGGCTCAGCCATGGGGGAATGCTGAGTGGGAGAGACTGCCTCTCTGCCGGACTCAGAAGGCTGCCTCCCGTTAGGGCAAGTCCGCTTGTGTCTTACTTCGTGGAGGAGGAATGAGGGCGCCCAGAGATATTCTGACATGAAATGCCTAACGACAGAGGATCTGGAGGAGCTGGTTTGTCAGTGGAAGGAGCCAAAAAGCCTGCATTCCTAAGGCCTCGCTGAGAACTGCCAGACACTCTGCCGTCATAGGCCTAAGAACTGGAAATTGTGACGGCAAGGCAACACTTGGAATCCTAGGAGGCAGTGGAAGTGCGGCTCTCAAACTGGATGGAAGAAGCTTCCAAGCATAGTGTTCTTTCATGTACCAAAGAGAACCCAAGTGTCTGAGGCTGCTAGCCGTGCTGCTGGAGAGAACTGGCATCCCCGTGGGCCTGTCGGCTCATTTGCTCTTTCTGACCCTCGAAGGAAGGTCTTCCAAAAAGCCTTTGGGACCCGCTTAGAGAGAACAGCTGCCAAGCTGATGCACAGAACTTTGACAGAGAGACTAGCCCTGGGTCCCAAGCAGCCACCTATCTCTGGAGAGTACGTACCCCACCCAGGGATTCAAGCAGGGAGTTGGCCTTGTACAACTTACGCAGGACACTGGGAGGAGATGGAGGGCCACTCTACCTGCGCTCACACTACGTGGCCCGGAGAAGTTATCACGCAGCAGAATTCAGCACCCTCCCACTACACGTGTGTAGCCAAAAGCGGCGCTGGGCAGTGGGTGTTCTCAGCCCAAGAGCAGTCCTTGTTCTGGGCCGCACCTGCTCTGTGCTTCAAAGGTTCTCTGAGTCTGCTCCTTTGGAGGCATTTCAGAGCTGACGCTATCCCTGGGCTGCCGAAGCAAAGAGGCATAGCGGCCTTTCACACTGAAGGCATGGGCTTGTTTCCCATTCAGAGAGTGTATGTTGCCCCTCCCAGGCTGGAGGCCTGTAAGGTGACACCCTTTGCGCCGTGCCCCTGGAAAATGCCAGTGGCTGTACCCGATTTGGGCTGCCTGGTGAAACAACTTGCCGTCACCAGCACCCTGAGTACCTTTCCTGAAGTCTGAGTCCTAGCTAGGTAAACTCGGCCTTCGGAGGCGAGAGGGGAGCAAACATGTTCAACTTGTGGGGAAAGTCTTTGACCAATGACCAGTATGCTTGTGCCTGGGCGAGGCTTAGGCAGGAGCTTTCCAACACAGGGTTTTGACCTTACCATAAGCCGTCCCTTTGGGCTGAAGCAGGCGGCGGGTCTGTCTGTATCACAGTCTGGGAAGGAGGGCCTCAGGTGAGTCTGCCAACTGACTGCCCTCCATCACAGCCAGCTGAGAAAATATGGCAAGGCTGATGGAACCCACTTACAGCGCAATGTTTCTCTTCCGAAGAGGAGATGTTGCTACCAAACGTCAGCAGCTCCTCAGAGTGCTGTTCTGGTGTAGACTAGGGAAAGCTCCCACGGTCCGAAGATTATGAACGGCTCTTTTCCAGTGGCTTCATCCGAGAGAGAGCCAGAAGGGCTGATCTCAACAAATAGGGCTGCACACCGCGAGTGCTTCGGGCAGGGCAGTCCTGAGCCAGTGTGCCACCTAAGGAATGAAAGCAAAGTTTCCTAGCCGCAGGAAAGCAGACCGAGGCCTGCTGTTTTCTCTAGGCGATTGACGTGAGCTTGAGGGTGAGGCCTGTACTACATTGTGGAAAAGCTCGGGGTCACGGCTGTCTTTCTCCCTCTCTCGGGCCCATACCCTGGGCTCAGCCATGGGGGAATGCTGAGTGGGAGAGACTGCCTCTCTGCCGGACTCAGAAGGCTGCCTCCCGTTAGGGCAAGTCCGCTTGTGTCTTACTTCGTGGAGGAGGAATGAGGGCGCCCAGAGATATTCTGACATGAAATGCCTAACGACAGAGGATCTGGAGGAGCTGGTTTGTCAGTGGAAGGAGCCAAAAAGCCTGCATTCCTAAGGCCTCGCTGAGAACTGCCAGACACTCTGCCGTCATAGGCCTAAGAACTGGAAATTGTGACGGCAAGGCAACACTTGGAATCCTAGGAGGCAGTGGAAGTGCGGCTCTCAAACTGGATGGAAGAAGCTTCCAAGCATAGTGTTCTTTCATGTACCAAAGAGAACCCAAGTGTCTGAGGCTGCTAGCCGTGCTGCTGGAGAGAACTGGCATCCCCGTGGGCCTGTCGGCCCATTTCCTCTTTCTGACCCTCGAAGGAAAGTCTTCCAAAAAGCCTTTGGGACCCGCTTAGAGAGAACAGCTGCCAAGCTGATGCACAGAACTTTGACAGAGAGACTAGCCCTGGGTCCCAAGCAGCCACCTATCTCTGGAGAGTACGTACCCCACCCAGGGATTCAAGCAGGGAGTTGGCCTTGTACAACTTACGCAGGACACTGGGAGGAGATGGAGGGCCACTCTACCTGCGCTCACACTACGTGGCCCGGAGAAGTTATCACGCAGCAGAATTCAGCACCCTCCCACTACACGTGTGTAGCCAAAAGCGGCGCTGGGCAGTGGGTGTTCTCAGCCCAAGAGCAGTCCTTGTTCTGGGCCGCACCTGCTCTGTGGTTCAAAGGTTCTCTGAGTCTGCTCCTTTGGAGGCATTTCAGAGCTGACGCTATCCCTGGGCTGCCGAAGCAAAGAGGCATAGCGGCCTTTCACACTGAAGGCATGGGCTTGTTTCCCATTCAGAGAGTGTATGTTGTCCCTCCCAGGCTGGAGGCCTGTAAGGTGACACCCTTTGCGCCGTGCCCCTGGAAAATGCCAGTGGCTGTACCCGATTTGGGCTGCCTGGTGAAACAACTTGCCGTCACCAGCACCCTGAGTACCTTTCCTGAAGTCTGAGTCCTAGCTAGGTAAACTCGGCCTTCGGAGGCGAGAGGGGAGCAAACATGTTCAACTTGTGGGGAAAGTCTTTGACCAATGACCAGTATGCTTGTGCCTGGGCGAGGCTTAGGCAGGAGCTTTCCAACACAGGGTTTTGACCTTACCATAAGCCGTCCCTTTGGGCTGAAGCAGGCGGCGGGTCTGTCTGTATCACAGTCTGGGAAGGAGGGCCTCAGGTGAGTCTGCCAACTGACTGCCCTCCATCACAGCCAGCTGAGAAAATATGGCAAGGCTGATGGAACCCACTTACAGCGCAATGTTTCTCTTCCGAAGAGGAGATTTTGCTACCAAACGTCAGCAGCTCCTCAGAGTGCTGTTCTGGTGTAGACTAGGGAAAGCTCCCACGGTCCGAAGATTATGAACGGCTCTTTTCCAGTGGCTTCATCCGAGAGAGAGCCAGAAGGGCTGATCTCAACAAATAGGGCTGCACACCGCGAGTGCTTCGGGCAGGGCAGTCCTGAGCCAGTGTGCCACCTGAGGAATGAAAGCAAAGTTTCCTAGCCGCAGGAAAGCAGACCGAGGCCTGCTGTTTTCTCTAGGCGATTGACGTGAGCTTGAGGGTGAGGCCTGTACTACATTGTGGAAAAGCTCGGGGTCACGGCTGTCTTTCTCCCTCTCTCGGGCCCATACCCTGGGCTCAGCCATGGGGGAATGCTGAGTGGGAGAGACTGCCTCTCTGCCGGACTCAGAAGGCTGCCTCCCGTTAGGGCAAGTCCGCTTGTGTCTTACTTCGTGGAGGAGGAATGAGGGCGCCCAGAGATATTCTGACATGAAATGCCTAACGACAGAGGATCTGGAGGAGCTGGTTTGTCAGTGGAAGGAGCCAAAAAGCCTGCATTCCTAAGGCCTCGCTGAGAACTGCCAGACACTCTGCCGTCATAGGCCTAAGAACTGGAAATTGTGACGGCAAGGCAACACTTGGAATCCTAGGAGGCAGTGGAAGTGCGGCTCTCAAACTGGATGGAAGAAGCTTCCAAGCATAGTGTTCTTTCATGTACCAAAGAGAACCCAAGTGTCTGAGGCTGCTAGCCGTGTTGCTGGAGAGAACTGGCATCCCCGTGGGCCTGTCGGCCCATTTGCTCTTTCTGACCCTCGAAGGAAAGTCTTCCAAAAAGCCTTTGGGACCCGCTTAGAGAGAACAGCTGCCAAGCTGATGCACAGAACTTTGACAGAGAGACTAGCCCTGGGTCCCAAGCAGCCACCTATCTCTGGAGAGTACGTACCCCACCCAGGGATTCAAGCAGGGAGTTGGCCTTGTACAACTTACGCAGGACACTGGGAGGAGATGGAGGGCCACGCTACCTGCGCTCACACTACGTGGCCCGGAGAAGTTATCACGCAGCAGAATTCAGCACCCTCCCACTACACGTGTGTAGCCAAAAGAGGCGCTGGGCAGTGGGTGTTCTCAGCCCAAGAGCAGTCCTTGTTCTGGGCCGCACCTGCTCTGTGGTTCAAAGGTTCTCTGAGTCTGCTCCTTTGGAGGCATTTCAGAGCTGACGCTATCCCTGGGCTGCCGAAGCAAAGAGGCATAGCGGCCTTTCACACTGAAGGCATGGGCTTGTTTCCCATTCAGAGAGTGTATGTTGCCCCTCCCAGGCTGGAGGCCTGTAAGGTGACACCCTTTGCGCCGTGCCCCTGGAAAATGCCAGTGGCTGTACCCGATTTGGGCTGCCTGGTGAAACAACTTGCCGTCACCAGCACCCTGAGTACCTTTCCTGAAGTCTGAGTCCTAGCTAGGTAAACTCGGCCTTCGGAGGCGAGAGGGGAGCAAACATGTTCAACTTGTGGGGAAAGTCTTTGACCAATGACCAGTATGCTTGTGCCTGGGCGAGGCTTAGGCAGGAGCTTTCCAACACAGGGTTTTGACCTTACCATAAGCCGTCCCTTTGGGCTGAAGCAGGCGGCGGGTCTGTCTGTATCACAGTCTGGGAAGGAGGGCCTCAGGTGAGTCTGCCAACTGACTGCCCTCCATCACAGCCAGCTGAGAAAATATGGCAAGGCTGATGGAACCCACTTACAGCGCAATGTTTCTCTTCCGAAGAGGAGATGTTGCTACCAAACGTCAGCAGCTCCTCAGAGTGCTGTTCTGGTGTAGACTAGGGAAAGCTCCCACGGTCCGAAGATTATGAACGGCTCTTTTCCAGTGGCTTCATCCGAGAGAGAGCCAGAAGGGCTGATCTCAACAAATAGGGCTGCACACCGCGAGTGCTTCGGGCAGGGCAGTCCTGAGCCAGTGTGCCACCTAAGGAATGAAAGCAAAGTTTCCTAGCCGCAGGAAAGCAGACCGAGGCCTGCTGTTTTCTCTAGGCGATTGACGTGAGCTTGAGGGTGAGGCCTGTACTACATTGTGGAAAAGCTCGGGGTCACGGCTGTCTTTCTCCCTCTCTCGGGCCCATACCCTGGGCTCAGCCATGGGGGAATGCTGAGTGGGAGAGACTGCCTCTCTGCCGGACTCAGAAGGCTGCCTCCCGTTAGGGCAAGTCCGCTTGTGTCTTACTTCGTGGAGGAGGAATGAGGGCGCCCAGAGATATTCTGACATGAAATGCCTAACGACAGAGGATCTGGAGGAGCTGGTTTGTCAGTGGAAGGAGCCAAAAAGCCTGCATTCCTAAGGCCTCGCTGAGAACTGCCAGACACTCTGCCGTCATAGGCCTAAGAACTGGAAATTGTGACGGCAAGGCAACACTTGGAATCCTAGGAGGCAGTGGAAGTGCGGCTCTCAAACTGGATGGAAGAAGCTTCCAAGCATAGTGTTCTTTCATGTACCAAAGAGAACCCAAGTGTCTGAGGCTGCTAGCCGTGCTGCTGGAGAGAACTGGCATCCCCGTGGGCCTGTCGGCCCATTTCCTCTTTCTGACCCTCGAAGGAAAGTCTTCCAAAAAGCCTTTGGGACCCGCTTAGAGAGAACAGCTGCCAAGCTGATGCACAGAACTTTGACAGAGAGACTAGCCCTGGGTCCCAAGCAGCCACCTATCTCTGGAGAGTACGTACCCCACCCAGGGATTCAAGCAGGGAGTTGGCCTTGTACAACTTACGCAGGACACTGGGAGGAGATGGAGGGCCACTCTACCTGCGCTCACACTACGTGGCCCGGAGAAGTTATCACGCAGCAGAATTCAGCACCCTCCCACTACACGTGTGTAGCCAAAAGAGGCGCTGGGCAGTGGGTGTTCTCAGCCCAAGAGCAGTCCTTGTTCTGGGCCGCACCTGCTCTGTGGTTCAAAGGTTCTCTGAGTCTGCTCCTTTGGAGGCATTTCAGAGCTGACGCTATCCCTGGGCTGCCGAAGCAAAGAGGCATAGCGGCCTTTCACACTGAAGGCATGGGCTTGTTTCCCATTCAGAGAGTGTATGTTGCCCCTCCCAGGCTGGAGGCCTGTAAGGTGACACCCTTTGCGCCGTGCCCCTGGAAAATGCCAGTGGCTGTACCCGATTTGGGCTGCCTGGTGAAACAACTTGCCGTCACCAGCACCCTGAGAACCTTTCCTGAAGTCTGAGTCCTAGCTAGGTAAACTCGGCCTTCGGAGGCGAGAGGGGAGCAAACATGTTCAACTTGTGGGGAAAGTCTTTGACCAATGACCAGTATGCTTGTGCCTGGGCGAGGCTTAGGCAGGAGCTTTCCAACACAGGGTTTTGACCTTACCATAAGCCGTCCCTTTGGGCTGAAGCAGGCGGCGGGTCTGTCTGTATCACAGTCTGGGAAGGAGGGCCTCAGGTGAGTCTGCCAACTGACTGCCCTCCATCACAGCCAGCTGAGAAAATATGGCAAGGCTGATGGAACCCACTTACAGCGCAATGTTTCTCTTCCGAAGAGGAGATGTTGCTACCAAACGTCAGCAGCTCCTCAGAGTGCTGTTCTGGTGTAGACTAGGGAAAGCTCCCACGGTCCGAAGATTAGGAACGGCTCTTTTCCAGTGGCTTCATCCGAGAGAGAGCCAGAAGGGCTGATCTCAACAAATAGGGCTGCACACCGCGAGTGCTTCGGGCAGGGCAGTCCTGAGCCAGTGTGCCACCTGAGGAATGAAAGCAAAGTTTCCTAGCCGCAGGAAAGCAGACCGAGGCCTGCTGTTTTCTCTAGGCGATTGACGTGAGCTTGAGGGTGAGGCCTGTACTACATTGTGGAAAAGCTCGGGGTCACGGCTGTCTTTCTCCCTCTCTCGGGCCCATACCCTGGGCTCAGCCATGGGGGAATGCTGAGTGGGAGAGACTGCCTCTCTGCCGGACTCAGAAGGCTGCCTCCCGTTAGGGCAAGTCCGCTTGTGTCTTACTTCGTGGAGGAGGAATGAGGGCGCCCAGAGATATTCTGACATGAAATGCCTAACGACAGAGGATCTGGAGGAGCTGGTTTGTCAGTGGAAGGAGCCAAAAAGCCTGCATTCCTAAGGCCTCGCTGAGAACTGCCAGACACTCTGCCGTCATAGGCCTAAGAACTGGAAATTGTGACGGCAAGGCAACACTTGGAATCCTAGGAGGCAGTGGAAGTGCGGCTCTCAAACTGGATGGAAGAAGCTTCCAAGCATAGTGTTCTTTCATGTACCAAAGAGAACCCAAGTGTCTGAGGCTGCTAGCCGTGTTGCTGGAGAGAACTGGCATCCCCGTGGGCCTGTCGGCCCATTTGCTCTTTCTGACCCTCGAAGGAAAGTCTTCCAAAAAGCCTTTGGGACCCGCTTAGAGAGAACAGCTGCCAAGCTGATGCACAGAACTTTGACAGAGAGACTAGCCCTGGGTCCCAAGCAGCCACCTATCTCTGGAGAGTACGTACCCCACCCAGGGATTCAAGCAGGGAGTTGGCCTTGTACAACTTACGCAGGACACTGGGAGGAGATGGAGGGCCACGCTACCTGCGCTCACACTACGTGGCCCGGAGAAGTTATCACGCAGCAGAATTCAGCACCCTCCCACTACACGTGTGTAGCCAAAAGAGGCGCTGGGCAGTGGGTGTTCTCAGCCCAAGAGCAGTCCTTGTTCTGGGCCGCACCTGCTCTGTGGTTCAAAGGTTCTCTGAGTCTGCTCCTTTGGAGGCATTTCAGAGCTGACGCTATCCCTGGGCTGCCGAAGCAAAGAGGCATAGCGCCCTTTCACACTGAAGCCATGGGCTTGTTTCCCATTCAGAGAGTGTATGTTGCCCCTCCCAGGCTGGAGGCCTGTAAGGTGACACCCTTTGCGCCGTGCCCCTGGAAAATGCCAGTGGCTGTACCCGATTTGGGCTGCCTGGTGAAACAACTTGCCGTCACCAGCACCCTGAGTACCTTTCCTGAAGTCTGAGTCCTAGCTAGGTAAACTCGGCCTTCGGAGGCGAGAGGGGAGCAAACATCTTCAACTTGTGGGGAAAGTCTTTGACCAATGACCAGTATGCTTGTGCCTGGGCGAGGCTTAGGCAGGAGCTTTCCAACACAGGGTTTTGACCTTACCATAAGCCGTCCCTTTGGGCTGAAGCAGGCGGCGGGTCTGTCTGTATCACAGTCTGGGAAGGAGGGCCTCAGGTGAGTCTGCCAACTGACTGCCCTCCATCACAGCCAGCTGAGAAAATATGGCAAGGCTGATGGAACCCACTTACAGCGCAATGTTTCTCTTCCGAAGAGGAGATGTTGCTACCAAACGTCAGCAGCTCCTCAGAGTGCTGTTCTGGTGTAGACTAGGGAAAGCTCCCACGGTCCGAAGATTATGAACGGCTCTTTTCCAGTGGCTTCATCCGAGAGAGAGCCAGAAGGGCTGATCTCAACAAATAGGGCTGCACACCGCGAGTGCTTCGGGCAGGGCAGTCCTGAGCCAGTGTGCCACCTAAGGAATGAAAGCAAAGTTTCCTAGCCGCAGGAAAGCAGACCGAGGCCTGCTGTTTTCTCTAGGCGATTGACGTGAGCTTGAGGGTGAGGCCTGTACTACATTGTGGAAAAGCTCGGGGTCACGGCTGTCTTTCTCCCTCTCTCGGGCCCATACCCTGGGCTCAGCCATGGGGGAATGCTGAGTGGGAGAGACTGCCTCTCTGCCGGACTCAGAAGGCTTCCTCCCTTTAGGGCAAGTCCGCTTGTGTCTTACTTCGTGGAGGAGGAATGAGGGCGCCCAGAGATATTCTGACATGAAATGCCTAACGACAGAGGATCTGGAGGAGCTGGTTTGTCAGTGGAAGGAGCCAAAAAGCCTGCATTCCTAAGGCCTCGCTGAGAACTGCCAGACACTCTGCCGTCATAGGCCTAAGAACTGGAAATTGTGACGGCAAGGCAACACTTGGAATCCTAGGAGGCAGTGGAAGTGCGGCTCTCAAACTGGATGGAAGAAGCTTCCAAGCATAGTGTTCTTTCATGTACCAAAGAGAACCCAAGTGTCTGAGGCTGCTAGCCGTGTTGCTGGAGAGAACTGGCATCCCCGTGGGCCTGTCGGCTCATTTGCTCTTTCTGACCCTCGAAGGAAAGTCTTCCAAAAAGCCTTTGGGACCCGCTTAGAGAGAACAGCTGCCAAGCTGATGCACAGAACTTTGACAGAGAGACTAGCCCTGGGTCCCAAGCAGCCACCTATCTCTGGAGAGTACGTACCCCACCCAGGGATTCAAGCAGGGAGTTGGCCTTGTACAACTTACGCAGGACACTGGGAGGAGATGGAGGGCCACGCTACCTGCGCTCACACTACGTGGCCCGGAGAAGTTATCACGCAGCAGAATTCAGCACCCTCCCACTACACGTGTGTAGCCAAAAGAGGCGCTGGGCAGTGGGTGTTCTCAGCCCAAGAGCAGTCCTTGTTCTGGGCCGCACCTGCTCTGTGGTTCAAAGGTTCTCTGAGTCTGCTCCTTTGGAGGCATTTCAGAGCTGACGCTATCCCTGGGCTGCCGAAGCAAAGAGGCATAGCGGCCTTTCACACTGAAGGCATGGGCTTGTTTCCCATTCAGAGAGTGTATGTTGCCCCTCCCAGGCTGGAGGCCTGTAAGGTGACACCCTTTGCGCCGTGCCCCTGGAAAATGCCAGTGGCTGTACCCGATTTGGGCTGCCTGGTGAAACAACTTGCCGTCACCAGCACCCTGAGAACCTTTCCTGAAGTCTGAGTCCTAGCTAGGTAAACTCGGCCTTCGGAGGCGAGAGGGGAGCAAACATGTTCAACTTGTGGGGAAAGTCTTTGACCAATGACCAGTATGCTTGTGCCTGGGCGAGGCTTAGGCAGGAGCTTTCCAACACAGGGTTTTGACCTTACCATAAGCCGTCCCTTTGGGCTGAAGCAGGCGGCGGGTCTGTCTGTATCACAGTCTGGGAAGGAGGGCCTCAGGTGAGTCTGCCAACTGACTGCCCTCCATCACAGCCAGCTGAGAAAATATGGCAAGGCTGATGGAACCCACTTACAGCGCAATGTTTCTCTTCCGAAGAGGAGATGTTGCTACCAAACGTCAGCAGCTCCTCAGAGTGCTGTTCTGGTGTAGACTAGGGAAAGCTCCCACGGTCCGAAGATTAGGAACGGCTCTTTTCCAGTGGCTTCATCCGAGAGAGAGCCAGAAGGGCTGATCTCAACAAATAGGGCTGCACACCGCGAGTGCTTCGGGCAGGGCAGTCCTGAGCCAGTGTGCCACCTAAGGAATGAAAGCAAAGTTTCCTAGCCGCAGGAAAGCAGACCGAGGCCTGCTGTTTTCTCTAGGCGATTGACGTGAGCTTGAGGGTGAGGCCTGTACTACATTGTGGAAAAGCTCGGGGTCACGGCTGTCTTTCTCCCTCTCTCGGGCCCATACCCTGGGCTCAGCCATGGGGGAATGCTGAGTGGGAGAGACTGCCTCTCTGCCGGACTCAGAAGGCTGCCTCCCGTTAGGGCAAGTCCGCTTGTGTCTTACTTCGTGGAGGAGGAATGAGGGCGCCCAGAGATATTCTGACATGAAATGCCTAACGACAGAGGATCTGGAGGAGCTGGTTTGTCAGTGGAAGGAGCCAAAAAGCCTGCATTCCTAAGGCCTCGCTGAGAACTGCCAGACACTCTGCCGTCATAGGCCTAAGAACTGGAAATTGTGACGGCAAGGCAACACTTGGAATCCTAGGAGGCAGTGGAAGTGCGGCTCTCAAACTGGATGGAAGAAGCTTCCAAGCATAGTGTTCTTTCATGTACCAAAGAGAACCCAAGTGTCTGAGGCTGCTAGCCGTGTTGCTGGAGAGAACTGGCATCCCCGTGGGCCTGTCGGCTCATTTGCTCTTTCTGACCCTCGAAGGAAAGTCTTCCAAAAAGCCTTTGGGACCCGCTTAGAGAGAACAGCTGCCAAGCTGATGCACAGAACTTTGACAGAGAGACTAGCCCTGGGTCCCAAGCAGCCACCTATCTCTGGAGAGTACGTACCCCACCCAGGGATTCAAGCAGGGAGTTGGCCTTGTACAACTTACGCAGGACACTGGGAGGAGATGGAGGGCCACGCTACCTGCGCTCACACTACGTGGCCCGGAGAAGTTATCACGCAGCAGAATTCAGCACCCTCCCACTACACGTGTGTAGCCAAAAGAGGCGCTGGGCAGTGGGTGTTCTCAGCCCAAGAGCAGTCCTTGTTCTGGGCCGCACCTGCTCTGTGGTTCAAAGGTTCTCTGAGTCTGCTCCTTTGGAGGCATTTCAGAGCTGACGCTATCCCTGGGCTGCCGAAGCAAAGAGGCATAGCGCCCTTTCACACTGAAGCCATGGGCTTGTTTCCCATTCAGAGAGTGTATGTTGCCCCTCCCAGGCTGGAGGCGCGTTAGGTGACACCCTTTGCGCCGTGCCCCTGGAAAATGCCAGTGGCTGTACCCGATTTGGGCTGCCTGGTGAAACAACTTGCAGTCACCAGCACCCTGAGTACCTTTCCTGAAGTCTGAGTCCTAGCTAGGTAAACTCGGCCTTCGGAGGCGAGAGGGGAGCAAACATCTTCAACTTGTGGGGAAAGTCTTTGACCAATGACCAGTATGCTTGTGCCTGGGCGAGGCTTAGGCAGGAGCTTTCCAACACAGGGTTTTGACCTTACCATAAGCCGTCCCTTTGGGCTGAAGCAGGCGGCGGGTCTGTCTGTATCACAGTCTGGGAAGGAGGGCCTCAGGTGAGTCTGCCAACTGACTGCCCTCCACCATAGCCAGCTGAGAAAATATGGCAAGGCTGATGGAACCCACTTACAGCGCAATGTTTCTCTTCCGAAGAGGAGATGTTGCTACCAAACGTCAGCAGCTCCTCAGAGTGCTGTTCTGGTGTAGACTAGGGAAAGCTCCCACGGTCCGAAGATTATGAACGGCTCTTTTCCAGTGGCTTCATCCGAGAGAGAGCCAGAAGGGCTGATCTCAACAAATAGGGCTGCACACCGCGAGTGCTTCGGGCAGGGCAGTCCTGAGCCAGTGTGCCACCTAAGGAATGAAAGCAAAGTTTCCTAGCCGCAGGAAAGCAGACCGAGGCCTGCTGTTTTCTCTAGGCGATTGACGTGAGCTTGAGGGTGAGGCCTGTACTACATTGTGGAAAAGCTCGGGGTCACGGCTGTCTTCCTCCCTCTCTCGGGCCCATACCCTGGGCTCAGCCATGGGGGAATGCTGAGTGGGAGAGACTGCCTCTCTGCCGGACTCAGAAGGCTTCCTCCCTTTAGGGCAAGTCCGCTTGTGTCTTACTTCGTGGAGGAGGAATGAGGGCGCCCAGAGATATTCTGACATGAAATGCCTAACGACAGAGGATCTGGAGGAGCTGGTTTGTCAGTGGAAGGAGCCAAAAAGCCTGCATTCCTAAGGCCTCGCTGAGAACTGCCAGACACTCTGCCGTCATAGGCCTAAGAACTGGAAATTGTGACGGCAAGGCAACACTTGGAATCCTAGGAGGCAGTGGAAGTGCGGCTCTCAAACTGGATGGAAGAAGCTTCCAAGCATAGTGTTCTTTCATGTACCAAAGAGAACCCAAGTGTCTGAGGCTGCTAGCCGTGTTGCTGGAGAGAACTGGCATCCCCGTGGGCCTGTCGGCTCATTTGCTCTTTCTGACCCTCGAAGGAAAGTCTTCCAAAAAGCCTTTGGGACCCGCTTAGAGAGAACAGCTGCCAAGCTGATGCACAGAACTTTGACAGAGAGACTAGCCCTGGGTCCCAAGCAGCCACCTATCTCTGGAGAGTACGTACCCCACCCAGGGATTCAAGCAGGGAGTTGGCCTTGTACAACTTACGCAGGACACTGGGAGGAGATGGAGGGCCACGCTACCTGCGCTCACACTACGTGGCCCGGAGAAGTTATCACGCAGCAGAATTCAGCACCCTCCCACTACACGTGTGTAGCCAAAAGAGGCGCTGGGCAGTGGGTGTTCTCAGCCCAAGAGCAGTCCTTGTTCTGGGCCGCACCTGCTCTGTGCTTCAAAGGTTCTCTGAGTCTGCTCCTTTGGAGGCATTTCAGAGCTGACGCTATCCCTGGGCTGCCGAAGCAAAGAGGCATAGCGGCCTTTCACACTGAAGGCATGGGCTTGTTTCCCATTCAGAGAGTGTATGTTGCCCCTCCCAGGCTGGAGGCCTGTAAGGTGACACCCTTTGCGCCGTGCCCCTGGAAAATGCCAGTGGCTGTACCCGATTTGGGCTGCCTGGTGAAACAACTTGCCGTCACCAGCACCCTGAGAACCTTTCCTGAAGTCTGAGTCCTAGCTAGGTAAACTCGGCCTTCGGAGGCGAGAGGGGAGCAAACATCTTCAACTTGTGGGGAAAGTCTTTGACCAATGACCAGTATGCTTGTGCCTGGGCGAGGCTTAGGCAGGAGCTTTCCAACACAGGGTTTTGACCTTACCATAAGCCGTCCCTTTGGGCTGAAGCAGGCGGCGGGTCTGTCTGTATCACAGTCTGGGAAGGAGGGCCTCAGGTGAGTCTGCCAACTAACTGCCCTCCATCACAGCCAGCTGAGAAAATATGGCAAGGCTGATGGAACCCACTTACAGCGCAATGTTTCTCTTCCGAAGAGGAGATGTTGCTACCAAACGTCAGCAGCTCCTCAGAGTGCTGTTCTGGTGTAGACTAGGGAAAGCTCCCACGGTCCGAAGATTATGAACGGCTCTTTTCCAGTGGCTTCATCCGAGAGAGAGCCAGAAGGGCTGATCTCAACAAATAGGGCTGCACACCGCGAGTGCTTCGGGCAGGGCAGTCCTGAGCCAGTGTGCCACCTAAGGAATGAAAGCAAAGTTTCCTAGCCGCAGGAAAGCAGACCGAGGCCTGCTGTTTTCTCTAGGCGATTGACGTGAGCTTGAGGGTGAGGCCTGTACTACATTGTGGAAAAGCTCGGGGTCACGGCTGTCTTTCTCCCTCTCTCGGTCCCATACCCTGGGCTCAGCCATGGGGGAATGCTGAGTGGGAGAGACTGCCTCTCTGCCGGACTCAGAAGGCTTCCTCCCTTTAGGGCAAGTCCGCTTGTGTCTTACTTCGTGGAGGAGGAATGAGGGCGCCCAGAGATATTCTGACATGAAATGCCTAACGACAGAGGATCTGGAGGAGCTGGTTTGTCAGTGGAAGGAGCCAAAAAGCCTGCATTCCTAAGGCCTCGCTGAGAACTGCCAGACACTCTGCCGTCATAGGCCTAAGAACTGGAAATTGTGACGGCAAGGCAACACTTGGAATCCTAGGAGGCAGTGGAAGTGCGGCTCTCAAACTGGATGGAAGAAGCTTCCAAGCATAGTGTTCTTTCATGTACCAAAGAGAACCCAAGTGTCTGAGGCTGCTAGCCGTGTTGCTGGAGAGAACTGGCATCCCCGTGGGCCTGTCGGCTCATTTGCTCTTTCTGACCCTCGAAGGAAGGTCTTCCAAAAAGCCTTTGGGACCCGCTTAGAGAGAACAGCTGCCAAGCTGATGCACAGAACTTTGACAGAGAGACTAGCCCTGGGTCCCAAGCAGCCACCTATCTCTGGAGAGTACGTACCCCACCCAGGGATTCAAGCAGGGAGTTGGCCTTGTACAACTTACGCAGGACACTGGGAGGAGATGGAGGGCCACGCTACCTGCGCTCACACTACGTGGCCCGGAGAAGTTATCACGCAGCAGAATTCAGCACCCTCCCACTACACGTGTGTAGCCAAAAGAGGCGCTGGGCAGTGGGTGTTCTCAGCCCAAGAGCAGTCCTTGTTCTGGGCCGCACCTGCTCTGTGGTTCAAAGGTTCTCTGAGTCTGCTCCTTTGGAGGCATTTCAGAGCTGACGCTATCCCTGGGCTGCCGAAGCAAAGAGGCATAGCGGCCTTTCACACTGAAGGCATGGGCTTGTTTCCCATTCAGAGAGTGTATGTTGCCCCTCCCAGGCTGGAGGCCTGTAAGGTGACACCCTTTGCGCCGTGCCCCTGGAAAATGCCAGTGGCTGTACCCGATTTGGGCTGCCTGGTGAAACAACTTGCCGTCACCACACCCTGAGTACCTTTCCTGAAGTCTGAGTCCTAGCTAGGTAAACTCGGCCTTCGGAGGCGAGAGGGGAGCAAACATGTTCAACTTGTGGGGAAAGTCTTTGACCAATGACCAGTATGCTTGTGCCTGGGCGAGGCTTAGGCAGGAGCTTTCCAACACAGGGTTTTGACCTTACCATAAGCCGTCCCTTTGGGCTGAAGCAGGCGGCGGGTCTGTCTGTATCACAGTCTGGGAAGGAGGGCCTCAGGTGAGTCTGCCAACTGACTGCCCTCCATCATAGCCAGCTGAGAAAATATGGCAAGGCTGATGGAACCCACTTACAGCGCAATGTTTCTCTTCCGAAGAGGAGATGTTGCTACCAAACGTCAGCAGCTCCTCAGAGTGCTGTTCTGGTGTAGACTAGGGAAAGCTCCCACGGTCCGAAGATTAGGAACGGCTCTTTTCCAGTGGCTTCATCCGAGAGAGAGCCAGAAGGGCTGATCTCAACAAATAGGGCTGCACACCGCGAGTGCTTCGGGCAGGGCAGTCCTGAGCCAGTGTGCCACCTAAGGAATGAAAGCAAAGTTTCCTAGCCGCAGGAAAGCAGACCGAGGCCTGCTGTTTTCTCTAGGCGATTGACGTGAGCTTGAGGGTGAGGCCTGTACTACATTGTGGAAAAGCTCGGGGTCACGGCTGTCTTTCTCCCTCTCTCGGGCCCATACCCTGGGCTCAGCCATGGGGGAATGCTGAGTGGGAGAGACTGCCTCTCTGCCGGACTCAGAAGGCTGCCTCCCTTTAGGGCAAGTCCGCTTGTGTCTTACTTCGTGGAGGAGGAATGAGGGCGCCCAGAGATATTCTGACATGAAATGCCTAACGACAGAGGATCTGGAGGAGCTGGTTTGTCAGTGGAAGGAGCCAAAAAGCCTGCATTCCTAAGGCCTCGCTGAGAACTGCCAGACACTCTGCCGTCATAGGCCTAAGAACTGGAAATTGTGACGGCAAGGCAACACTTGGAATCCTAGGAGGCAGTGGAAGTGCGGCTCTCAAACTGGATGGAAGAAGCTTCCAAGCATAGTGTTCTTTCATGTACCAAAGAGAACCCAAGTGTCTGAGGCTGCTAGCCGTGTTGCTGGAGAGAACTGGCATCCCCGTGGGCCTGTCGGCTCATTTGCTCTTTCTGACCCTCGAAGGAAAGTCTTCCAAAAAGCCTTTGGGACCCGCTTAGAGAGAACAGCTGCCAAGCTGATGCACAGAACTTTGACAGAGAGACTAGCCCTGGGTCCCAAGCAGCCACCTATCTCTGGAGAGTACGTACCCCACCCAGGGATTCAAGCAGGGAGTTGGCCTTGTACAACTTACGCAGGACACTGGGAGGAGATGGAGGGCCACGCTACCTGCGCTCACACTACGTGGCCCGGAGAAGTTATCACGCAGCAGAATTCAGCACCCTCCCACTACACGTGTGTAGCCAAAAGAGGCGCTGGGCAGTGGGTGTTCTCAGCCCAAGAGCAGTCCTTGTTCTGGGCCGCACCTGCTCTGTGCTTCAAAGGTTCTCTGAGTCTGCTCCTTTGGAGGCATTTCAGAGCTGACGCTATCCCTGGGCTGCCGAAGCAAAGAGGCATAGCGGCCTTTCACACTGAAGGCATGGGCTTGTTTCCCATTCAGAGAGTGTATGTTGCCCCTCCCAGGCTGGAGGCCTGTAAGGTGACACCCTTTGCGCCGTGCCCCTGGAAAATGCCAGTGGCTGTACCCGATTTGGGCTGCCTGGTGAAACAACTTGCCGTCACCAGCACCCTGAGAACCTTTCCTGAAGTCTGAGTCCTAGCTAGGTAAACTCGGCCTTCGGAGGCGAGAGGGGAGCAAACATCTTCAACTTGTGGGGAAAGTCTTTGACCAATGACCAGTATGCTTGTGCCTGGGCGAGGCTTAGGCAGGAGCTTTCCAACACAGGGTTTTGACCTTACCATAAGCCGTCCCTTTGGGCTGAAGCAGGCGGCGGGTCTGTCTGTATCACAGTCTGGGAAGGAGGGCCTCAGGTGAGTCTGCCAACTAACTGCCCTCCATCACAGCCAGCTGAGAAAATATGGCAAGGCTGATGGAACCCACTTACAGCGCAATGTTTCTCTTCCGAAGAGGAGATGTTGCTACCAAACGTCAGCAGCTCCTCAGAGTGCTGTTCTGGTGTAGACTAGGGAAAGCTCCCACGGTCCGAAGATTATGAACGGCTCTTTTCCAGTGGCTTCATCCGAGAGAGAGCCAGAAGGGCTGATCTCAACAAATAGGGCTGCACACCGCGAGTGCTTCGGGCAGGGCAGTCCTGAGCCAGTGTGCCACCTAAGGAATGAAAGCAAAGTTTCCTAGCCGCAGGAAAGCAGACCGAGGCCTGCTGTTTTCTCTAGGCGATTGACGTGAGCTTGAGGGTGAGGCCTGTACTACATTGTGGAAAAGCTCGGGGTCACGGCTGTCTTTCTCCCTCTCTCGGTCCCATACCCTGGGCTCAGCCATGGGGGAATGCTGAGTGGGAGAGACTGCCTCTCTGCCGGACTCAGAAGGCTTCCTCCCTTTAGGGCAAGTCCGCTTGTGTCTTACTTCGTGGAGGAGGAATGAGGGCGCCCAGAGATATTCTGACATGAAATGCCTAACGACAGAGGATCTGGAGGAGCTGGTTTGTCAGTGGAAGGAGCCAAAAAGCCTGCATTCCTAAGGCCTCGCTGAGAACTGCCAGACACTCTGCCGTCATAGGCCTAAGAACTGGAAATTGTGACGGCAAGGCAACACTTGGAATCCTAGGAGGCAGTGGAAGTGCGGCTCTCAAACTGGATGGAAGAAGCTTCCAAGCATAGTGTTCTTTCATGTACCAAAGAGAACCCAAGTGTCTGAGGCTGCTAGCCGTGTTGCTGGAGAGAACTGGCATCCCCGTGGGCCTGTCGGCTCATTTGCTCTTTCTGACCCTCGAAGGAAGGTCTTCCAAAAAGCCTTTGGGACCCGCTTAGAGAGAACAGCTGCCAAGCTGATGCACAGAACTTTGACAGAGAGACTAGCCCTGGGTCCCAAGCAGCCACCTATCTCTGGAGAGTACGTACCCCACCCAGGGATTCAAGCAGGGAGTTGGCCTTGTACAACTTACGCAGGACACTGGGAGGAGATGGAGGGCCACGCTACCTGCGCTCACACTACGTGGCCCGGAGAAGTTATCACGCAGCAGAATTCAGCACCCTCCCACTACACGTGTGTAGCCAAAAGAGGCGCTGGGCAGTGGGTGTTCTCAGCCCAAGAGCAGTCCTTGTTCTGGGCCGCACCTGCTCTGTGGTTCAAAGGTTCTCTGAGTCTGCTCCTTTGGAGGCATTTCAGAGCTGACGCTATCCCTGGGCTGCCGAAGCAAAGAGGCATAGCGGCCTTTCACACTGAAGGCATGGGCTTGTTTCCCATTCAGAGAGTGTATGTTGCCCCTCCCAGGCTGGAGGCCTGTAAGGTGACACCCTTTGCGCCGTGCCCCTGGAAAATGCCAGTGGCTGTACCCGATTTGGGCTGCCTGGTGAAACAACTTGCCGTCACCAGCACCCTGAGTACCTTTCCTGAAGTCTGAGTCCTAGCTAGGTAAACTCGGCCTTCGGAGGCGAGAGGGGAGCAAACATGTTCAACTTGTGGGGAAAGTCTTTGACCAATGACCAGTATGCTTGTGCCTGGGCGAGGCTTAGGCAGGAGCTTTCCAACACAGGGTTTTGACCTTACCATAAGCCGTCCCTTTGGGCTGAAGCAGGCGGCGGGTCTGTCTGTATCACAGTCTGGGAAGGAGGGCCTCAGGTGAGTCTGCCAACTGACTGCCCTCCACCATAGCCAGCTGAGAAAATATGGCAAGGCTGATGGAACCCACTTACAGCGCAATGTTTCTCTTCCGAAGAGGAGATGTTGCTACCAAACGTCAGCAGCTCCTCAGAGTGCTGTTCTGGTGTAGACTAGGGAAAGCTCCCACGGTCCGAAGATTAGGAACGGCTCTTTTCCAGTGGCTTCATCTGAGAGAGAGCCAGAAGGGCTGATCTCAACAAATAGGGCTGCACACCGCGAGTGCTTCGGGCAGGGCAGTCCTGAGCCAGTGTGCCACCTAAGGAATGAAAGCAAAGTTTCCTAGCCGCAGGAAAGCAGACCGAGGCCTGCTGTTTTCTCTAGGCGATTGACGTGAGCTTGAGGGTGAGGCCTGTACTACATTGTGGAAAAGCTCGGGGTCACGGCTGTCTTCCTCCCTCTCTCGGGCCCATACCCTGGGCTCAGCCATGGGGGAATGCTGAGTGGGAGAGACTGCCTCTCTGCCGGACTCAGAAGGCTTCCTCCCTTTAGGGCAAGTCCGCTTGTGTCTTACTTCGTGGAGGAGGAATGAGGGCGCCCAGAGATATTCTGACATGAAATGCCTAACGACAGAGGATCTGGAGGAGCTGGTTTGTCAGTGGAAGGAGCCAAAAAGCCTGCATTCCTAAGGCCTCGCTGAGAACTGCCAGACACTCTGCCGTCATAGGCCTAAGAACTGGAAATTGTGACGGCAAGGCAACACTTGGAATCCTAGGAGGCAGTGGAAGTGCGGCTCTCAAACTGGATGGAAGAAGCTTCCAAGCATAGTGTTCTTTCATGTACCAAAGAGAACCCAAGTGTCTGAGGCTGCTAGCCGTGTTGCTGGAGAGAACTGGCATCCCCGTGGGCCTGTCGGCTCATTTGCTCTTTCTGACCCTCGAAGGAAAGTCTTCCAAAAAGCCTTTGGGACCCGCTTAGAGAGAACAGCTGCCAAGCTGATGCACAGAACTTTGACAGAGAGACTAGCCCTGGGTCCCAAGCAGCCACCTATCTCTGGAGAGTACGTACCCCACCCAGGGATTCAAGCAGGGAGTTGGCCTTGTACAACTTACGCAGGACACTGGGAGGAGATGGAGGGCCACGCTACCTGCGCTCACACTACGTGGCCCGGAGAAGTTATCACGCAGCAGAATTCAGCACCCTCCCACTACACGTGTGTAGCCAAAAGAGGCGCTGGGCAGTGGGTGTTCTCAGCCCAAGAGCAGTCCTTGTTCTGGGCCGCACCTGCTCTGTGGTTCAAAGGTTCTCTGAGTCTGCTCCTTTGGAGGCATTTCAGAGCTGACGCTATCCCTGGGCTGCCGAAGCAAAGAGGCATAGCGGCCTTTCACACTGAAGGCATGGGCTTGTTTCCCATTCAGAGAGTGTATGTTGCCCCTCCCAGGCTGGAGGCCTGTAAGGTGACACCCTTTGCGCCGTGCCCCTGGAAAATGCCAGTGGCTGTACCCGATTTGGGCTGCCTGGTGAAACAACTTGCCGTCACCAGCACCCTGAGTACCTTTCCTGAAGTCTGAGTCCTAGCTAGGTAAACTCGGCCTTCGGAGGCGAGAGGGGAGCAAACATGTTCAACTTGTGGGGAAAGTCTTTGACCAATGACCAGTATGCTTGTGCCTGGGCGAGGCTTAGGCAGGAGCTTTCCAACACAGGGTTTTGACCTTACCATAAGCCGTCCCTTTGGGCTGAAGCAGGCGGCGGGTCTGTCTGTATCACAGTCTGGGAAGGAGGGCCTCAGGTGAGTCTGCCAACTGACTGCCCTCCATCACAGCCAGCTGAGAAAATATGGCAAGGCTGATGGAACCCACTTACAGCGCAATGTTTCTCTTCCGAAGAGGAGATGTTGCTACCAAACGTCAGCAGCTCCTCAGAGTGCTGTTCTGGTGTAGACTAGGGAAAGCTCCCACGGTCCGAAGATTATGAACGGCTCTTTTCCAGTGGCTTCATCCGAGAGAGAGCCAGAAGGGCTGATCTCAACAAATAGGGCTGCACACCGCGAGTGCTTCGGGCAGGGCAGTCCTGAGCCAGTGTGCCACCTAAGGAATGAAAGCAAAGTTTCCTAGCCGCAGGAAAGCAGACCGAGGCCTGCTGTTTTCTCTAGGCGATTGACGTGAGCTTGAGGGTGAGGCCTGTACTACATTGTGGAAAAGCTCGGGGTCACGGCTGTCTTCCTCCCTCTCTCGGGCCCATACCCTGGGCTCAGCCATGGGGGAATGCTGAGTGGGAGAGACTGCCTCTCTGCCGGACTCAGAAGGCTTCCTCCCTTTAGGGCAAGTCCGCTTGTGTCTTACTTCGTGGAGGAGGAATGAGGGCGCCCAGAGATATTCTGACATGAAATGCCTAACGACAGAGGATCTGGAGGAGCTGGTTTGTCAGTGGAAGGAGCCAAAAAGCCTGCATTCCTAAGGCCTCGCTGAGAACTGCCAGACACTCTGCCGTCATAGGCCTAAGAACTGGAAATTGTGACGGCAAGGCAACACTTGGAATCCTAGGAGGCAGTGGAAGTGCGGCTCTCAAACTGGATGGAAGAAGCTTCCAAGCATAGTGTTCTTTCATGTACCAAAGAGAACCCAAGTGTCTGAGGCTGCTAGCCGTGTTGCTGGAGAGAACTGGCATCCCCGTGGGCCTGTCGGCTCATTTGCTCTTTCTGACCCTCGAAGGAAAGTCTTCCAAAAAGCCTTTGGGACCCGCTTAGAGAGAACAGCTGCCAAGCTGATGCACAGAACTTTGACAGAGAGACTAGCCCTGGGTCCCAAGCAGCCACCTATCTCTGGAGAGTACGTACCCCACCCAGGGATTCAAGCAGGGAGTTGGCCTTGTACAACTTACGCAGGACACTGGGAGGAGATGGAGGGCCACGCTACCTGCGCTCACACTACGTGGCCCGGAGAAGTTATCACGCAGCAGAATTCAGCACCCTCCCACTACACGTGTGTAGCCAAAAGAGGCGCTGGGCAGTGGGTGTTCTCAGCCCAAGAGCAGTCCTTGTTCTGGGCCGCACCTGCTCTGTGGTTCAAAGGTTCTCTGAGTCTGCTCCTTTGGAGGCATTTCAGAGCTGACGCTATCCCTGGGCTGCCGAAGCAAAGAGGCATAGCGGCCTTTCACACTGAAGGCATGGGCTTGTTTCCCATTCAGAGAGTGTATGTTGCCCCTCCCAGGCTGGAGGCCTGTAAGGTGACACCCTTTGCGCCGTGCCCCTGGAAAATGCCAGTGGCTGTACCCGATTTGGGCTGCCTGGTGAAACAACTTGCCGTCACCAGCACCCTGAGTACCTTTCCTGAAGTCTGAGTCCTAGCTAGGTAAACTCGGCCTTCGGAGGCGAGAGGGGAGCAAACATGTTCAACTTGTGGGGAAAGTCTTTGACCAATGACCAGTATGCTTGTGCCTGGGCGAGGCTTAGGCAGGAGCTTTCCAACACAGGGTTTTGACCTTACCATAAGCCGTCCCTTTGGGCTGAAGCAGGCGGCGGGTCTGTCTGTATCACAGTCTGGGAAGGAGGGCCTCAGGTGAGTCTGCCAACTGACTGCCCTCCATCACAGCCAGCTGAGAAAATATGGCAAGGCTGATGGAACCCACTTACAGCGCAATGTTTCTCTTCCGAAGAGGAGATGTTGCTACCAAACGTCAGCAGCTCCTCAGAGTGCTGTTCTGGTGTAGACTAGGGAAAGCTCCCACGGTCCGAAGATTATGAACGGCTCTTTTCCAGTGGCTTCATCCGAGAGAGAGCCAGAAGGGCTGATCTCAACAAATAGGGCTGCACACCGCGAGTGCTTCGGGCAGGGCAGTCCTGAGCCAGTGTGCCACCTAAGGAATGAAAGCAAAGTTTCCTAGCCGCAGGAAAGCAGACCGAGGCCTGCTGTTTTCTCTAGGCGATTGACGTGAGCTTGAGGGTGAGGCCTGTACTACATTGTGGAAAAGCTCGGGGTCACGGCTGTCTTCCTCCCTCTCTCGGGCCCATACCCTGGGCTCAGCCATGGGGGAATGCTGAGTGGGAGAGACTGCCTCTCTGCCGGACTCAGAAGGCTTCCTCCCTTTAGGGCAAGTCCGCTTGTGTCTTACTTCGTGGAGGAGGAATGAGGGCGCCCAGAGATATTCTGACATGAAATGCCTAACGACAGAGGATCTGGAGGAGCTGGTTTGTCAGTGGAAGGAGCCAAAAAGCCTGCATTCCTAAGGCCTCGCTGAGAACTGCCAGACACTCTGCCGTCATAGGCCTAAGAACTGGAAATTGTGACGGCAAGGCAACACTTGGAATCCTAGGAGGCAGTGGAAGTGCGGCTCTCAAACTGGATGGAAGAAGCTTCCAAGCATAGTGTTCTTTCATGTACCAAAGAGAACCCAAGTGTCTGAGGCTGCTAGCCGTGTTGCTGGAGAGAACTGGCATCCCCGTGGGCCTGTCGGCTCATTTGCTCTTTCTGACCCTCGAAGGAAAGTCTTCCAAAAAGCCTTTGGGACCTGCTTAGAGAGAACAGCTGCCAAGCTGATGCACAGAACTTTGACAGAGAGACTAGCCCTGGGTCCCAAGCAGCCACCTATCTCTGGAGAGTACGTACCCCACCCAGGGATTCAAGCAGGGAGTTGGCCTTGTACAACTTACGCAGGACACTGGGAGGAGATGGAGGGCCACGCTACCTGCGCTCACACTACGTGGCCCGGAGAAGTTATCACGCAGCAGAATTCAGCACCCTCCCACTACACGTGTGTAGCCAAAAGAGGCGCTGGGCAGTGGGTGTTCTCAGCCCAAGAGCAGTCCTTGTTCTGGGCCGCACCTGCTCTGTGGTTCAAAGGTTCTCTGAGTCTGCTCCTTTGGAGGCATTTCAGAGCTGACGCTATCCCTGGGCTGCCGAAGCAAAGAGGCATAGCGGCCTTTCACACTGAAGGCATGGGCTTGTTTCCCATTCAGAGAGTGTATGTTGCCCCTCCCAGGCTGGAGGCCTGTAAGGTGACACCCTTTGCGCCGTGCCCCTGGAAAATGCCAGTGGCTGTACCCGATTTGGGCTGCCTGGTGAAACAACTTGCCGTCACCAGCACCCTGAGTACCTTTCCTGAAGTCTGAGTCCTAGCTAGGTAAACTCGGCCTTCGGAGGCGAGAGGGGAGCAAACATGTTCAACTTGTGGGGAAAGTCTTTGACCAATGACCAGTATGCTTGTGCCTGGGCGAGGCTTAGGCAGGAGCTTTCCAACACAGGGTTTTGACCTTACCATAAGCCGTCCCTTTGGGCTGAAGCAGGCGGCGGGTCTGTCTGTATCACAGTCTGGGAAGGAGGGCCTCAGGTGAGTCTGCCAACTGACTGCCCTCCATCACAGCCAGCTGAGAAAATATGGCAAGGCTGATGGAACCCACTTACAGCGCAATGTTTCTCTTCCGAAGAGGAGATGTTGCTACCAAACGTCAGCAGCTCCTCAGAGTGCTGTTCTGGTGTAGACTAGGGAAAGCTCCCACGGTCCGAAGATTATGAACGGCTCTTTTCCAGTGGCTTCATCCGAGAGAGAGCCAGAAGGGCTGATCTCAACAAATAGGGCTGCACACCGCGAGTGCTTCGGGCAGGGCAGTCCTGAGCCAGTGTGCCACCTAAGGAATGAAAGCAAAGTTTCCTAGCCGCAGGAAAGCAGACCGAGGCCTGCTGTTTTCTCTAGGCGATTGACGTGAGCTTGAGGGTGAGGCCTGTACTACATTGTGGAAAAGCTCGGGGTCACGGCTGTCTTTCTCCCTCTCTCGGGCCCATACCCTGGGCTCAGCCATGGGGGAATGCTGAGTGGGAGAGACTGCCTCTCTGCCGGACTCAGAAGGCTTCCTCCCTTTAGGGCAAGTCCGCTTGTGTCTTACTTCGTGGAGGAGGAATGAGGGCGCCCAGAGATATTCTGACATGAAATGCCTAACGACAGAGGATCTGGAGGAGCTGGTTTGTCAGTGGAAGGAGCCAAAAAGCCTGCATTCCTAAGGCCTCGCTGAGAACTGCCAGACACTCTGCCGTCATAGGCCTAAGAACTGGAAATTGTGACGGCAAGGCAACACTTGGAATCCTAGGAGGCAGTGGAAGTGCGGCTCTCAAACTGGATGGAAGAAGCTTCCAAGCATAGTGTTCTTTCATGTACCAAAGAGAACCCAAGTGTCTGAGGCTGCTAGCCGTGTTGCTGGAGAGAACTGGCATCCCCGTGGGCCTGTCGGCTCATTTGCTCTTTCTGACCCTCGAAGGAAAGTCTTCCAAAAAGCCTTTGGGACCCGCTTAGAGAGAACAGCTGCCAAGCTGATGCACAGAACTTTGACAGAGAGACTAGCCCTGGGTCCCAAGCAGCCACCTATCTCTGGAGAGTACGTACCCCACCCAGGGATTCAAGCAGGGAGTTGGCCTTGTACAACTTACGCAGGACACTGGGAGGAGATGGAGGGCCACGCTACCTGCGCTCACACTACGTGGCCCGGAGAAGTTATCACGCAGCAGAATTCAGCACCCTCCCACTACACGTGTGTAGCCAAAAGAGGCGCTGGGCAGTGGGTGTTCTCAGCCCAAGAGCAGTCCTTGTTCTGGGCCGCACCTGCTCTGTGGTTCAAAGGTTCTCTGAGTCTGCTCCTTTGGAGGCATTTCAGAGCTGACGCTATCCCTGGGCTGCCGAAGCAAAGAGGCATAGCGGCCTTTCACACTGAAGGCATGGGCTTGTTTCCCATTCAGAGAGTGTATGTTGCCCCTCCCAGGCTGGAGGCCTGTAAGGTGACACCCTTTGCGCCGTGCCCCTGGAAAATGCCAGTGGCTGTACCCGATTTGGGCTGCCTGGTGAAACAACTTGCCGTCACCAGCACCCTGAGTACCTTTCCTGAAGTCTGAGTCCTAGCTAGGTAAACTCGGCCTTCGGAGGCGAGAGGGGAGCAAACATGTTCAACTTGTGGGGAAAGTCTTTGACCAATGACCAGTATGCTTGTGCCTGGGCGAGGCTTAGGCAGGAGCTTTCCAACACAGGGTTTTGACCTTACCATAAGCCGTCCCTTTGGGCTGAAGCAGGCGGCGGGTCTGTCTGTATCACAGTCTGGGAAGGAGGGCCTCAGGTGAGTCTGCCAACTGACTGCCCTCCATCACAGCCAGCTGAGAAAATATGGCAAGGCTGATGGAACCCACTTACAGCGCAATGTTTCTCTTCCGAAGAGGAGATGTTGCTACCAAACGTCAGCAGCTCCTCAGAGTGCTGTTCTGGTGTAGACTAGGGAAAGCTCCCACGGTCCGAAGATTATGAACGGCTCTTTTCCAGTGGCTTCATCCGAGAGAGAGCCAGAAGGGCTGATCTCAACAAATAGGGCTGCACACCGCGAGTGCTTCGGGCAGGGCAGTCCTGAGCCAGTGTGCCACCTAAGGAATGAAAGCAAAGTTTCCTAGCCGCAGGAAAGCAGACCGAGGCCTGCTGTTTTCTCTAGGCGATTGACGTGAGCTTGAGGGTGAGGCCTGTACTACATTGTGGAAAAGCTCGGGGTCACGGCTGTCTTTCTCCCTCTCTCGGGCCCATACCCTGGGCTCAGCCATGGGGGAATGCTGAGTGGGAGAGACTGCCTCTCTGCCGGACTCAGAAGGCTTCCTCCCTTTAGGGCAAGTCCGCTTGTGTCTTACTTCGTGGAGGAGGAATGAGGGCGCCCAGAGATATTCTGACATGAAATGCCTAACGACAGAGGATCTGGAGGAGCTGGTTTGTCAGTGGAAGGAGCCAAAAAGCCTGCATTCCTAAGGCCTCGCTGAGAACTGCCAGACACTCTGCCGTCATAGGCCTAAGAACTGGAAATTGTGACGGCAAGGCAACACTTGGAATCCTAGGAGGCAGTGGAAGTGCGGCTCTCAAACTGGATGGAAGAAGCTTCCAAGCATAGTGTTCTTTCATGTACCAAAGAGAACCCAAGTGTCTGAGGCTGCTAGCCGTGTTGCTGGAGAGAACTGGCATCCCCGTGGGCCTGTCGGCTCATTTGCTCTTTCTGACCCTCGAAGGAAAGTCTTCCAAAAAGCCTTTGGGACCCGCTTAGAGAGAACAGCTGCCAAGCTGATGCACAGAACTTTGACAGAGAGACTAGCCCTGGGTCCCAAGCAGCCACCTATCTCTGGAGAGTACGTACCCCACCCAGGGATTCAAGCAGGGAGTTGGCCTTGTACAACTTACGCAGGACACTGGGAGGAGATGGAGGGCCACGCTACCTGCGCTCACACTACGTGGCCCGGAGAAGTTATCACGCAGCAGAATTCAGCACCCTCCCACTACACGTGTGTAGCCAAAAGAGGCGCTGGGCAGTGGGTGTTCTCAGCCCAAGAGCAGTCCTTGTTCTGGGCCGCACCTGCTCTGTGGTTCAAAGGTTCTCTGAGTCTGCTCCTTTGGAGGCATTTCAGAGCTGACGCTATCCCTGGGCTGCCGAAGCAAAGAGGCATAGCGGCCTTTCACACTGAAGGCATGGGCTTGTTTCCCATTCAGAGAGTGTATGTTGCCCCTCCCAGGCTGGAGGCCTGTAAGGTGACACCCTTTGCGCCGTGCCCCTGGAAAATGCCAGTGGCTGTACCCGATTTGGGCTGCCTGGTGAAACAACTTGCCGTCACCAGCACCCTGAGAACCTTTCCTGAAGTCGGAGTCCTAGCTAGGTAAACTCGGCCTTCGGAGGCGAGAGGGGAGCAAACATCTTCAACTTGTGGGGAAAGTCTTTGACCAATGACCAGTATGCTTGTGCCTGGGCGAGGCTTAGGCAGGAGCTTTCCAACACAGGGTTTTGACCTTACCATAAGCCGTCCCTTTGGGCTGAAGCAGGCGGTGGGTCTGTCTGTATCACAGTCTGGGAAGGAGGGCCTCAGGTGAGTCTGCCAACTGACTGCCCTCCATCATAGCCAGCTGAGAAAATATGGCAAGGCTGATGGAACCCACTTACAGCGCAATGTTTCTCTTCCGAAGAGGAGATGTTGCTACCAAACGTCAGCAGCTCCTCAGAGTGCTGTTCTGGTGTAGACTAGGGAAAGCTCCCACGGTCCGAAGATTAGGAACGGCTCTTTTCCAGTGGCTTCATCCGAGAGAGAGCCAGAAGGGCTGATCTCAACAAATAGGGCTGCACACCGCGAGTGCTTCGGGCAGGGCAGTCCTGAGCCAGTGTGCCACCTAAGGAATGAAAGCAAAGTTTCCTAGCCGCAGGAAAGCAGACCGAGGCCTGCTGTTTTCTCTAGGCGATTGACGTGAGCTTGAGGGTGAGGCCTGTACTACATTGTGGAAAAGCTCGGGGTCACGGCTGTCTTTCTCCCTCTCTTGGTCCCATACCCTGGGCTCAGCCATGGGGGAATGCTGAGTGGGAGAGACTGCCTCTCTGCCGGACTCAGAAGGCTTCCTCCCTTTAGGGCAAGTCCGCTTGTGTCTTACTTCGTGGAGGAGGAATGAGGGCGCCCAGAGATATTCTGACATGAAATGCCTAACGACAGAGGATCTGGAGGAGCTGGTTTCTCAGTGGAAGGAGCCAAAAAGCCTGCATTCCTAAGGCCTCGCTGAGAACTGCCAGACACTCTGCCGTCATAGGCCTAAGAACTGGAAATTGTGACGGCAAGGCAACACTTGGAATCCTAGGAGGCAGTGGAAGTGCGGCTCTCAAACTGGATGGAAGAAGCTTCCAAGCATAGTGTTCTTTCATGTACCAAAGAGAACCCAAGTGTCTGAGGCTGCTAGCCGTGTTGCTGGAGAGAACTGGCATCCCCGTGGGCCTGTCGGCTCATTTGCTCTTTCTGACCCTCGAAGGAAAGTCTTCCAAAAAGCCTTTGGGACCCGCTTAGAGAGAACAGCTGCCAAGCTGATGCACAGAACTTTGACAGAGAGACTAGCCCTGGGTCCCAAGCAGCCACCTATCTCTGGAGAGTACGTACCCCACCCAGGGATTCAAGCAGGTAGTTGGCCTTGTACAACTTACGCAGGACACTGGGAGGAGATGGAGGGCCACGCTACCTGCGCTCACACTACGTGGCCCGGAGAAGTTATCACGCAGCAGAATTCAACACCCTCCCACTACACGTGTGTAGCCAAAAGAGGCGCTGGGCAGTGGGTGTTCTCAGCCCAAGAGCAGTCCTTGTTCTGGGCCGCACCTGCTCTGTGGTTCAAAGGTTCTCTGAGTCTGCTCCTTTGGAGGCATTTCAGAGCTGACGCTATCCCTGGGCTGCCGAAGCAAAGAGGCATAGCGCCCTTTCACACTGAAGCCATGGGCTTGTTTCCCATTCAGAGAGTGTATGTTGCCCCTCCCAGGCTGGAGGCGCGTTAGGTGACACCCTTTGCGCCGTGCCCCTGGAAAATGCCAGTGGCTGTACCCGATTTGGGCTGCCTGGTGAAACAACTTGCAGTCACCAGCACCCTGAGTACCTTTCCTGAAGTCTGAGTCCTAGCTAGGTAAACTCGGCCTTCGGAGGCGAGAGGGGAGCAAACATCTTCAACTTGTGGGGAAAGTCTTTGACCAATGACCAGTATGCTTGTGCCTGGGCGAGGCTTAGGCAGGAGCTTTCCAACACAGGGTTTTGACCTTACCATAAGCCGTCCCTTTGGGCTGAAGCAGGCGGCGGGTCTGTCTGTATCACAGTCTGGGAAGGAGGGCCTCAGGTGAGTCTGCCAACTGACTGCCCTCCACCATAGCCAGCTGAGAAAATATGGCAAGGCTGATGGAACCCACTTACAGCGCAATGTTTCTCTTCCGAAGAGGAGATGTTGCTACCAAACGTCAGCAGCTCCTCAGAGTGCTGTTCTGGTGTAGACTAGGGAAAGCTCCCACGGTCCGAAGATTAGGAACGGCTCTTTTCCAGTGGCTTCATCCGAGAGAGAGCCAGAAGGGCTGATCTCAACAAATAGGGCTGCACACCGCGAGTGCTTCGGGCAGGGCAGTCCTGAGCCAGTGTGCCACCTAAGGAATGAAAGCAAAGTTTCCTAGCCGCAGGAAAGCAGACCGAGGCCTGCTGTTTTCTCTAGGCGATTGACGTGAGCTTGAGGGTGAGGCCTGTACTACATTGTGGAAAAGCTCGGGGTCACGGCTGTCTTTCTCCCTCTCTCGGGCCCATACCCTGGGCTCAGCCATGGGGGAATGCTGAGTGGGAGAGACTGCCTCTCTGCCGGACTCAGAAGGCTGCCTCCCTTTAGGGCAAGTCCGCTTGTGTCTTACTTCGTGGAGGAGGAATGAGGGCGCCCAGAGATATTCTGACATGAAATGCCTAACGACAGAGGATCTGGAGGAGCTGGTTTGTCAGTGGAAGGAGCCAAAAAGCCTGCATTCCTAAGGCCTCGCTGAGAACTGCCAGACACTCTGCCGTCATAGGCCTAAGAACTGGAAATTGTGACGGCAAGGCAACACTTGGAATCCTAGGAGGCAGTGGAAGTGCGGCTCTCAAACTGGATGGAAGAAGCTTCCAAGCATAGTGTTCTTTCATGTACCAAAGAGAACCCAAGTGTCTGAGGCTGCTAGCCGTGCTGCTGGAGAGAACTGGCATCCCCGTGGGCCTGTCGGCTCATTTGCTCTTTCTGACCCTCGAAGGAAAGTCTTCCAAAAAGCCTTTGGGACCCGCTTAGAGAGAACAGCTGCCAAGCTGATGCACAGAACTTTGACAGAGAGACTAGCCCTGGGTCCCAAGCAGCCACCTATCTCTGGAGAGTACGTACCCCACCCAGGGATTCAAGCAGGGAGTTGGCCTTGTACAACTTAGGCAGGACACTGGGAGGAGATGGAGGGCCACTCTACCTGCGCTCACACTACGTGGCCCGGAGAAGTTATCACGCAGCAGAATTCAGCACCCTCCCACTACACGTGTGTAGCCAAAAGAGGCGCTGGGCAGTGGGTGTTCTCAGCCCAAGAGCAGTCCTTGTTCTGGGCCGCACCTGCTCTGTGGTTCAAAGGTTCTCTGAGTCTGCTCCTTTGGAGGCATTTCAGAGCTGACGCTATCCCTGGGCTGCCGAAGCAAAGAGGCATAGCGGCCTTTCACACTGAAGGCATGGGCTTGTTTCCCATTCAGAGAGTGTATGTTGCCCCTCCCAGGCTGGAGGCCTGTAAGGTGACACCCTTTGCGCCGTGCCCCTGGAAAATGCCAGTGGCTGTACCCGATTTGGGCTGCCTGGTGAAACAACTTGCAGTCACCAGCACCCTGAGTACCTTTCCTGAAGTCTGAGTCCTAGCTAGGTAAACTCGGCCTTCGGAGGCGAGAGGGGAGCAAACATCTTCAACTTGTGGGGAAAGTCTTTGACCAATGACCAGTATGCTTGTGCCTGGGCGAGGCTTAGGCAGGAGCTTTCCAACACAGGGTTTTGACCTTACCATAAGCCGTCCCTTTGGGCTGAAGCAGGCGGCGGGTCTGTCTGTATCACAGTCTGGGAAGGAGGGCCTCAGGTGAGTCTGCCAACTGACTGCCCTCCACCATAGCCAGCTGAGAAAATATGGCAAGGCTGATGGAACCCACTTACAGCGCAATGTTTCTCTTCCGAAGAGGAGATGTTGCTACCAAACGTCAGCAGCTCCTCAGAGTGCTGTTCTGGTGTAGACTAGGGAAAGCTCCCACGGTCCGAAGATTAGGAACGGCTCTTTTCCAGTGGCTTCATCCGAGAGAGAGCCAGAAGGGCTGATCTCAACAAATAGGGCTGCACACCGCGAGTGCTTCGGGCAGGGCAGTCCTGAGCCAGTGTGCCACCTAAGGAATGAAAGCAAAGTTTCCTAGCCGCAGGAAAGCAGACCGAGGCCTGCTGTTTTCTCTAGGCGATTGACGTGAGCTTGAGGGTGAGGCCTGTACTACATTGTGGAAAAGCTCGGGGTCACGGCTGTCTTTCTCCCTCTCTCGGGCCCATACCCTGGGCTCAGCCATGGGGGAATGCTGAGTGGGAGAGACTGCCTCTCTGCCGGACTCAGAAGGCTGCCTCCCTTTAGGGCAAGTCCGCTTGTGTCTTACTTCGTGGAGGAGGAATGAGGGCGCCCAGAGATATTCTGACATGAAATGCCTAACGACAGAGGATCTGGAGGAGCTGGTTTGTCAGTGGAAGGAGCCAAAAAGCCTGCATTCCTAAGGCCTCGCTGAGAACTGCCAGACACTCTGCCGTCATAGGCCTAAGAACTGGAAATTGTGACGGCAAGGCAACACTTGGAATCCTAGGAGGCAGTGGAAGTGCGGCTCTCAAACTGGATGGAAGAAGCTTCCAAGCATAGTGTTCTTTCATGTACCAAAGAGAACCCAAGTGTCTGAGGCTGCTAGCCGTGCTGCTCGAGAGAACTGGCATCCCCGTGGGCCTGTCGGCTCATTTGCTCTTTCTGACCCTCGAAGGAAAGTCTTCCAAAAAGCCTTTGGGACCCGCTTAGAGAGAACAGCTGCCAAGCTGATGCACAGAACTTTGACAGAGAGACTAGCCCTGGGTCCCAAGCAGCCACCTATCTCTGGAGAGTACGTACCCCACCCAGGGATTCAAGCAGGGAGTTGGCCTTGTACAACTTACGCAGGACACTGGGAGGAGATGGAGGGCCACGCTACCTGCGCTCACACTACGTGGCCCGGAGAAGTTATCACGCAGCAGAATTCAGCACCCTCCCACTACACGTGTGTAGCCAAAAGAGGCGCTGGGCAGTGGGTGTTCTCAGCCCAAGAGCAGTCCTTGTTCTGGGCCGCACCTGCTCTGTGGTTCAAAGGTTCTCTGAGTCTGCTCCTTTGGAGGCATTTCAGAGCTGACGCTATCCCTGGGCTGCCGAAGCAAAGAGGCATAGCGGCCTTTCACACTGAAGGCATGGGCTTGTTTCCCATTCAGAGAGTGTATGTTGCCCCTCCCAGGCTGGAGGCCTGTAAGGTGACACCCTTTGCGCCGTGCCCCTGGAAAATGCCAGTGGCTGTACCCGATTTGGGCTGCCTGGTGAAACAACTTGCCGTCACCAGCACCCTGAGAACCTTTCCTGAAGTCGGAGTCCTAGCTAGGTAAACTCGGCCTTCGGAGGCGAGAGGGGAGCAAACATCTTCAACTTGTGGGGAAAGTCTTTGACCAATGACCAGTATGCTTGTGCCTGGGCGAGGCTTAGGCAGGAGCTTTCCAACACAGGGTTTTGACCTTACCATAAGCCGTCCCTTTGGGCTGAAGCAGGCGGTGGGTCTGTCTGTATCACAGTCTGGGAAGGAGGGCCTCAGGTGAGTCTGCCAACTGACTGCCCTCCATCATAGCCAGCTGAGAAAATATGGCAAGGCTGATGGAACCCACTTACAGCGCAATGTTTCTCTTCCGAAGAGGAGATGTTGCTACCAAACGTCAGCAGCTCCTCAGAGTGCTGTTCTGGTGTAGACTAGGGAAAGCTCCCACGGTCCGAAGATTAGGAACGGCTCTTTTCCAGTGGCTTCATCCGAGAGAGAGCCAGAAGGGCTGATCTCAACAAATAGGGCTGCACACCGCGAGTGCTTCGGGCAGGGCAGTCCTGAGCCAGTGTGCCACCTAAGGAATGAAAGCAAAGTTTCCTAGCCGCAGGAAAGCAGACCGAGGCCTGCTGTTTTCTCTAGGCGATTGACGTGAGCTTGAGGGTGAGGCCTGTACTACATTGTGGAAAAGCTCGGGGTCACGGCTGTCTTTCTCCCTCTCTTGGTCCCATACCCTGGGCTCAGCCATGGGGGAATGCTGAGTGGGAGAGACTGCCTCTCTGCCGGACTCAGAAGGCTTCCTCCCTTTAGGGCAAGTCCGCTTGTGTCTTACTTCGTGGAGGAGGAATGAGGGCGCCCAGAGATATTCTGACATGAAATGCCTAACGACAGAGGATCTGGAGGAGCTGGTTTCTCAGTGGAAGGAGCCAAAAAGCCTGCATTCCTAAGGCCTCGCTGAGAACTGCCAGACACTCTGCCGTCATAGGCCTAAGAACTGGAAATTGTGACGGCAAGGCAACACTTGGAATCCTAGGAGGCAGTGGAAGTGCGGCTCTCAAACTGGATGGAAGAAGCTTCCAAGCATAGTGTTCTTTCATGTACCAAAGAGAACCCAAGTGTCTGAGGCTGCTAGCCGTGTTGCTGGAGAGAACTGGCATCCCCGTGGGCCTGTCGGCTCATTTGCTCTTTCTGACCCTCGAAGGAAAGTCTTCCAAAAAGCCTTTGGGACCCGCTTAGAGAGAACAGCTGCCAAGCTGATGCACAGAACTTTGACAGAGAGACTAGCCCTGGGTCCCAAGCAGCCACCTATCTCTGGAGAGTACGTACCCCACCCAGGGATTCAAGCAGGTAGTTGGCCTTGTACAACTTACGCAGGACACTGGGAGGAGATGGAGGGCCACGCTACCTGCGCTCACACTACGTGGCCCGGAGAAGTTATCACGCAGCAGAATTCAACACCCTCCCACTACACGTGTGTAGCCAAAAGAGGCGCTGGGCAGTGGGTGTTCTCAGCCCAAGAGCAGTCCTTGTTCTGGGCCGCACCTGCTCTGTGGTTCAAAGGTTCTCTGAGTCTGCTCCTTTGGAGGCATTTCAGAGCTGACGCTATCCCTGGGCTGCCGAAGCAAAGAGGCATAGCGCCCTTTCACACTGAAGCCATGGGCTTGTTTCCCATTCAGAGAGTGTATGTTGCCCCTCCCAGGCTGGAGGCGCGTTAGGTGACACCCTTTGCGCCGTGCCCCTGGAAAATGCCAGTGGCTGTACCCGATTTGGGCTGCCTGGTGAAACAACTTGCAGTCACCAGCACCCTGAGTACCTTTCCTGAAGTCTGAGTCCTAGCTAGGTAAACTCGGCCTTCGGAGGCGAGAGGGGAGCAAACATCTTCAACTTGTGGGGAAAGTCTTTGACCAATGACCAGTATGCTTGTGCCTGGGCGAGGCTTAGGCAGGAGCTTTCCAACACAGGGTTTTGACCTTACCATAAGCCGTCCCTTTGGGCTGAAGCAGGCGGCGGGTCTGTCTGTATCACAGTCTGGGAAGGAGGGCCTCAGGTGAGTCTGCCAACTGACTGCCCTCCACCATAGCCAGCTGAGAAAATATGGCAAGGCTGATGGAACCCACTTACAGCGCAATGTTTCTCTTCCGAAGAGGAGATGTTGCTACCAAACGTCAGCAGCTCCTCAGAGTGCTGTTCTGGTGTAGACTAGGGAAAGCTCCCACGGTCCGAAGATTAGGAACGGCTCTTTTCCAGTGGCTTCATCCGAGAGAGAGCCAGAAGGGCTGATCTCAACAAATAGGGCTGCACACCGCGAGTGCTTCGGGCAGGGCAGTCCTGAGCCAGTGTGCCACCTAAGGAATGAAAGCAAAGTTTCCTAGCCGCAGGAAAGCAGACCGAGGCCTGCTGTTTTCTCTAGGCGATTGACGTGAGCTTGAGGGTGAGGCCTGTACTACATTGTGGAAAAGCTCGGGGTCACGGCTGTCTTTCTCCCTCTCTCGGGCCCATACCCTGGGCTCAGCCATGGGGGAATGCTGAGTGGGAGAGACTGCCTCTCTGCCGGACTCAGAAGGCTGCCTCCCTTTAGGGCAAGTCCGCTTGTGTCTTACTTCGTGGAGGAGGAATGAGGGCGCCCAGAGATATTCTGACATGAAATGCCTAACGACAGAGGATCTGGAGGAGCTGGTTTGTCAGTGGAAGGAGCCAAAAAGCCTGCATTCCTAAGGCCTCGCTGAGAACTGCCAGACACTCTGCCGTCATAGGCCTAAGAACTGGAAATTGTGACGGCAAGGCAACACTTGGAATCCTAGGAGGCAGTGGAAGTGCGGCTCTCAAACTGGATGGAAGAAGCTTCCAAGCATAGTGTTCTTTCATGTACCAAAGAGAACCCAAGTGTCTGAGGCTGCTAGCCGTGCTGCTCGAGAGAACTGGCATCCCCGTGGGCCTGTCGGCTCATTTGCTCTTTCTGACCCTCGAAGGAAAGTCTTCCAAAAAGCCTTTGGGACCCGCTTAGAGAGAACAGCTGCCAAGCTGATGCACAGAACTTTGACAGAGAGACTAGCCCTGGGTCCCAAGCAGCCACCTATCTCTGGAGAGTACGTACCCCACCCAGGGATTCAAGCAGGGAGTTGGCCTTGTACAACTTACGCAGGACACTGGGAGGAGATGGAGGGCCACTCTACCTGCGCTCACACTACGTGGCCCGGAGAAGTTATCACGCAGCAGAATTCAGCACCCTCCCACTACACGTGTGTAGCCAAAAGAGGCGCTGGGCAGTGGGTGTTCTCAGCCCAAGAGCAGTCCTTGTTCTGGGCCGCACCTGCTCTGTGGTTCAAAGGTTCTCTGAGTCTGCTCCTTTGGAGGCATTTCAGAGCTGACGCTATCCCTGGGCTGCCGAAGCAAAGAGGCATAGCGGCCTTTCACACTGAAGGCATGGGCTTGTTTCCCATTCAGAGAGTGTATGTTGCCCCTCCCAGGCTGGAGGCCTGTAAGGTGACACCCTTTGCGCCGTGCCCCTGGAAAATGCCAGTGGCTGTACCCGATTTGGGCTGCCTGGTGAAACAACTTGCAGTCACCAGCACCCTGAGTACCTTTCCTGAAGTCTGAGTCCTAGCTAGGTAAACTCGGCCTTCGGAGGCGAGAGGGGAGCAAACATCTTCAACTTGTGGGGAAAGTCTTTGACCAATGACCAGTATGCTTGTGCCTGGGCGAGGCTTAGGCAGGAGCTTTCCAACACAGGGTTTTGACCTTACCATAAGCCGTCCCTTTGGGCTGAAGCAGGCGGCGGGTCTGTCTGTATCACAGTCTGGGAAGGAGGGCCTCAGGTGAGTCTGCCAACTGACTGCCCTCCACCATAGCCAGCTGAGAAAATATGGCAAGGCTGATGGAACCCACTTACAGCGCAATGTTTCTCTTCCGAAGAGGAGATGTTGCTACCAAACGTCAGCAGCTCCTCAGAGTGCTGTTCTGGTGTAGACTAGGGAAAGCTCCCACGGTCCGAAGATTAGGAACGGCTCTTTTCCAGTGGCTTCATCCGAGAGAGAGCCAGAAGGGCTGATCTCAACAAATAGGGCTGCACACCGCGAGTGCTTCGGGCAGGGCAGTCCTGAGCCAGTGTGCCACCTAAGGAATGAAAGCAAAGTTTCCTAGCCGCAGGAAAGCAGACCGAGGCCTGCTGTTTTCTCTAGGCGATTGACGTGAGCTTGAGGGTGAGGCCTGTACTACATTGTGGAAAAGCTCGGGGTCACGGCTGTCTTTCTCCCTCTCTCGGGCCCATACCCTGGGCTCAGCCATGGGGGAATGCTGAGTGGGAGAGACTGCCTCTCTGCCGGACTCAGAAGGCTGCCTCCCTTTAGGGCAAGTCCGCTTGTGTCTTACTTCGTGGAGGAGGAATGAGGGCGCCCAGAGATATTCTGACATGAAATGCCTAACGACAGAGGATCTGGAGGAGCTGGTTTGTCAGTGGAAGGAGCCAAAAAGCCTGCATTCCTAAGGCCTCGCTGAGAACTGCCAGACACTCTGCCGTCATAGGCCTAAGAACTGGAAATTGTGACGGCAAGGCAACACTTGGAATCCTAGGAGGCAGTGGAAGTGCGGCTCTCAAACTGGATGGAAGAAGCTTCCAAGCATAGTGTTCTTTCATGTACCAAAGAGAACCCAAGTGTCTGAGGCTGCTAGCCGTGCTGCTCGAGAGAACTGGCATCCCCGTGGGCCTGTCGGCTCATTTGCTCTTTCTGACCCTCGAAGGAAAGTCTTCCAAAAAGCCTTTGGGACCCGCTTAGAGAGAACAGCTGCCAAGCTGATGCACAGAACTTTGACAGAGAGACTAGCCCTGGGTCCCAAGCAGCCACCTATCTCTGGAGAGTACGTACCCCACCCAGGGATTCAAGCAGGGAGTTGGCCTTGTACAACTTAGGCAGGACACTGGGAGGAGATGGAGGGCCACTCTACCTGCGCTCACACTACGTGGCCCGGAGAAGTTATCACGCAGCAGAATTCAGCACCCTCCCACTACACGTGTGTAGCCAAAAGAGGCGCTGGGCAGTGGGTGTTCTCAGCCCAAGAGCAGTCCTTGTTCTGGGCCGCACCTGCTCTGTGGTTCAAAGGTTCTCTGAGTCTGCTCCTTTGGAGGCATTTCAGAGCTGACGCTATCCCTGGGCTGCCGAAGCAAAGAGGCATAGCGGCCTTTCCCACTGAAGGCATGGGCTTGTTTCCCATTCAGAGAGTGTATGTTGCCCCTCCCAGGCTGGAGGCCTGTAAGGTGACACCCTTTGCGCCGTGCCCCTGGAAAATGCCAGTGGCTGTACCCGATTTGGGCTGCCTGGTGAAACAACTTGCAGTCACCAGCACCCTGAGTACCTTTCCTGAAGTCTGAGTCCTAGCTAGGTAAACTCGGCCTTCGGAGGCGAGAGGGGAGCAAACATGTTCAACTTGTGGGGAAAGTCTTTGACCAATGACCAGTATGCTTGTGCCTGGGCGAGGCTTAGGCAGGAGCTTTCCAACACAGGGTTTTGACCTTACCATAAGCCGTCCCTTTGGGCTGAAGCAGGCGGCGGGTCTGTCTGTATCACAGTCTGGGAAGGAGGGCCTCAGGTGAGTCTGCCAACTGACTGCCCTCCACCATAGCCAGCTGAGAAAATATGGCAAGGCTGATGGAACCCACTTACAGCGCAATGTTTCTCTTCCGAAGAGGAGATGTTGCTACCAAACGTCAGCAGCTCCTCAGAGTGCTGTTCTGGTGTAGACTAGGGAAAGCTCCCACGGTCCGAAGATTATGAACGGTTCTTTTCCAGTGGCTTCATCCGAGAGAGAGCCAGAAGGGCTGATCTCAACAAATAGGGCTGCACACCGCGAGTGCTTCGGGCAGGGCAGTCCCGAGCCAGTGTGCCACCTAAGGAATGAAAGCAAAGTTTCCTAGCCGCAGGAAAGCAGACCGAGGCCTGCTGTTTTCTCTAGGCGATTGACGTGAGCTTGAGGGTGAGGCCTGTACTACATTGTGGAAAAGCTCGGGGTCACGGCTGTCTTTCTCCCTCTCTCGGGCCCATACCCTGGGCTCAGCCATGGGGGAATGCTGAGTGGGAGAGACTGCCTCTCTGCCGGACTCAGAAGGCTGCCTCCCTTTAGGGCAAGTCCGCTTGTGTCTTACTTCGTGGAGGAGGAATGAGGGCGCCCAGAGATATTCTGACATGAAATGCCTAACGACAGAGGATCTGGAGGAGCTGGTTTGTCAGTGGAAGGAGCCAAAAAGCCTGCATTCCTAAGGCCTCGCTGAGAACTGCCAGACACTCTGCCGTCATAGGCCTAAGAACTGGAAATTGTGACGGCAAGGCAACACTTGGAATCCTAGGAGGCAGTGGAAGTGCGGCTCTCAAACTGGATGGAAGAAGCTTCCAAGCATAGTGTTCTTTCATGTACCAAAGAGAACCCAAGTGTCTGAGGCTGCTAGCCGTGCTGCTCGAGAGAACTGGCATCCCCGTGGGCCTGTCGGCTCATTTGCTCTTTCTGACCCTCGAAGGAAAGTCTTCCAAAAAGCCTTTGGGACCCGCTTAGAGAGAACAGCTGCCAAGCTGATGCACAGAACTTTGACAGAGAGACTAGCCCTGGGTCCCAAGCAGCCACCTATCTCTGGAGAGTACGTACCCCACCCAGGGATTCAAGCAGGGAGTTGGCCTTGTACAACTTACGCAGGACACTGGGAGGAGATGGAGGGCCACTCTACCTGCGCTCACACTACGTGGCCCGGAGAAGTTATCACGCAGCAGAATTCAGCACCCTCCCACTACACGTGTGTAGCCAAAAGCGGCGCTGGGCAGTGGGTGTTCTCAGCCCAAGAGCAGTCCTTGTTCTGGGCCGCACCTGCTCTGTGGTTCAAAGGTTCTCTGAGTCTGCTCCTTTGGAGGCATTTCAGAGCTGACGCTATCCCTGGGCTGCCGAAGCAAAGAGGCATAGCGGCCTTTCACACTGAAGGCATGGGCTTGTTTCCCATTCAGAGAGTGTATGTTGCCCCTCCCAGGCTGGAGGCCTGTAAGGTGACACCCTTTGCGCCGTGCCCCTGGAAAATGCCAGTGGCTGTACCCGATTTGGGCTGCCTGGTGAAACAACTTGCCGTCACCAGCACCCTGAGTACCTTTCCTGAAGTCTGAGTCCTAGCTAGGTAAACTCGGCCTTCGGAGGCGAGAGGGGAGCAAACATGTTCAACTTGTGGGGAAAGTCTTTGACCAATGACCAGTATGCTTGTGCCTGGGCGAGGCTTAGGCAGGAGCTTTCCAACACAGGGTTTTGACCTTACCATAAGCCGTCCCTTTGGGCTGAAGCAGGCGGCGGGTCTGTCTGTATCACAGTCTGGGGAGGAGGGCCTCAGGTGAGTCTGCCAACTGACTGCCCTCCATCACAGCCAGCTGAGAAAATATGGCAAGGCTGATGGAACCCACTTACAGCGCAATGTTTCTCTTCCGAAGAGGAGATTTTGCTACCAAACGTCAGCAGCTCCTCAGAGTGCTGTTCTGGTGTAGACTAGGGAAAGCTCCCACGGTCCGAAGATTAGGAACGGCTCTTTTCCAGTGGCTTCATCCGAGAGAGAGCCAGAAGGGCTGATCTCAACAAATAGGGCTGCACACCGCGAGTGCTTCGGGCAGGGCAGTCCTGAGCCAGTGTGCCACCTAAGGAATGAAAGCAAAGTTTCCTAGCCGCAGGAAAGCAGACCGAGGCCTGCTGTTTTCTCTAGGCGATTGACGGTGAGCTTGAGGGTGAGGCCTGTACTACATTGTGGAAAAGCTCGGGGTCACGGCTGTCTTTCTCCCTCTCTCGGGCCCATACCCTGGGCTCAGCCATGGGGGAATGCTGAGTGGGAGAGACTGCCTCTCTGCCGGACTCAGAAGGCTGCCTCCCTTTAGGGCAAGTCCGCTTGTGTCTTACTTCGTGGAGGAGGAATGAGGGCGCCCAGAGATATTCTGACATGAAATGCCTAACGACAGAGGATCTGGAGGAGCTGGTTTGTCAGTGGAAGGAGCCAAAAAGCCTGCATTCCTAAGGCCTCGCTGAGAACTGCCAGACACTCTGCCGTCATAGGCCTAAGAACTGGAAATTGTGACGGCAAGGCAACACTTGGAATCCTAGGAGGCAGTGGAAGTGCGGCTCTCAAACTGGATGGAAGAAGCTTCCAAGCATAGTGTTCTTTCATGTACCAAAGAGAACCCAAGTGTCTGAGGCTGCTAGCCGTGCTGCTGGAGAGAACTGGCATCCCCGTGGGCCTGTCGGCTCATTTCCTCTTTCTGACCCTCGAAGGAAGGTCTTCCAAAAAGCCTTTGGGACCCGCTTAGAGAGAACAGCTGCCAAGCTGATGCACACAACTTTGACAGAGAGACTAGCCTTGGGTCCCAAGCAGCCACCTATCTCTGGAGAGTACGTACCCCACCCAGGGATTCAAGCAGGGAGTTGGCCTTGTACAACTTACGCAGGACACTGGGAGGAGATGGAGGGCCACTCTACCTGCGCTCACACTACGTGGCCCGGAGAAGTTATCACGCAGCAGAATTCAGCACCCTCCCACTACACGTGTGTAGCCAAAAGCGGCGCTGGGCAGTGGGTGTTCTCAGCCCAAGAGCAGTCCTTGTTCTGGGCCGCACCTGCTCTGTGGTTCAAAGGTTCTCTGAGTCTGCTCCTTTGGAGGCATTTCAGAGCTGACGCTATCCCTGGGCTGCCGAAGCAAAGAGGCATAGCGGCCTTTCACACTGAAGGCATGGGCTTGTTTCCCATTCAGAGAGTGTATGTTGCCCCTCCCAGGCTGGAGGCCTGTAAGGTGACACCCTTTGCGCCGTGCCCCTGGAAAATGCCAGTGGCTGTACCCGATTTGGGCTGCCTGGTGAAACAACTTGCCGTCACCAGCACCCTGAGTACCTTTCCTGAAGTCTGAGTCCTAGCTAGGTAAACTCGGCCTTCGGAGGCGAGAGGGGAGCAAACATGTTCAACTTGTGGGGAAAGTCTTTGACCAATGACCAGTATGCTTGTGCCTGGGCGAGGCTTAGGCAGGAGCTTTCCAACACAGGGTTTTGACCTTACCATAAGCCGTCCCTTTGGGCTGAAGCAGGCGGCGGGTCTGTCTGTATCACAGTCTGGGGAGGAGGGCCTCAGGTGAGTCTGCCAACTGACTGCCCTCCATCACAGCCAGCTGAGAAAATATGGCAAGGCTGATGGAACCCACTTACAGCGCAATGTTTCTCTTCCGAAGAGGAGATTTTGCTACCAAACGTCAGCAGCTCCTCAGAGTGCTGTTCTGGTGTAGACTAGGGAAAGCTCCCACGGTCCGAAGATTAGGAACGGCTCTTTTCCAGTGGCTTCATCCGAGAGAGAGCCAGAAGGGCTGATCTCAACAAATAGGGCTGCACACCGCGAGTGCTTCGGGCAGGGCAGTCCCGAGCCAGTGTGCCACCTAAGGAATGAAAGCAAAGTTTCCTAGCCGCAGGAAAGCAGACCGAGGCCTGCTGTTTTCTCTAGGCGATTGACGTGAGCTTGAGGGTGAGGCCTGTACTACATTGTGGAAAAGCTCGGGGTCACGGCTGTCTTTCTCCCTCTCTCGGGCCCATACCCTGGGCTCAGCCATGGGGGAATGCTGAGTGGGAGAGACTGCCTCTCTGCCGGACTCAGAAGGCTGCCTCCCTTTAGGGCAAGTCCGCTTGTGTCTTACTTCGTGGAGGAGGAATGAGGGCGCCCAGAGATATTCTGACATGAAATGCCTAACGACAGAGGATCTGGAGGAGCTGGTTTGTCAGTGGAAGGAGCCAAAAAGCCTGCATTCCTAAGGCCTCGCTGAGAACTGCCAGACACTCTGCCGTCATAGGCCTAAGAACTGGAAATTGTGACGGCAAGGCAACACTTGGAATCCTAGGAGGCAGTGGAAGTGCGGCTCTCAAACTGGATGGAAGAAGCTTCCAAGCATAGTGTTCTTTCATGTACCAAAGAGAACCCAAGTGTCTGAGGCTGCTAGCCGTGCTGCTGGAGAGAACTGGCATCCCCGTGGGCCTGTCGGCTCATTTGCTCTTTCTGACCCTCGAAGGAAAGTCTTCCAAAAAGCCTTTGGGACCCGCTTAGAGAGAACAGCTGCCAAGCTGATGCACAGAACTTTGACAGAGAGACTAGCCCTGGGTCCCAAGCAGCCACCTATCTCTGGAGAGTACGTACCCCACCCAGGGATTCAAGCAGGGAGTTGGCCTTGTACAACTTACGCAGGACACTGGGAGGAGATGGAGGGCCACTCTACCTGCGCTCACACTACGTGGCCCGGAGAAGTTATCACGCAGCAGAATTCAGCACCCTCCCACTACACGTGTGTAGCCAAAAGCGGCGCTGGGCAGTGGGTGTTCTCAGCCCAAGAGCAGTCCTTGTTCTGGGCCGCACCTGCTCTGTGGTTCAAAGGTTCTCTGAGTCTGCTCCTTTGGAGGCATTTCAGAGCTGACGCTATCCCTGGGCTGCCGAAGCAAAGAGGCATAGCGGCCTTTCCCACTGAAGGCATGGGCTTGTTTCCCATTCAGAGAGTGTATGTTGCCCCTCCCAGGCTGGAGGCCTGTAAGGTGACACCCTTTGCGCCGTGCCCCTGGAAAATGCCAGTGGCTGTACCCGATTTGGGCTGCCTGGTGAAACAACTTGCAGTCACCAGCACCCTGAGTACCTTTCCTGAAGTCTGAGTCCTAGCTAGGTAAACTCGGCCTTCGGAGGCGAGAGGGGAGCAAACATGTTCAACTTGTGGGGAAAGTCTTTGACCAATGACCAGTATGCTTGTGCCTGGGCGAGGCTTAGGCAGGAGCTTTCCAACACAGGGTTTTGACCTTACCATAAGCCGTCCCTTTGGGCTGAAGCAGGCGGCGGGTCTGTCTGTATCACAGTCTGGGAAGGAGGGCCTCAGGTGAGTCTGCCAACTGACTGCCCTCCACCATAGCCAGCTGAGAAAATATGGCAAGGCTGATGGAACCCACTTACAGCGCAATGTTTCTCTTCCGAAGAGGAGATGTTGCTACCAAACGTCAGCAGCTCCTCAGAGTGCTGTTCTGATGTAGACTAGGGAAAGCTCCCACGGTCCGAAGATTATGAACGGCTCTTTTCCAGTGGCTTCATCCGAGAGAGAGCCAGAAGGGCTGATCTCAACAAATAGGGCTGCACACCGCGAGTGCTTCGGGCAGGGCAGTCCTGAGCCAGTGTGCCACCTAAGGAATGAAAGCAAAGTTTCCTAGCCGCAGGAAAGCAGACCGAGGCCTGCTGTTTTCTCTAGGCGATTGACGTGAGCTTGAGGGTGAGGCCTGTACTACATTGTGGAAAAGCTCGGGGTCACGGCTGTCTTTCTCCCTCTCTCGGGCCCATACCCTGGGCTCAGCCATGGGGGAATGCTGAGTGGGAGAGACTGCCTCTCTGCCGGACTCAGAAGGCTGCCTCCCTTTAGGGCAAGTCCGCTTGTGTCTTACTTCGTGGAGGAGGAATGAGGGCGCCCAGAGATATTCTGACATGAAATGCCTAACGACAGAGGATCTGGAGGAGCTGGTTTGTCAGTGGAAGGAGCCAAAAAGCCTGCATTCCTAAGGCCTCGCTGAGAACTGCCAGACACTCTGCCGTCATAGGCCTAAGAACTGGAAATTGTGACGGCAAGGCAACACTTGGAATCCTAGGAGGCAGTGGAAGTGCGGCTCTCAAACTGGATGGAAGAAGCTTCCAAGCATAGTGTTCTTTCATGTACCAAAGAGAACCCAAGTGTCTGAGGCTGCTAGCCGTGCTGCTGGAGAGAACTGGCATCCCCGTGGGCCTGTCGGCTCATTTCCTCTTTCTGACCCTCGAAGGAAGGTCTTCCAAAAAGCCTTTGGGACCCGCTTAGAGAGAACAGCTGCCAAGCTGATGCACACAACTTTGACAGAGAGACTAGCCTTGGGTCCCAAGCAGCCACCTATCTCTGGAGAGTACGTACCCCACCCAGGGATTCAAGCAGGGAGTTGGCCTTGTACAACTTACGCAGGACACTGGGAGGAGATGGAGGGCCACTCTACCTGCGCTCACACTACGTGGCCCGGAGAAGTTATCACGCAGCAGAATTCAGCACCCTCCCACTACACGTGTGTAGCCAAAAGCGGCGCTGGGCAGTGGGTGTTCTCAGCCCAAGAGCAGTCCTTGTTCTGGGCCGCACCTGCTCTGTGGTTCAAAGGTTCTCTGAGTCTGCTCCTTTGGAGGCATTTCAGAGCTGACGCTATCCCTGGGCTGCCGAAGCAAAGAGGCATAGCGGCCTTTCACACTGAAGGCATGGGCTTGTTTCCCATTCAGAGAGTGTATGTTGCCCCTCCCAGGCTGGAGGCCTGTAAGGTGACACCCTTTGCGCCGTGCCCCTGGAAAATGCCAGTGGCTGTACCCGATTTGGGCTGCCTGGTGAAACAACTTGCCGTCACCAGCACCCTGAGTACCTTTCCTGAAGTCTGAGTCCTAGCTAGGTAAACTCGGCCTTCGGAGGCGAGAGGGGAGCAAACATGTTCAACTTGTGGGGAAAGTCTTTGACCAATGACCAGTATGCTTGTGCCTGGGCGAGGCTTAGGCAGGAGCTTTCCAACACAGGGTTTTGACCTTACCATAAGCCGTCCCTTTGGGCTGAAGCAGGCGGCGGGTCTGTCTGTATCACAGTCTGGGGAGGAGGGCCTCAGGTGAGTCTGCCAACTGACTGCCCTCCATCACAGCCAGCTGAGAAAATATGGCAAGGCTGATGGAACCCACTTACAGCGCAATGTTTCTCTTCCGAAGAGGAGATTTTGCTACCAAACGTCAGCAGCTCCTCAGAGTGCTGTTCTGGTGTAGACTAGGGAAAGCTCCCACGGTCCGAAGATTAGGAACGGCTCTTTTCCAGTGGCTTCATCCGAGAGAGAGCCAGAAGGGCTGATCTCAACAAATAGGGCTGCACACCGCGAGTGCTTCGGGCAGGGCAGTCCCGAGCCAGTGTGCCACCTAAGGAATGAAAGCAAAGTTTCCTAGCCGCAGGAAAGCAGACCGAGGCCTGCTGTTTTCTCTAGGCGATTGACGTGAGCTTGAGGGTGAGGCCTGTACTACATTGTGGAAAAGCTCGGGGTCACGGCTGTCTTTCTCCCTCTCTCGGGCCCATACCCTGGGCTCAGCCATGGGGGAATGCTGAGTGGGAGAGACTGCCTCTCTGCCGGACTCAGAAGGCTGCCTCCCTTTAGGGCAAGTCCGCTTGTGTCTTACTTCGTGGAGGAGGAATGAGGGCGCCCAGAGATATTCTGACATGAAATGCCTAACGACAGAGGATCTGGAGGAGCTGGTTTGTCAGTGGAAGGAGCCAAAAAGCCTGCATTCCTAAGGCCTCGCTGAGAACTGCCAGACACTCTGCCGTCATAGGCCTAAGAACTGGAAATTGTGACGGCAAGGCAACACTTGGAATCCTAGGAGGCAGTGGAAGTGCGGCTCTCAAACTGGATGGAAGAAGCTTCCAAGCATAGTGTTCTTTCATGTACCAAAGAGAACCCAAGTGTCTGAGGCTGCTAGCCGTGCTGCTGGAGAGAACTGGCATCCCCGTGGGCCTGTCGGCTCATTTGCTCTTTCTGACCCTCGAAGGAAAGTCTTCCAAAAAGCCTTTGGGACCCGCTTAGAGAGAACAGCTGCCAAGCTGATGCACAGAACTTTGACAGAGAGACTAGCCCTGGGTCCCAAGCAGCCACCTATCTCTGGAGAGTACGTACCCCACCCAGGGATTCAAGCAGGGAGTTGGCCTTGTACAACTTACGCAGGACACTGGGAGGAGATGGAGGGCCACTCTACCTGCGCTCACACTACGTGGCCCGGAGAAGTTATCACGCAGCAGAATTCAGCACCCTCCCACTACACGTGTGTAGCCAAAAGCGGCGCTGGGCAGTGGGTGTTCTCAGCCCAAGAGCAGTCCTTGTTCTGGGCCGCACCTGCTCTGTGGTTCAAAGGTTCTCTGAGTCTGCTCCTTTGGAGGCATTTCAGAGCTGACGCTATCCCTGGGCTGCCGAAGCAAAGAGGCATAGCGGCCTTTCCCACTGAAGGCATGGGCTTGTTTCCCATTCAGAGAGTGTATGTTGCCCCTCCCAGGCTGGAGGCCTGTAAGGTGACACCCTTTGCGCCGTGCCCCTGGAAAATGCCAGTGGCTGTACCCGATTTGGGCTGCCTGGTGAAACAACTTGCAGTCACCAGCACCCTGAGTACCTTTCCTGAAGTCTGAGTCCTAGCTAGGTAAACTCGGCCTTCGGAGGCGAGAGGGGAGCAAACATGTTCAACTTGTGGGGAAAGTCTTTGACCAATGACCAGTATGCTTGTGCCTGGGCGAGGCTTAGGCAGGAGCTTTCCAACACAGGGTTTTGACCTTACCATAAGCCGTCCCTTTGGGCTGAAGCAGGCGGCGGGTCTGTCTGTATCACAGTCTGGGAAGGAGGGCCTCAGGTGAGTCTGCCAACTGACTGCCCTCCACCATAGCCAGCTGAGAAAATATGGCAAGGCTGATGGAACCCACTTACAGCGCAATGTTTCTCTTCCGAAGAGGAGATGTTGCTACCAAACGTCAGCAGCTCCTCAGAGTGCTGTTCTGATGTAGACTAGGGAAAGCTCCCACGGTCCGAAGATTATGAACGGCTCTTTTCCAGTGGCTTCATCCGAGAGAGAGCCAGAAGGGCTGATCTCAACAAATAGGGCTGCACACCGCGAGTGCTTCGGGCAGGGCAGTCCTGAGCCAGTGTGCCACCTAAGGAATGAAAGCAAAGTTTCCTAGCCGCAGGAAAGCAGACCGAGGCCTGCTGTTTTCTCTAGGCGATTGACGTGAGCTTGAGGGTGAGGCCTGTACTACATTGTGGAAAAGCTCGGGGTCACGGCTGTCTTTCTCCCTCTCTCGGGCCCATACCCTGGGCTCAGCCATGGGGGAATGCTGAGTGGGAGAGACTGCCTCTCTGCCGGACTCAGAAGGCTGCCTCCCTTTAGGGCAAGTCCGCTTGTGTCTTACTTCGTGGAGGAGGAATGAGGGCGCCCAGAGATATTCTGACATGAAATGCCTAACGACAGAGGATCTGGAGGAGCTGGTTTGTCAGTGGAAGGAGCCAAAAAGCCTGCATTCCTAAGGCCTCGCTGAGAACTGCCAGACACTCTGCCGTCATAGGCCTAAGAACTGGAAATTGTGACGGCAAGGCAACACTTGGAATCCTAGGAGGCAGTGGAAGTGCGGCTCTCAAACTGGATGGAAGAAGCTTCCAAGCATAGTGTTCTTTCATGTACCAAAGAGAACCCAAGTGTCTGAGGCTGCTAGCCGTGCTGCTGGAGAGAACTGGCATCCCCGTGGGCCTGTCGGCTCATTTGCTCTTTCTGACCCTCGAAGGAAAGTCTTCCAAAAAGCCTTTGGGACCCGCTTAGAGAGAACAGCTGCCAAGCTGATGCACAGAACTTTGACAGAGAGACTAGCCCTGGGTCCCAAGCAGCCACCTATCTCTGGAGAGTACGTACCCCACCCAGGGATTCAAGCAGGGAGTTGGCCTTGTACAACTTACGCAGGACACTGGGAGGAGATGGAGGGCCACTCTACCTGCGCTCACACTACGTGGCCCGGAGAAGTTATCACGCAGCAGAATTCAGCACCCTCCCACTACACGTGTGTAGCCAAAAGAGGCGCTGGGCAGTGGGTGTTCTCAGCCCAAGAGCAGTCCTTGTTCTGGGCCGCACCTGCTCTGTGGTTCAAAGGTTCTCTGAGTCTGCTCCTTTGGAGGCATTTCAGAGCTGACGCTATCCCTGGGCTGCCGAAGCAAAGAGGCATAGCGGCCTTTCACACTGAAGGCATGGGCTTGTTTCCCATTCAGAGAGTGTATGTTGCCCCTCCCAGGCTGGAGGCCTGTAAGGTGACACCCTTTGCGCCGTGCCCCTGGAAAATGCCAGTGGCTGTACCCGATTTGGGCTGCCTGGTGAAACAACTTGCAGTCACCAGCACCCTGAGTACCTTTCCTGAAGTCTGAGTCCTAGCTAGGTAAACTCGGCCTTCGGAGGCGAGAGGGGAGCAAACATGTTCAACTTGTGGGGAAAGTCTTTGACCAATGACCAGTATGCTTGTGCCTGGGCGAGGCTTAGGCAGGAGCTTTCCAACACAGGGTTTTGACCTTACCATAAGCCGTCCCTTTGGGCTGAAGCAGGCGGCGGGTCTGTCTGTATCACAGTCTGGGAAGGAGGGCCTCAGGTGAGTCTGCCAACTGACTGCCCTCCACCATAGCCAGCTGAGAAAATATGGCAAGGCTGATGGAACCCACTTACAGCGCAATGTTTCTCTTCCGAAGAGGAGATGTTGCTACCAAACGTCAGCAGCTCCTCAGAGTGCTGTTCTGGTGTAGACTAGGGAAAGCTCCCACGGTCCGAAGATTATGAACGGTTCTTTTCCAGTGGCTTCATCCGAGAGAGAGCCAGAAGGGCTGATCTCAACAAATAGGGCTGCACACCACGAGTGCTTCGGGCAGGGCAGTCCCGAGCCAGTGTGCCACCTAAGGAATGAAAGCAAAGTTTCCTAGCCGCAGGAAAGCAGACCGAGGCCTGCTGTTTTCTCTAGGCGATTGACGTGAGCTTGAGGGTGAGGCCTGTACTACATTGTGGAAAAGCTCGGGGTCACGGCTGTCTTTCTCCCTCTCTCGGGCCCATACCCTGGGCTCAGCCATGGGGGAATGCTGAGTGGGAGAGACTGCCTCTCTGCCGGACTCAGAAGGCTGCCTCCCTTTAGGGCAAGTCCGCCTGTGTCTTACTTCGTGGAGGAGGAATGAGGGCGCCCAGAGATATTCTGACATGAAATGCCTAACGACAGAGGATCTGGAGGAGCTGGTTTGTCAGTGGAAGGAGCCAAAAAGCCTGCATTCCTAAGGCCTCGCTGAGAACTGCCAGACACTCTGCCGTCATAGGCCTAAGAACTGGAAATTGTGACGGCAAGGCAACACTTGGAATCCTAGGAGGCAGTGGAAGTGCGGCTCTCAAACTGGATGGAAGAAGCTTCCAAGCATAGTGTTCTTTCATGTACCAAAGAGAACCCAAGTGTCTGAGGCTGCTAGCCGTGCTGCTCGAGAGAACTGGCATCCCCGTGGGCCTGTCGGCTCATTTGCTCTTTCTGACCCTCGAAGGAAAGTCTTCCAAAAAGCCTTTGGGACCCGCTTAGAGAGAACAGCTGCCAAGCTGATGCACAGAACTTTGACAGAGAGACTAGCCCTGGGTCCCAAGCAGCCACCTATCTCTGGAGAGTACGTACCCCACCCAGGGATTCAAGCAGGGAGTTGGCCTTGTACAACTTACGCAGGACACTGGGAGGAGATGGAGGGCCACTCTACCTGCGCTCACACTACGTGGCCCGGAGAAGTTATCACGCAGCAGAATTCAGCACCCTCCCACTACACGTGTGTAGCCAAAAGAGGCGCTGGGCAGTGGGTGTTCTCAGCCCAAGAGCAGTCCTTGTTCTGGGCCGCACCTGCTCTGTGGTTCAAAGGTTCTCTGAGTCTGCTCCTTTGGAGGCATTTCAGAGCTGACGCTATCCCTGGGCTGCCGAAGCAAAGAGGCATAGCGGCCTTTCACACTGAAGGCATGGGCTTGTTTCCCATTCAGAGAGTGTATGTTGCCCCTCCCAGGCTGGAGGCCTGTACGGTGACACCCTTTGCGCCGTGCCCCTGGAAAATGCCAGTGGCTGTACCCGATTTGGGCTGCCTGGTGAAACAACTTGCCGTCACCAGCACCCTGAGTACCTTTCCTGAAGTCTGAGTCCTAGCTAGGTAAACTCGGCCTTCGGAGGCGAGAGGGGAGCAAACATGTTCAACTTGTGGGGAAAGTCTTTGACCAATGACCAGTATGCTTGTGCCTGGGCGAGGCTTAGGCAGGAGCTTTCCAACACAGGGTTTTGACCTTACCATAAGCCGTCCCTTTGGGCTGAAGCAGGCGGCGGGTCTGTCTGTATCACAGTCTGGGAAGGAGGGCCTCAGGTGAGTCTGCCAACTGACTGCCCTCCACCATAGCCAGCTGAGAAAATATGGCAAGGCTGATGGAACCCACTTACAGCGCAATGTTTCTCTTCCGAAGAGGAGATTTTGCTACCAAACGTCAGCAGCTCCTCAGAGTGCTGTTCTGGTGTAGACTAGGGAAAGCTCCCACGGTCCGAAGATTAGGAACGGCTCTTTTCCAGTGGCTTCATCCGAGAGAGAGCCAGAAGGGCTGATCTCAACAAATAGGGCTGCACACCGCGAGTGCTTCGGGCAGGGCAGTCCCGAGCCAGTGTGCCACCTAAGGAATGAAAGCAAAGTTTCCTAGCCGCAGGAAAGCAGACCGAGGCCTGCTGTTTTCTCTAGGCGATTGACGTGAGCTTGAGGGTGAGGCCTGTACTACATTGTGGAAAAGCTCGGGGTCACGGCTGTCTTTCTCCCTCTCTCGGGCCCATACCCTGGGCTCAGCCATGGGGGAATGCTGAGTGGGAGAGACTGCCTCTCTGCCGGACTCAGAAGGCTGCCTCCCTTTAGGGCAAGTCCGCTTGTGTCTTACTTCGTGGAGGAGGAATGAGGGCGCCCAGAGATATTCTGACATGAAATGCCTAACGACAGAGGATCTGGAGGAGCTGGTTTGTCAGTGGAAGGAGCCAAAAAGCCTGCATTCCTAAGGCCTCGCTGAGAACTGCCAGACACTCTGCCGTCATAGGCCTAAGAACTGGAAATTGTGACGGCAAGGCAACACTTGGAATCCTAGGAGGCAGTGGAAGTGCGGCTCTCAAACTGGATGGAAGAAGCTTCCAAGCATAGTGTTCTTTCATGTACCAAAGAGAACCCAAGTGTCTGAGGCTGCTAGCCGTGCTGCTGGAGAGAACTGGCATCCCCGTGGGCCTGTCGGCTCATTTGCTCTTTCTGACCCTCGAAGGAAAGTCTTCCAAAAAGCCTTTGGGACCCGCTTAGAGAGAACAGCTGCCAAGCTGATGCACAGAACTTTGACAGAGAGACTAGCCCTGGGTCCCAAGCAGCCACCTATCTCTGGAGAGTACGTACCCCACCCAGGGATTCAAGCAGGGAGTTGGCCTTGTACAACTTACGCAGGACACTGGGAGGAGATGGAGGGCCACTCTACCTGCGCTCACACTACGTGGCCCGGAGAAGTTATCACGCAGCAGAATTCAGCACCCTCCCACTACACGTGTGTAGCCAAAAGCGGCGCTGGGCAGTGGGTGTTCTCAGCCCAAGAGCAGTCCTTGTTCTGGGCCGCACCTGCTCTGTGGTTCAAAGGTTCTCTGAGTCTGCTCCTTTGGAGGCATTTCAGAGCTGACGCTATCCCTGGGCTGCCGAAGCAAAGAGGCATAGCGGCCTTTCACACTGAAGGCATGGGCTTGTTTCCCATTCAGAGAGTGTATGTTGCCCCTCCCAGGCTGGAGGCCTGTAAGGTGACACCCTTTGCGCCGTGCCCCTGGAAAATGCCAGTGGCTGTACCCGATTTGGGCTGCCTGGTGAAACAACTTGCCGTCACCAGCACCCTGAGTACCTTTCCTGAAGTCTGAGTCCTAGCTAGGTAAACTCGGCCTTCGGAGGCGAGAGGGGAGCAAACATGTTCAACTTGTGGGGAAAGTCTTTGACCAATGACCAGTATGCTTGTGCCTGGGCGAGGCTTAGGCAGGAGCTTTCCAACACAGGGTTTTGACCTTACCATAAGCCGTCCCTTTGGGCTGAAGCAGGCGGCGGGTCTGTCTGTATCACAGTCTGGGAAGGAGGGCCTCAGGTGAGTCTGCCAACTGACTGCCCTCCACCATAGCCAGCTGAGAAAATATGGCAAGGCTGATGGAACCCACTTACAGCGCAATGTTTCTCTTCCGAAGAGGAGATTTTGCTACCAAACGTCAGCAGCTCCTCAGAGTGCTGTTCTGGTGTAGACTAGGGAAAGCTCCCACGGTCCGAAGATTAGGAACGGCTCTTTTCCAGTGGCTTCATCCGAGAGAGAGCCAGAAGGGCTGATCTCAACAAATAGGGCTGCACACCGCGAGTGCTTCGGGCAGGGCAGTCCCGAGCCAGTGTGCCACCTAAGGAATGAAAGCAAAGTTTCCTAGCCGCAGGAAAGCAGACCGAGGCCTGCTGTTTTCTCTAGGCGATTGACGTGAGCTTGAGGGTGAGGCCTGTACTACATTGTGGAAAAGCTCGGGGTCACGGCTGTCTTTCTCCCTCTCTCGGGCCCATACCCTGGGCTCAGCCATGGGGGAATGCTGAGTGGGAGAGACTGCCTCTCTGCCGGACTCAGAAGGCTGCCTCCCTTTAGGGCAAGTCCGCTTGTGTCTTACTTCGTGGAGGAGGAATGAGGGCGCCCAGAGATATTCTGACATGAAATGCCTAACGACAGAGGATCTGGAGGAGCTGGTTTGTCAGTGGAAGGAGCCAAAAAGCCTGCATTCCTAAGGCCTCGCTGAGAACTGCCAGACACTCTGCCGTCATAGGCCTAAGAACTGGAAATTGTGACGGCAAGGCAACACTTGGAATCCTAGGAGGCAGTGGAAGTGCGGCTCTCAAACTGGATGGAAGAAGCTTCCAAGCATAGTGTTCTTTCATGTACCAAAGAGAACCCAAGTGTCTGAGGCTGCTAGCCGTGCTGCTGGAGAGAACTGGCATCCCCGTGGGCCTGTCGGCTCATTTGCTCTTTCTGACCCTCGAAGGAAAGTCTTCCAAAAAGCCTTTGGGACCCGCTTAGAGAGAACAGCTGCCAAGCTGATGCACAGAACTTTGACAGAGAGACTAGCCCTGGGTCCCAAGCAGCCACCTATCTCTGGAGAGTACGTACCCCACCCAGGGATTCAAGCAGGGAGTTGGCCTTGTACAACTTACGCAGGACACTGGGAGGAGATGGAGGGCCACTCTACCTGCGCTCACACTACGTGGCCCGGAGAAGTTATCACGCAGCAGAATTCAGCACCCTCCCACTACACGTGTGTAGCCAAAAGCGGCGCTGGGCAGTGGGTGTTCTCAGCCCAAGAGCAGTCCTTGTTCTGGGCCGCACCTGCTCTGTGGTTCAAAGGTTCTCTGAGTCTGCTCCTTTGGAGGCATTTCAGAGCTGACGCTATCCCTGGGCTGCCGAAGCAAAGAGGCATAGCGGCCTTTCACACTGAAGGCATGGGCTTGTTTCCCATTCAGAGAGTGTATGTTGCCCCTCCCAGGCTGGAGGCCTGTAAGGTGACACCCTTTGCGCCGTGCCCCTGGAAAATGCCAGTGGCTGTACCCGATTTGGGCTGCCTGGTGAAACAACTTGCCGTCACCAGCACCCTGAGTACCTTTCCTGAAGTCTGAGTCCTAGCTAGGTAAACTCGGCCTTCGGAGGCGAGAGGGGAGCAAACATGTTCAACTTGTGGGGAAAGTCTTTGACCAATGACCAGTATGCTTGTGCCTGGGCGAGGCTTAGGCAGGAGCTTTCCAACACAGGGTTTTGACCTTACCATAAGCCGTCCCTTTGGGCTGAAGCAGGCGGCGGGTCTGTCTGTATCACAGTATGGGAAGGAGGGCCTCAGGTGAGTCTGCCAACTGACTGCCCTCCACCATAGCCAGCTGAGAAAATATGGCAAGGCTGATGGAACCCACTTACAGCGCAATGTTTCTCTTCCGAAGAGGAGATGTTGCTACCAAACGTCAGCAGCTCCTCAGAGTGCTGTTCTGGTGTAGACTAGGGAAAGCTCCCACGGTCCGAAGATTATGAACGGTTCTTTTCCAGTGGCTTCATCCGAGAGAGAGCCAGAAGGGCTGATCTCAACAAATAGGGCTGCACACCACGAGTGCTTCGGGCAGGGCAGTCCCGAGCCAGTGTGCCACCTAAGGAATGAAAGCAAAGTTTCCTAGCCGCAGGAAAGCAGACCGAGGCCTGCTGTTTTCTCTAGGCGATTGACGTGAGCTTGAGGGTGAGGCCTGTACTACATTGTGGAAAAGCTCGGGGTCACGGCTGTCTTTCTCCCTCTCTCGGGCCCATACCCTGGGCTCAGCCATGGGGGAATGCTGAGTGGGAGAGACTGCCTCTCTGCCAGACTCAGAAGGCTGCCTCCCTTTAGGGCAAGTCCGCTTGTGTCTTACTTCGTGGAGGAGGAATGAGGGCGCCCAGAGATATTCTGACATGAAATGCCTAACGACAGAGGATCTGGAGGAGCTGGTTTGTCAGTGGAAGGAGCCAAAAAGCCTGCATTCCTAAGGCCTCGCTGAGAACTGCCAGACACTCTGCCGTCATAGGCCTAAGAACTGGAAATTGTGACGGCAAGGCAACACTTGGAATCCTAGGAGGCAGTGGAAGTGCGGCTCTCAAACTGGATGGAAGAAGCTTCCAAGCATAGTGTTCTTTCATGTACCAAAGAGAACCCAAGTGTCTGAGGCTGCTAGCCGTGCTGCTGGAGAGAACTGGCATCCCCGTGGGCCTGTCGGCTCATTTGCTCTTTCTGACCCTCGAAGGAAAGTCTTCCAAAAAGCCTTTGGGACCCGCTTAGAGAGAACAGCTGCCAAGCTGATGCACAGAACTTTGACAGAGAGACTAGCCCTGGGTCCCAAGCAGCCACCTATCTCTGGAGAGTACGTACCCCACCCAGGGATTCAAGCAGGGAGTTGGCCTTGTACAACTTACGCAGGACACTGGGAGGAGATGGAGGGCCACTCTACCTGCGCTCACACTACGTGGCCCGGAGAAGTTATCACGCAGCAGAATTCAGCACCCTCCCACTACACGTGTGTAGCCAAAAGCGGCGCTGGGCAGTGGGTGTTCTCAGCCCAAGAGCAGTCCTTGTTCTGGGCCGCACCTGCTCTGTGGTTCAAAGGTTCTCTGAGTCTGCTCCTTTGGAGGCATTTCAGAGCTGACGCTATCCCTGGGCTGCCGAAGCAAAGAGGCATAGCGGCCTTTCACACTGAAGGCATGGGCTTGTTTCCCATTCAGAGAGTGTATGTTGCCCCTCCCAGGCTGGAGGCCTGTACGGTGACACCCTTTGCGCCGTGCCCCTGGAAAATGCCAGTGGCTGTACCCGATTTGGGCTGCCTGGTGAAACAACTTGCCGTCACCAGCACCCTGAGTACCTTTCCTGAAGTCTGAGTCCTAGCTAGGTAAACTCGGCCTTCGGAGGCGAGAGGGGAGCAAACATGTTCAACTTGTGGGGAAAGTCTTTGACCAATGACCAGTATGCTTGTGCCTGGGCGAGGCTTAGGCAGGAGCTTTCCAACACAGGGTTTTGACCTTACCATAAGCCGTCCCTTTGGGCTGAAGCAGGCGGCGGGTCTGTCTGTATCACAGTCTGGGAAGGAGGGCCTCAGGTGAGTCTGCCAACTGACTGCCCTCCACCATAGCCAGCTGAGAAAATATGGCAAGGCTGATGGAACCCACTTACAGCGCAATGTTTCTCTTCCGAAGAGGAGATTTTGCTACCAAACGTCAGCAGCTCCTCAGAGTGCTGTTCTGGTGTAGACTAGGGAAAGCTCCCACGGTCCGAAGATTAGGAACGGCTCTTTTCCAGTGGCTTCATCCGAGAGAGAGCCAGAAGGGCTGATCTCAACAAATAGGGCTGCACACCGCGAGTGCTTCGGGCAGGGCAGTCCCGAGCCAGTGTGCCACCTAAGGAATGAAAGCAAAGTTTCCTAGCCGCAGGAAAGCAGACCGAGGCCTGCTGTTTTCTCTAGGCGATTGACGTGAGCTTGAGGGTGAGGCCTGTACTACATTGTGGAAAAGCTCGGGGTCACGGCTGTCTTTCTCCCTCTCTCGGGCCCATACCCTGGGCTCAGCCATGGGGGAATGCTGAGTGGGAGAGACTGCCTCTCTGCCGGACTCAGAAGGCTGCCTCCCTTTAGGGCAAGTCCGCTTGTGTCTTACTTCGTGGAGGAGGAATGAGGGCGCCCAGAGATATTCTGACATGAAATGCCTAACGACAGAGGATCTGGAGGAGCTGGTTTGTCAGTGGAAGGAGCCAAAAAGCCTGCATTCCTAAGGCCTCGCTGAGAACTGCCAGACACTCTGCCGTCATAGGCCTAAGAACTGGAAATTGTGACGGCAAGGCAACACTTGGAATCCTAGGAGGCAGTGGAAGTGCGGCTCTCAAACTGGATGGAAGAAGCTTCCAAGCATAGTGTTCTTTCATGTACCAAAGAGAACCCAAGTGTCTGAGGCTGCTAGCCGTGCTGCTGGAGAGAACTGGCATCCCCGTGGGCCTGTCGGCTCATTTGCTCTTTCTGACCCTCGAAGGAAAGTCTCCCAAAAAGCCTTTGGGACCCGCTTAGAGAGAACAGCTGCCAAGCTGATGCACAGAACTTTGACAGAGAGACTAGCCCTGGGTCCCAAGCAGCCACCTATCTCTGGAGAGTACGTACCCCACCCAGGGATTCAAGCAGGGAGTTGGCCTTGTACAACTTACGCAGGACACTGGGAGGAGATGGAGGGCCACTCTACCTGCGCTCACACTACGTGGCCCGGAGAAGTTATCACGCAGCAGAATTCAGCACCCTCCCACTACACGTGTGTAGCCAAAAGCGGCGCTGGGCAGTGGGTGTTCTCAGCCCAAGAGCAGTCCTTGTTCTGGGCCGCACCTGCTCTGTGGTTCAAAGGTTCTCTGAGTCTGCTCCTTTGGAGGCATTTCAGAGCTGACGCTATCCCTGGGCTGCCGAAGCAAAGAGGCATAGCGGCCTTTCACACTGAAGGCATGGGCTTGTTTCCCATTCAGAGAGTGTATGTTGCCCCTCCCAGGCTGGAGGCCTGTACGGTGACACCCTTTGCGCCGTGCCCCTGGAAAATGCCAGTGGCTGTACCCGATTTGGGCTGCCTGGTGAAACAACTTGCCGTCACCAGCACCCTGAGTACCTTTCCTGAAGTCTGAGTCCTAGCTAGGTAAACTCGGCCTTCGGAGGCGAGAGGGGAGCAAACATGTTCAACTTGTGGGGAAAGTCTTTGACCAATGACCAGTATGCTTGTGCCTGGGCGAGGCTTAGGCAGGAGCTTTCCAACACAGGGTTTTGACCTTACCATAAGCCGTCCCTTTGGGCTGAAGCAGGCGGCGGGTCTGTCTGTATCACAGTCTGGGAAGGAGGGCCTCAGGTGAGTCTGCCAACTGACTGCCCTCCACCATAGCCAGCTGAGAAAATATGGCAAGGCTGATGGAACCCACTTACAGCGCAATGTTTCTCTTCCGAAGAGGAGATTTTGCTACCAAACGTCAGCAGCTCCTCAGAGTGCTGTTCTGGTGTAGACTAGGGAAAGCTCCCACGGTCCGAAGATTAGGAACGGCTCTTTTCCAGTGGCTTCATCCGAGAGAGAGCCAGAAGGGCTGATCTCAACAAATAGGGCTGCACACCGCGAGTGCTTCGGGCAGGGCAGTCCCGAGCCAGTGTGCCACCTAAGGAATGAAAGCAAAGTTTCCTAGCCGCAGGAAAGCAGACCGAGGCCTGCTGTTTTCTCTAGGCGATTGACGTGAGCTTGAGGGTGAGGCCTGTACTACATTGTGGAAAAGCTCGGGGTCACGGCTGTCTTTCTCCCTCTCTCGGGCCCATACCCTGGGCTCAGCCATGGGGGAATGCTGAGTGGGAGAGACTGCCTCTCTGCCGGACTCAGAAGGCTGCCTCCCTTTAGGGCAAGTCCGCTTGTGTCTTACTTCGTGGAGGAGGAATGAGGGCGCCCAGAGATATTCTGACATGAAATGCCTAACGACAGAGGATCTGGAGGAGCTGGTTTGTCAGTGGAAGGAGCCAAAAAGCCTGCATTCCTAAGGCCTCGCTGAGAACTGCCAGACACTCTGCCGTCATAGGCCTAAGAACTGGAAATTGTGACGGCAAGGCAACACTTGGAATCCTAGGAGGCAGTGGAAGTGCGGCTCTCAAACTGGATGGAAGAAGCTTGCAAGCATAGTGTTCTTTCATGTACCAAAGAGAACCCAAGTGTCTGAGGCTGCTAGCCGTGTTGCTGGAGAGAACTGGCATCCCCGTGGGCCTGTCGGCTCATTTGCTCTTTCTGACCCTCGAAGGAAAGTCTTCCAAAAAGCCTTTGGGACCCGCTTAGAGAGAACAGCTGCCAAGCTGATGCACACAACTTTGACAGAGAGACTAGCCCTGGGTCCCAAGCAGCCACCTATCTCTGGAGAGTACGTACCCCACCCAGGGATTCAAGCAGGGAGTTGGCCTTGTACAACTTAGGCAGGACACTGGGAGGAGATGGAGGGCCACTCTACCTGCGCTCACACTACGTGGCCCGGAGAAGTTATCACGCAGCAGAATTCAGCACCCTCCCACTACACGTGTGTAGCCAAAAGCGGCGCTGGGCAGTGGGTGTTCTCAGCCCAAGAGCAGTCCTTGTTCTGGGCCGCACCTGCTCTGTGGTTCAAAGGTTCTCTGAGTCTGCTCCTTTGGAGGCATTTCAGAGCTGACGCTATCCCTGGGCTGCCGAAGCAAAGAGGCATAGCGGCCTTTCACACTGAAGGCATGGGCTTGTTTCCCATTCAGAGAGTGTATGTTGCCCCTCCCAGGCTGGAGGCCTGTAAGGTGACACCCTTTGCGCCGTGCCCCTGGAAAATGCCAGTGGCTGTACCCGATTTGGGCTGCCTGGTGAAACAACTTGCCGTCACCAGCACCCTGAGTACCTTTCCTGAAGTCTGAGTCCTAGCTAGGTAAACTCGGCCTTCGGAGGCGAGAGGGGAGCAAACATGTTCAACTTGTGGGGAAAGTCTTTGACCAATGACCAGTATGCTTGTGCCTGGGCGAGGCTTAGGCAGGAGCTTTCCAACACAGGGTTTTGACCTTACCATAAGCCGTCCCTTTGGGCTGAAGCAGGCGGCGGGTCTGTCTGTATCACAGTCTGGGAAGGAGGGCCTCAGGTGAGTCTGCCAACTGACTGCCCTCCACCATAGCCAGCTGAGAAAATATGGCAAGGCTGATGGAACCCACTTACAGCGCAATGTTTCTCTTCCGAAGAGGAGATTTTGCTACCAAACGTCAGCAGCTCCTCAGAGTGCTGTTCTGGTGTAGACTAGGGAAAGCTCCCACGGTCCGAAGATTAGGAACGGCTCTTTTCCAGTGGCTTCATCCGAGAGAGAGCCAGAAGGGCTGATCTCAACAAATAGGGCTGCACACCGCGAGTGCTTCGGGCAGGGCAGTCCCGAGCCAGTGTGCCACCTAAGGAATGAAAGCAAAGTTTCCTAGCCGCAGGAAAGCAGACCGAGGCCTGCTGTTTTCTCTAGGCGATTGACGTGAGCTTGAGGGTGAGGCCTGTACTACATTGTGGAAAAGCTCGGGGTCACGGCTGTCTTTCTCCCTCTCTCGGGCCCATACCCTGGGCTCAGCCATGGGGGAATGCTGAGTGGGAGAGACTGCCTCTCTGCCGGACTCAGAAGGCTGCCTCCCTTTAGGGCAAGTCCGCTTGTGTCTTACTTCGTGGAGGAGGAATGAGGGCGCCCAGAGATATTCTGACATGAAATGCCTAACGACAGAGGATCTGGAGGAGCTGGTTTGTCAGTGGAAGGAGCCAAAAAGCCTGCATTCCTAAGGCCTCGCTGAGAACTGCCAGACACTCTGCCGTCATAGGCCTAAGAACTGGAAATTGTGACGGCAAGGCAACACTTGGAATCCTAGGAGGCAGTGGAAGTGCGGCTCTCAAACTGGATGGAAGAAGCTTGCAAGCATAGTGTTCTTTCATGTACCAAAGAGAACCCAAGTGTCTGAGGCTGCTAGCCGTGTTGCTGGAGAGAACTGGCATCCCCGTGGGCCTGTCGGCTCATTTGCTCTTTCTGACCCTCGAAGGAAAGTCTTCCAAAAAGCCTTTGGGACCCGCTTAGAGAGAACAGCTGCCAAGCTGATGCACACAACTTTGACAGAGAGACTAGCCCTGGGTCCCAAGCAGCCACCTATCTCTGGAGAGTACGTACCCCACCCAGGGATTCAAGCAGGGAGTTGGCCTTGTACAACTTAGGCAGGACACTGGGAGGAGATGGAGGGCCACTCTACCTGCGCTCACACTACGTGGCCCGGAGAAGTTATCACGCAGCAGAATTCAGCACCCTCCCACTACACGTGTGTAGCCAAAAGCGGCGCTGGGCAGTGGGTGTTCTCAGCCCAAGAGCAGTCCTTGTTCTGGGCCGCACCTGCTCTGTGGTTCAAAGGTTCTCTGAGTCTGCTCCTTTGGAGGCATTTCAGAGCTGACGCTATCCCTGGGCTGCCGAAGCAAAGAGGCATAGCGGCCTTTCACACTGAAGGCATGGGCTTGTTTCCCATTCAGAGAGTGTATGTTGCCCCTCCCAGGCTGGAGGCCTGTAAGGTGACACCCTTTGCGCCGTGCCCCTGGAAAATGCCAGTGGCTGTACCCGATTTGGGCTGCCTGGTGAAACAACTTGCCGTCACCAGCACCCTGAGTACCTTTCCTGAAGTCTGAGTCCTAGCTAGGTAAACTCGGCCTTCGGAGGCGAGAGGGGAGCAAACATGTTCAACTTGTGGGGAAAGTCTTTGACCAATGACCAGTATGCTTGTGCCTGGGCGAGGCTTAGGCAGGAGCTTTCCAACACAGGGTTTTGACCTTACCATAAGCCGTCCCTTTGGGCTGAAGCAGGCGGCGGGTCTGTCTGTATCACAGTCTGGGAAGGAGGGCCTCAGGTGAGTCTGCCAACTGACTGCCCTCCACCATAGCCAGCTGAGAAAATATGGCAAGGCTGATGGAACCCACTTACAGCGCAATGTTTCTCTTCCGAAGAGGAGATTTTGCTACCAAACGTCAGCAGCTCCTCAGAGTGCTGTTCTGGTGTAGACTAGGGAAAGCTCCCACGGTCCGAAGATTAGGAACGGCTCTTTTCCAGTGGCTTCATCCGAGAGAGAGCCAGAAGGGCTGATCTCAACAAATAGGGCTGCACACCGCGAGTGCTTCGGGCAGGGCAGTCCCGAGCCAGTGTGCCACCTAAGGAATGAAAGCAAAGTTTCCTAGCCGCAGGAAAGCAGACCGAGGCCTGCTGTTTTCTCTAGGCGATTGACGTGAGCTTGAGGGTGAGGCCTGTACTACATTGTGGAAAAGCTCGGGGTCACGGCTGTCTTTCTCCCTCTCTCGGGCCCATACCCTGGGCTCAGCCATGGGGGAATGCTGAGTGGGAGAGACTGCCTCTCTGCCGGACTCAGAAGGCTGCCTCCCTTTAGGGCAAGTCCGCTTGTGTCTTACTTCGTGGAGGAGGAATGAGGGCGCCCAGAGATATTCTGACATGAAATGCCTAACGACAGAGGATCTGGAGGAGCTGGTTTCTCAGTGGAAGGAGCCAAAAAGCCTGCATTCCTAAGGCCTCGCTGAGAACTGCCAGACACTCTGCCGTCATAGGCCTAAGAACTGGAAATTGTGACGGCAAGGCAACACTTGGAATCCTAGGAGGCAGTGGAAGTGCGGCTCTCAAACTGGATGGAAGAAGCTTCCAAGCATAGTGTTCTTTCATGTACCAAAGAGAACCCAAGTGTCTGAGGCTGCTAGCCGTGCTGCTGGAGAGAACTGGCATCCCCGTGGGCCTGTCGGCTCATTTGCTCTTTCTGACCCTCGAAGGAAAGTCTTCCAAAAAGCCTTTGGGACCCGCTTAGAGAGAACAGCTGCCAAGCTGATGCACAGAACTTTGACAGAGAGACTAGCCCTGGGTCCCAAGCAGCCACCTATCTCTGGAGAGTACGTACCCCACCCAGGGATTCAAGCAGGGAGTTGGCCTTGTACAACTTAGGCAGGACACTGGGAGGAGATGGAGGGCCACTCTACCTGCGCTCACACTACGTGGCCCGGAGAAGTTATCACGCAGCAGAATTCAGCACCCTCCCACTACACGTGTGTAGCCAAAAGCGGCGCTGGGCAGTGGGTGTTCTCAGCCCAAGAGCAGTCCTTGTTCTGGGCCGCACCTGCTCTGTGGTTCAAAGGTTCTCTGAGTCTGCTCCTTTGGAGGCATTTCAGAGCTGACGCTATCCCTGGGCTGCCGAAGCAAAGAGGCATAGCGGCCTTTCACACTGAAGGCATGGGCTTGTTTCCCATTCAGAGAGTGTATGTTGCCCCTCCCAGGCTGGAGGCCTGTAAGGTGACACCCTTTGCGCCGTGCCCCTGGAAAATGCCAGTGGCTGTACCCGATTTGGGCTGCCTGGTGAAACAACTTGCCGTCACCAGCACCCTGAGTACCTTTCCTGAAGTCTGAGTCCTAGCTAGGTAAACTCGGCCTTCGGAGGCGAGAGGGGAGCAAACATGTTCAACTTGTGGGGAAAGTCTTTGACCAATGACCAGTATGCTTGTGCCTGGGCGAGGCTTAGGCAGGAGCTTTCCAACACAGGGTTTTGACCTTACCATAAGCCGTCCCTTTGGGCTGAAGCAGGCGGCGGGTCTGTCTGTATCACAGTCTGGGAAGGAGGGCCTCAGGTGAGTCTGCCAACTGACTGCCCTCCACCATAGCCAGCTGAGAAAATATGGCAAGGCTGATGGAACCCACTTACAGCGCAATGTTTCTCTTCCGAAGAGGAGATTTTGCTACCAAACGTCAGCAGCTCCTCAGAGTGCTGTTCTGGTGTAGACTAGGGAAAGCTCCCACGGTCCGAAGATTAGGAACGGCTCTTTTCCAGTGGCTTCATCCGAGAGAGAGCCAGAAGGGCTGATCTCAACAAATAGGGCTGCACACCGCGAGTGCTTCGGGCAGGGCAGTCCCGAGCCAGTGTGCCACCTAAGGAATGAAAGCAAAGTTTCCTAGCCGCAGGAAAGCAGACCGAGGCCTGCTGTTTTCTCTAGGCGATTGACGTGAGCTTGAGGGTGAGGCCTGTACTACATTGTGGAAAAGCTCGGGGTCACGGCTGTCTTTCTCCCTCTCTCGGGCCCATACCCTGGGCTCAGCCATGGGGGAATGCTGAGTGGGAGAGACTGCCTCTCTGCCGGACTCAGAAGGCTGCCTCCCTTTAGGGCAAGTCCGCTTGTGTCTTACTTCGTGGAGGAGGAATGAGGGCGCCCAGAGATATTCTGACATGAAATGCCTAACGACAGAGGATCTGGAGGAGCTGGTTTGTCAGTGGAAGGAGCCAAAAAGCCTGCATTCCTAAGGCCTCGCTGAGAACTGCCAGACACTCTGCCGTCATAGGCCTAAGAACTGGAAATTGTGACGGCAAGGCAACACTTGGAATCCTAGGAGGCAGTGGAAGTGCGGCTCTCAAACTGGATGGAAGAAGCTTCCAAGCATAGTGTTCTTTCATGTACCAAAGAGAACCCAAGTGTCTGAGGCTGCTAGCCGTGCTGCTGGAGAGAACTGGCATCCCCGTGGGCCTGTCGGCTCATTTGCTCTTTCTGACCCTCGAAGGAAAGTCTTCCAAAAAGCCTTTGGGACCCGCTTAGAGAGAACAGCTGCCAAGCTGATGCACAGAACTTTGACAGAGAGACTAGCCCTGGGTCCCAAGCAGCCACCTATCTCTGGAGAGTACGTACCCCACCCAGGGATTCAAGCAGGGAGTTGGCCTTGTACAACTTAGGCAGGACACTGGGAGGAGATGGAGGGCCACTCTACCTGCGCTCACACTACGTGGCCCGGAGAAGTTATCACGCAGCAGAATTCAGCACCCTCCCACTACACGTGTGTAGCCAAAAGCGGCGCTGGGCAGTGGGTGTTCTCAGCCCAAGAGCAGTCCTTGTTCTGGGCCGCACCTGCTCTGTGGTTCAAAGGTTCTCTGAGTCTGCTCCTTTGGAGGCATTTCAGAGCTGACGCTATCCCTGGGCTGCCGAAGCAAAGAGGCATAGCGGCCTTTCACACTGAAGGCATGGGCTTGTTTCCCATTCAGAGAGTGTATGTTGCCCCTCCCAGGCTGGAGGCCTGTAAGGTGACACCCTTTGCGCCGTGCCCCTGGAAAATGCCAGTGGCTGTACCCGATTTGGGCTGCCTGGTGAAACAACTTGCCGTCACCAGCACCCTGAGTACCTTTCCTGAAGTCTGAGTCCTAGCTAGGTAAACTCGGCCTTCGGAGGCGAGAGGGGAGCAAACATGTTCAACTTGTGGGGAAAGTCTTTGACCAATGACCAGTATGCTTGTGCCTGGGCGAGGCTTAGGCAGGAGCTTTCCAACACAGGGTTTTGACCTTACCATAAGCCGTCCCTTTGGGCTGAAGCAGGCGGCGGGTCTGTCTGTATCACAGTCTGGGAAGGAGGGCCTCAGGTGAGTCTGCCAACTGACTGCCCTCCACCATAGCCAGCTGAGAAAATATGGCAAGGCTGATGGAACCCACTTACAGCGCAATGTTTCTCTTCCGAAGAGGAGATTTTGCTACCAAACGTCAGCAGCTCCTCAGAGTGCTGTTCTGGTGTAGACTAGGGAAAGCTCCCACGGTCCGAAGATTAGGAACGGCTCTTTTCCAGTGGCTTCATCCGAGAGAGAGCCAGAAGGGCTGATCTCAACAAATAGGGCTGCACACCGCGAGTGCTTCGGGCAGGGCAGTCCCGAGCCAGTGTGCCACCTAAGGAATGAAAGCAAAGTTTCCTAGCCGCAGGAAAGCAGACCGAGGCCTGCTGTTTTCTCTAGGCGATTGACGTGAGCTTGAGGGTGAGGCCTGTACTACATTGTGGAAAAGCTCGGGGTCACGGCTGTCTTTCTCCCTCTCTCGGGCCCATACCCTGGGCTCAGCCATGGGGGAATGCTGAGTGGGAGAGACTGCCTCTCTGCCGGACTCAGAAGGCTGCCTCCCTTTAGGGCAAGTCCGCTTGTGTCTTACTTCGTGGAGGAGGAATGAGGGCGCCCAGAGATATTCTGACATGAAATGCCTAACGACAGAGGATCTGGAGGAGCTGGTTTGTCAGTGGAAGGAGCCAAAAAGCCTGCATTCCTAAGGCCTCGCTGAGAACTGCCAGACACTCTGCCGTCATAGGCCTAAGAACTGGAAATTGTGACGGCAAGGCAACACTTGGAATCCTAGGAGGCAGTGGAAGTGCGGCTCTCAAACTGGATGGAAGAAGCTTCCAAGCATAGTGTTCTTTCATGTACCAAAGAGAACCCAAGTGTCTGAGGCTGCTAGCCGTGCTGCTGGAGAGAACTGGCATCCCCGTGGGCCTGTCGGCTCATTTGCTCTTTCTGACCCTCGAAGGAAAGTCTTCCAAAAAGCCTTTGGGACCCGCTTAGAGAGAACAGCTGCCAAGCTGATGCACAGAACTTTGACAGAGAGACTAGCCCTGGGTCCCAAGCAGCCACCTATCTCTGGAGAGTACGTACCCCACCCAGGGATTCAAGCAGGGAGTTGGCCTTGTACAACTTAGGCAGGACACTGGGAGGAGATGGAGGGCCACTCTACCTGCGCTCACACTACGTGGCCCGGAGAAGTTATCACGCAGCAGAATTCAGCACCCTCCCACTACACGTGTGTAGCCAAAAGCGGCGCTGGGCAGTGGGTGTTCTCAGCCCAAGAGCAGTCCTTGTTCTGGGCCGCACCTGCTCTGTGGTTCAAAGGTCTCTGAGTCTGCTCCTTTGGAGGCATTTCAGAGCTGACGCTATCCCTGGGCTGCCGAAGCAAAGAGGCATAGCGGCCTTTCACACTGAAGGCATGGGCTTGTTTCCCATTCAGAGAGTGTATGTTGCCCCTCCCAGGCTGGAGGCCTGTAAGGTGACACCCTTTGCGCCGTGCCCCTGGAAAATGCCAGTGGCTGTACCCGATTTGGGCTGCCTGGTGAAAAAACTTGCCGTCACCAGCACCCTGAGTACCTTTCCTGAAGTCTGAGTCCTAGCTAGGTAAACTCGGCCTTCGGAGGCGAGAGGGGAGCAAACATGTTCAACTTGTGGGGAAAGTCTTTGACCAATGACCAGTATGCTTGTGCCTGGGCGAGGCTTAGGCAGGAGCTTTCCAACACAGGGTTTTGACCTTACCATAAGCCGTCCCTTTGGGCTGAAGCAGGCGGCGGGTCTGTCTGTATCACAGTCTGGGAAGGAGGGCCTCAGGTGAGTCTGCCAACTGACTGCCCTCCACCATAGCCAGCTGAGAAAATATGGCAAGGCTGATGGAACCCACTTACAGCGCAATGTTTCTCTTCCGAAGAGGAGATTTTGCTACCAAACGTCAGCAGCTCCTCAGAGTGCTGTTCTGGTGTAGACTAGGGAAAGCTCCCACGGTCCGAAGATTAGGAACGGCTCTTTTCCAGTGGCTTCATCCGAGAGAGAGCCAGAAGGGCTGATCTCAACAAATAGGGCTGCACACCGCGAGTGCTTCGGGCAGGGCAGTCCCGAGCCAGTGTGCCACCTAAGGAATGAAAGCAAAGTTTCCTAGCCGCAGGAAAGCAGACCGAGGCCTGCTGTTTTCTCTAGGCGATTGACGTGAGCTTGAGGGTGAGGCCTGTACTACATTGTGGAAAAGCTCGGGGTCACGGCTGTCTTTCTCCCTCTCTCGGGCCCATACCCTGGGCTCAGCCATGGGGGAATGCTGAGTGGGAGAGACTGCCTCTCTGCCGGACTCAGAAGGCTGCCTCCCTTTAGGGCAAGTCCGCTTGTGTCTTACTTCGTGGAGGAGGAATGAGGGCGCCCAGAGATATTCTGACATGAAATGCCTAACGACAGAGGATCTGGAGGAGCTGGTTTGTCAGTGGAAGGAGCCAAAAAGCCTGCATTCCTAAGGCCTCGCTGAGAACTGCCAGACACTCTGCCGTCATAGGCCTAAGAACTGGAAATTGTGACGGCAAGGCAACACTTGGAATCCTAGGAGGCAGTGGAAGTGCGGCTCTCAAACTGGATGGAAGAAGCTTCCAAGCATAGTGTTCTTTCATGTACCAAAGAGAACCCAAGTGTCTGAGGCTGCTAGCCGTGCTGCTGGAGAGAACTGGCATCCCCGTGGGCCTGTCGGCTCATTTGCTCTTTCTGACCCTCGAAGGAAAGTCTTCCAAAAAGCCTTTGGGACCCGCTTAGAGAGAACAGCTGCCAAGCTGATACACAGAACTTTGACAGAGAGACTAGCCCTGGGTCCCAAGCAGCCACCTATCTCTGGAGAGTACGTACCCCACCCAGGGATTCAAGCAGGGAGTTGGCCTTGTACAACTTAGGCAGGACACTGGGAGGAGATGGAGGGCCACTCTACCTGCGCTCACACTACGTGGCCCGGAGAAGTTATCACGCAGCAGAATTCAGCACCCTCCCACTACACGTGTGTAGCCAAAAGCGGCGCTGGGCAGTGGGTGTTCTCAGCCCAAGAGCAGTCCTTGTTCTGGGCCGCACCTACTCTGTGGTTCAAAGGTTCTCTGAGTCTGCTCCTTTGGAGGCATTTCAGAGCTGACGCTATCCCTGGGCTGCCGAAGCAAAGAGGCATAGCGGCCTTTCACACTGAAGGCATGGGCTTGTTTCCCATTCAGAGAGTGTATGTTGCCCCTCCCAGGCTGGAGGCCTGTAAGGTGACACCCTTTGCGCCGTGCCCCTGGAAAATGCCAGTGGCTGTACCCGATTTGGGCTGCCTGGTGAAACAACTTGCAGTCACCAGCACCCTGAGTAACTTTCCTGAAGTCTGAGTCCTAGCTAGGTAAACTCGGCCTTCGGAGGCGAGAGGGGAGCAAACATGTTCAACTTGTGGGGAAAGTCTTTGACCAATGACCAGTATGCTTGTGCCTGGGCGAGGCTTAGGCAGGAGCTTTCCAACACAGGGTTTTGACCTTACCATAAGCCGTCCCTTTGGGCTGAAGCAGGCGGCGGGTCTGTCTGTATCACAGTCTGGGAAGGAGGGCCTCAGGTGAGTCTGCCAACTGACTGCCCTCCACCATAGCCAGCTGAGAAAATATGGCAAGGCTGATGGAACCCACTTACAGCGCAATGTTTCTCTTCCGAAGAGGAGATTTTGCTACCAAACGTCAGCAGCTCCTCAGAGTGCTGTTCTGGTGTAGACTAGGGAAAGCTCCCACGGTCCGAAGATTAGGAACGGCTCTTTTCCAGTGGCTTCATCCGAGAGAGAGCCAGAAGGGCTGATCTCAACAAATAGGGCTGCACACCGCGAGTGCTTCGGGCAGGGCAGTCCCGAGCCAGTGTGCCACCTAAGGAATGAAAGCAAAGTTTCCTAGCCGCAGGAAAGCAGACCGAGGCCTGCTGTTTTCTCTAGGCGATTGACGTGAGCTTGAGGGTGAGGCCTGTACTACATTGTGGAAAAGCTCGGGGTCACGGCTGTCTTTCTCCCTCTCTCGGGCCCATACCCTGGGCTCAGCCATGGGGGAATGCTGAGTGGGAGAGACTGCCTCTCTGCCGGACTCAGAAGGCTGCCTCCCTTTAGGGCAAGTCCGCTTGTGTCTTACTTCGTGGAGGAGGAATGAGGGCGCCCAGAGATATTCTGACATGAAATGCCTAACGACAGAGGATCTGGAGGAGCTGGTTTGTCAGTGGAAGGAGCCAAAAAGCCTGCATTCCTAAGGCCTCGCTGAGAACTGCCAGACACTCTGCCGTCATAGGCCTAAGAACTGGAAATTGTGACGGCAAGGCAACACTTGGAATCCTAGGAGGCAGTGGAAGTGCGGCTCTCAAACTGGATGGAAGAAGCTTCCAAGCATAGTGTTCTTTCATGTACCAAAGAGAACCCAAGTGTCTGAGGCTGCTAGCCGTGTTGCTGGAGAGAACTGGCATCCCCGTGGGCCTGTCGGCTCATTTGCTCTTTCTGACCCTCGAAGGAAAGTCTTCCAAAAAGCCTTTGGGACCCGCTTAGAGAGAACAGCTGCCAAGCTGATGCACAGAACTTTGACAGAGAGACTAGCCCTGGGTCCCAAGCAGCCACCTATCTCTGGAGAGTACGTACCCCACCCAGGGATTCAAGCAGGGAGTTGGCCTTGTACAACTTACGCAGGACACTGGGAGGAGATGGAGGGCCACTCTACCTGCGCTCACACTACGTGGCCCGGAGAAGTTATCACGCAGCAGAATTCAGCACCCTCCCACTACACGTGTGTAGCCAAAAGCGGCGCTGGGCAGTGGGTGTTCTCAGCCCAAGAGCAGTCCTTGTTCTGGGCCGCACCTGCTCTGTGGTTCAAAGGTTCTCTGAGTCTGCTCCTTTGGAGGCATTTCAGAGCTGACGCTATCCCTGGGCTGCCGAAGCAAAGAGGCATAGCGGCCTTTCACACTGAAGGCATGGGCTTGTTTCCCATTCAGAGAGTGTATGTTGCCCCTCCCAGGCTGGAGGCCTGTAAGGTGACACCCTTTGCGCCGAGCCCCTGGAAAATGCCAGTGGCTGTACCCGATTTGGGCTGCCTGGTGAAACAACTTGCAGTCACCAGCACCCTGAGTACCTTTCCTGAAGTCTGAGTCCTAGCTAGGTAAACTCGGCCTTCGGAGGCGAGAGGGGAGCAAACATCTTCAACTTGTGGGGAAAGTCTTTGACCAATGACCAGTATGCTTGTGCCTGGGCGAGGCTTAGGCAGGAGCTTTCCAACACAGGGTTTTGACCTTACCATAAGCCGTCCCTTTGGGCTGAAGCAGGCGGCGGGTCTGTCTGTATCACAGTCTGGGAAGGAGGGCCTCAGGTGAGTCTGCCAACTGACTGCCCTCCACCATAGCCAGCTGAGAAAATATGGCAAGGCTGATGGAACCCACTTACAGCGCAATGTTTCTCTTCCGAAGAGGAGATTTTGCTACCAAACGTCAGCAGCTCCTCAGAGTGCTGTTCTGGTGTAGACTAGGGAAAGCTCCCACGGTCCGAAGATTAGGAACGGCTCTTTTCCAGTGGCTTCATCCGAGAGAGAGCCAGAAGGGCTGATCTCAACAAATAGGGCTGCACACCGCGAGTGCTTCGGGCAGGGCAGTCCTGAGCCAGTGTGCCACCTAAGGAATGAAAGCAAAGTTTCCTAGCCGCAGGAAAGCAGACCGAGGCCTGCTGTTTTCTCTAGGCGATTGACGTGAGCTTGAGGGTGAGGCCTGTACTACATTGTGGAAAAGCTCGGGGTCACGGCTGTCTTTCTCCCTCTCTCGGGCCCATACCCTGGGCTCAGCCATGGGGGAATGCTGAGTGGGAGAGACTGCCTCTCTGCCGGACTCAGAAGGCTGCCTCCCTTTAGGGCAAGTCCGCTTGTGTCTTACTTCGTGGAGGAGGAATGAGGGCGCCCAGAGATATTCTGACATGAAATGCCTAACGACAGAGGATCTGGAGGAGCTGGTTTGTCAGTGGAAGGAGCCAAAAAGCCTGCATTCCTAAGGCCTCGCTGAGAACTGCCAGACACTCTGCCGTCATAGGCCTAAGAACTGGAAATTGTGACGGCAAGGCAACACTTGGAATCCTAGGAGGCAGTGGAAGTGCGGCTCTCAAACTGGATGGAAGAAGCTTCCAAGCATAGTGTTCTTTCATGTACCAAAGAGAACCCAAGTGTCTGAGGCTGCTAGCCGTGCTGCTGGAGAGAACTGGCATCCCCGTGGGCCTGTCGGCTCATTTGCTCTTTCTGACCCTCGAAGGAAAGTCTTCCAAAAAGCCTTTGGGACCCGCTTAGAGAGAACAGCTGCCAAGCTGATGCACAGAACTTTGACAGAGAGACTAGCCCTGGGTCCCAAGCAGCCACCTATCTCTGGAGAGTACGTACCCCACCCAGGGATTCAAGCAGGGAGTTGGCCTTGTACAACTTACGCAGGACACTGGGAGGAGATGGAGGGCCACTCTACCTGCGCTCACACTACGTGGCCCGGAGAAGTTATCACGCAGCAGAATTCAGCACCCTCCCACTACACGTGTGTAGCCAAAAGCGGCGCTGGGCAGTGGGTGTTCTCAGCCCAAGAGCAGTCCTTGTTCTGGGCCGCACCTGCTCTGTGGTTCAAAGGTTCTCTGAGTCTGCTCCTTTGGAGGCATTTCAGAGCTGACGCTATCCCTGGGCTGCCGAAGCAAAGAGGCATAGCGGCCTTTCACACTGAAGGCATGGGCTTGTTTCCCATTCAGAGAGTGTATGTTGCCCCTCCCAGGCTGGAGGCGCGTTAGGTGACTCCCTTTGCGCTGTGCCCCTGGAAAATGCCAGTGGCTGTACCCGATTTGGGCTGCCTGGTGAAACAACTTGCAGTCACCAGCACCCTGAGTACCTTTCCTGAAGTCTGAGTCCTAGCTAGGTAAACTCGGCCTTCGGAGGCGAGAGGGGAGCAAACATGTTCAACTTGTGGGGAAAGTCTTTGACCAATGACCAGTATGCTTGTGCTTGGGCGAGGCTTAGGCAGGAGCATTCCAACACAGGGTTTTGACCTTACCATAAGCCGTCCCTTTGGGCTGAAGCAGGCGGCGGGTCTGTCTGTATCACAGTCTGGGAAGGAGGGCCTCAGGTGAGTCTGCCAACTGACTGCCCTCCATCATAGCCAGCTGAGAAAATATGGCAAGGCTGATGGAACCCACTTACAGCGCAATGTTTCTCTTCCGAAGAGGAGATTTTGCTACCAAACGTCAGCAGCTCCTCAGAGTGCTGTTCTGGTGTAGACTAGGGAAAGCTCCCACGGTCCGAAGATTACGAACGCCTCTTTTCCAGTGGCTTCATCCGAGAGAGAGCCAGAAGGGCTGATCTCAACAAATAGGGCTGCACACCGTGAGTGCTTCGGGCAGGGCAATCCTGAGCCAGTGTGCCACCTAAGGAATGAAAGCAAAGTTTCCTAGCCGCAGGAAAGCAGACCGAGGCCTGCTGTTTTCTCTAGGCGATTGACGTGAGCTTGAGGGTGAGGCCTGTATTACACTGTGGAAAAGCTCGGGGTCACGGCTGTCTTTCTCCCTCTCTCGGGCCCATACCCTGGGCTCAGCCATGGGGGAATGCTGAGTGGGAGAGACTGCCTCTCTGCCGGACTCAGAAGGCTTGCTCCCTTTAGGGCAAGTCCGTTTGTGTCTTACTTCGTGGAGGAGGAATGAGGGCGCCCAGAGATATTCTGACATGAAATGCCTAACGACAGAGGATCTGGAGGAGCTGGTTTGTCAGTGGAAGGAGCCAAAAAGCCTGCATTCCTAAGGCCTCGCTGAGAACTGCCAGACACTCTGCCGTCATAGGCCTAAGAACTGGAAATTGTGACGGCAAGGCAACACTTGGAATCCTAGGAGGCAGTGGAAGTGCGGCTCTCAAACTGGATGGAAGAAGCTTCCAAGCATAGTGTTCTTTCATGTACCAAAGAGAACCCAAGTGTCTGAGGCTGCTAGCCGTGTTGCTGGAGAGAACTGGCATCCCCGTGGGCCTGTCGGCTCATTTCCTCTTTCTGACCCTCGAAGGAAAGTCTTCCAAAAAGCCTTTGGTACCCGCTTAGAGAGAACAGCTGCCAAGCTGATGCACAGAACTTTGACAGAGAGACTAGCCCTGGGTCCCAAGCAGCCACCTATCTCTGGAGAGTACGTAGCCCACCCAGGGATTCAAGCAGGGAGTTGGCCTTGTACAAATTACGCAGGACACTGGGAGGAGATGGAGGGCCACTCTACCTGCGCTCACACTACGTGGCCCGGAGAAGTTATCACGCAGCAGAATTCAACACCCTCCCACTACACGTGTGTAGCCAAAAGAGGCGCTGGGCAGTGGGTGTTCTCAGCCCAAGAGCAGTCCTTGTTCTGGGCCGCACCTGCTCTGTGGTTCAAAGGTTCTCTGAGTCTGCTCCTTTGGAGGCATTTCAGAGCTGACGCTATCCCTGGGCTGCCGAAGCAAAGAGGCATAGCGGCCTTTCACACTGAAGGCATGGGCTTGTTTCCCATTCAGAGAGTGTATGTTGCCCCTCCCAGGCTGGAGGCGCGTTAGGTGACACCATTTGCGCCGTGCCCCTGGAAAATGCAAGTGGCTGTACCCGATTTGGGCTGCCTGGTGAAACAACTTGCAGTCACCAGCACCCTGAGAACCTTTCCTGAAGTCTGAGTCCTAGCTAGGTAAACTCGGCCTTCGGAGGCGAGAGGGGAGCAAACATGTGAAACTTGTGGGGAAAGTCTTTGACCAATGACCAGTATGCTTGTGCCTGGGCGAGGCTTAGGCAGGAGCATTCCAACACAGGGTTTTGACCTTACCATAAGCCGTCCCTTTGGGCTGAAGCAGGCGGCGGGTCTGTCTGTATCACAGTCTGGGAAGGAGGGCCTCAGGTGAGTCTGCCAACTGACTGCCCTCCATCATAGCCAGCTGAGAAAATATGGCAAGGCTGATGGAACCCACTTACAGCGCAATGTTTCTTTTCCGAAGAGGAGATTTTGCTACCAAACGTCAGCAGCTCCTCAGAGTGCTGTTCTGGTGTAGACTAGGGAAAGCTCCCACGGTCCGAAGATTATGAACGCCTCTTTTCCAGTGGCTTCATCCGAGAGAGAGCCAGAAGGGCTGATCTCAACAAATAGGGCTGCACACCGTGAGTGCTTCGGGCAGGGCAGTCCTGAGCCAGTGTGCCACCTAAGGAATGAAAGCAAAGTTTCCTAGCCGCAGGAAAGCAGACCGAGGCCTGCTGTTTTCTCTAGGCGATTGACGTGAGCTTGAGGGTGAGGCCTGTATTACACTGTGGAAAAGCTCGGGGTCACGGCTGTCTTTCTCCCTCTCTCGGGCCCATACCCTGGGCTCAGCCATGGGGGAATGCTGAGTGGGAGAGACTGCCTCTCTGCCGGACTCAGAAGGCTTGCTCCCTTTAGGGCAAGTCCGTTTGTGTCTTACTTCGTGGAGGAGGAATGAGGGCGCCCAGAGATATTCTGACATGAAATGCCTAACGACAGAGGATCTGGAGGAGCTGGTTTGTCAGTGGAAGGAGCCAAAAAGCCTGCATTCCTAAGGCCTCGCTGAGAACTGCCAGACACTCTGCCGTCATAGGCCTAAGAACTGGAAATTGTGACGGCAAGGCAACACTTGGAATCCTAGGAGGCAGTGGAAGTGCGGCTCTCAAACTGGATGGAAGAAGCTTCCAAGCATAGTGTTCTTTCATGTACCAAAGAGAACCCAAGTGTCTGAGGCTGCTAGCCGTGTTGCTGGAGAGAACTGGCATCCCCGTGGGCCTGTCGGCTCATTTGCTCTTTCTGACCCTCGAAGGAAAGTCTTCCAAAAAGCCTTTGGTACCCGCTTAGAGAGAACAGCTGCCAAGCTGATGCACAGAACTTTGACAGAGAGACTAGCCCTGGGTCCCAAGCAGCCACCTATCTCTGGAGAGTACGTACCCCACCCAGGGATTCAAGCAGGGAGTTGGCCTTGTACAAATTACGCAGGACACTGGGAGGAGATGGAGGGCCACTCTACCTGCGCTCACACTACGTGGCCCGGAGAAGTTATCACGCAGCAGAATTCAACACCCTCCCACTACACGTGTGTAGCCAAAAGAGGCGCTGGGCAGTGGGTGTTCTCAGCCCAAGAGCAGTCCTTGTTCTGGGCCGCACCTGCTCTGTGGTTCAAAGGTTCTCTGAGTCTGCTCCTTTGGAGGCATTTCAGAGCTGACGCTATCCCTGGGCTGCCGAAGCAAAGAGGCATAGCGGCCTTTCACACTGAAGGCATGGGCTTGTTTCCCATTCAGAGAGTGTATGTTGCCCCTCCCAGGCTGGAGGCGCGTTAGGTGACACCATTTGCGCCGTGCCCCTGGAAAATACAAGTGGCTGTACCCGATTTGGGCTGCCTGGTGAAACAACTTGCAGTCACCAGCACCCTGAGAACCTTTCCTGAAGTCTGAGTCCTAGCTAGGTAAACTCGGCCTTCGGAGGCGAGAGGGGAGCAAACATGTTCAACTTGTGGGGAAAGTCTTTGACCAATGACCAGTATGCTTGTGCCTGGGCGAGGCTTAGGCAGGAGCTTTCCAACACAGGGTTTTGACCTTACCATAAGCCGTCCCTTTGGGCTGAAGCAGGCGGCGGGTCAGTCTGTATCACAGTCTGGGAAGGAGGGCCTCAGGTGAGTCTGCCAACTGACTGCCCTCCATCATAGCCAGCTGAGAAAATATGGCAAGGCTGATGGAACCCACTTACAGCGAAATGTTTCTCTTCAGAAGAGGAGATTTTGCTACCAAACGTCAGCAGCTCCTCAGAGTGCTGTTCTGGTGTAGACTAGGGAAAGCTCCCACGGTCCGAAGATTATGAACGGCTCTTTTCCAGTGGCTTCATCCGAGAGAGAGCCAGAAGGGCTGATCTCAACAAATAGGGCTGCACACCGTGAGTGCTTCGGGCAGGGCAGTCCTGAGCCAGTGTGCCACCTAAGGAATGAAAGCAAAGTTTCCTAGCCGCAGGAAAGCAGACCGAGGCCTGCTGTTTTCTCTAGGCGATTGACGTGAGCTTGAGGGTGAGGCCTGTACTACATTGTGGAAAAGCTCGGCGTCACGGCTGTCTTTCTCCCTCTCTCGGGCCCATACCCTGGGCTCAGCCATGGGGGAATGCTGAGTGGGAGAGACTGCCTCTCTGCCGGACTCAGAAGGCTTCCTCCCTTTAGGGCAAGTCCGTTTGTGTCTTACTTCGTGGAGGAGGAATGAGGGCGCCCAGAGATATTCTGACATGAAATGCCTAACGACAGAGGATCTGGAGGAGCTGGTTTGTCAGTGGAAGGAGCCAAAAAGCCTGCATTCCTCAGGCCTCGCTGAGAACTGCCAGACACTCTGCCGTCATAGGCCTAAGAACTGGAAATTGTGACGGCAAGGCAACACTTGGAATCCTAGGATGCAGTGGAAGTGCGGCTCTCAAACTGGATGGAAGAAGCTTCCAAGCATAGTGTTCTTTCATGTACCAAAGAGAACCCAAGTGTCTGAGGCTGCTCGCGGTGTTGCTGGAGAGAACTGGCATCCCCGTGGGCCTGTCGGCTCATTTGCTCTTTCTGACCCTCGAAGGAAAGTCTTCCAAAAAGCCTTTGGGACCCGCTTAGAGAGAACAGCTGCCAAGCTGATGCACAGAACTTTGACAGAGAGACTAGCCCTGGGTCCCAAGCAGCCACCTATCTCTGGAGAGTACGTACCCCACCCAGGGATTCAAGCAGGGAGTTGGCCTTGTACAACTTACGCAGGACACTGGGAGGAGATGGAGGGCCACTCTACCTGCGCTCACACTACGTGGCCCGGAGAAGTTATCACGCAGCAGAATTCAACACCCTCCCACTACACGTGTGTAGCCAAAAGAGGCGCTGGGCAGTGGGTGTTCTCAGCCCAAGAGCAGTCCTTGTTCTGGGCCGCACCTGCTCTGTGGTTCAAAGGTTCTCTGAGTCTGCTCCTTTGGAGGCATTTCAGAGCTGACGCTATCCCTGGGCTGCCGAAGCAAAGAGGCATAGCGGCCTTTCACACTGAAGGCATGGGCTTGTTTCCCATTCAGAGAGTGTATGTTGCCCCTCCCAGGCTGGAGGCGCGTTAGGTGACACCATTTGCGCCGTGCCCCTGGAAAATGCAAGTGGCTGTACCCGATTTGGGCTGCCTGGTGAAACAACTTGCAGTCACCAGCACCCTGAGTACCTTTCCTGAAGTCTGAGTCCTAGCTAGGTAAACTCGGCCTTCGGAGGCGAGAGGGGAGCAAACATGTTCAACTTGTGGGGAAAGTCTTTGACCAATGACCAGTATGCTTGTGCTTGGGCGAGGCTTAGGCAGGAGCTTTCCAACACAGGGTTTTGACCTTACCATAAGCCGTCCCTTTGGGCTGAAGCAGGCGGCGGGTCTGTGTGTATCACAGTCTGGGAAGGAGGGCCTCAGGTGAGTCTGCCAACTGACTGCCCTCCATCATAGCCAGCTGAGAAAATATGGCAAGGCTGATGGAACCCACTTACAGCGAAATGTTTCTCTTCAGAAGAGGAGATTTTGCTACCAAACGTCAGCAGCTCCTCAGAGTGCTGTTCTGGTGTAGACTAGGGAAAGCTCCCACGGTCCGAAGATTAGGAACGGCTCTTTTCCAGTGGCTTCATCCGAGAGAGAGCCAGAAGGGCTGATCTCAACAAATAGGGCTGCACACCGCGAGTGCTTCGGGCAGGGCAGTCCTGAGCCAGTGTGCCACCTAAGGAATGAAAGCAAAGTTTCCTAGCCGCAGGAAAGCAGACCGAGGCCTGCTGTTTTCTCTAGGCGATTGACGTGAGCTTGAGGGTGAGGCCTGTACTACATTGTGGAAAAGCTCGGCGTCACGGCTGTCTTTCTCCCTCTCTCGGGCCCATACCCTGGGCTCAGCCATGGGGGAATGCTGAGTGGGAGAGACTGCCTCTCTGCCGGACTCAGAAGGCTTCCTCCCTTTAGGGCAAGTCCGTTTGTGTCTTACTTCGTGGAGGAGGAATGAGGGCGCCCAGAGATATTCTGACATGAAATGCCTAACGACAGAGGATCTGGAGGAGCTGGTTTGTCAGTGGAAGGAGCCAAAAAGCCTGCATTCCTAAGGCCTCGCTGAGAACTGCCAGACACTCTGCCGTCATAGGCCTAAGAACTGGAACTTGTGACGGCAAGGCAACACTTGGAATCCTAGGATGCAGTGGAAGTGCGGCTCTCAAACTGGATTGGAAGAAGCTTCCAAGCATAGTGTTCTTTCATGTACCAAAGAGAACCCAAGTGTCTGAGGCTGCTCGCGGTGTTGCTGGAGAGAACTGGCATCCCCGTGGGCCTGTCGGCTCATTTGCTCTTTCTGACCCTCGAAGGAAAGTCTTCCAAAAAGCCTTTGGGACCCGCTTAGAGAGAACAGCTGCGAAGCTGATGCACAGAACTTTGACAGAGAGACTAGCCCTGGGTCCCAAGCAGCCACCTATCTCTGGAGAGTACGTACCCCACCCAGGGATTCAAGCAGGGAGTTGGCCTTGTACAACTTACGCAGGACACTGGGAGGAGATGGAGGGCCACTCTACCTGCGCTCACACTACGTGGCCCGGAGAAGTTATCACGCAGCAGAATTCAACACCCTCCCACTACACGTGTGTAGCCAAAAGAGGCGCTGGGCAGTGGGTGTTCTCAGCCCAAGAGCAGTCCTTGTTCTGGGCCGCACCTGCTCTGTGCTTCAAAGGTTCTCTGAGTCTGCTCCTTTGGAGGCATTTCACAGCTGACACTATCCCTGGGCTGCCGAAGCAAAGAGGCATAGCGGCCTTTCACACTGAAGGCATGGGCTTGTTTCCCATTCCGAGAGTGTATGTTGCCCCTCCCAGGCTGGAGGCGCGTTAGGTGACACCATTTGCGCCGTGCCCCTGGAAAATGCAAGTGGCAGTACCCGATTTGGGCTGCCTGGTGAAACAACTTGCAGTCACCAGCACCCTGAGTACCTTTCCTGAAGTCTGAGTCCTAGCTAGGTAAACTCGGCCTTCGGAGGCGAGAGGGGAGCAAACATGTTCAACTTGTGGGGAAAGTCTTTGACCAATGACCAGTATGCTTGTGCTTGGGCGAGGCTTAGGCAGGAGCTTTCCAACACAGGGTTTTGACCTTACCATAAGCCGTCCCTTTGGGCTGAAGCAGGCGGCGGGTCTGTGTGTATCACAGTCTGGGAAGGAGGGCCTCAGGTGAGTCTGCCAACTGACTGCCCTCCATCATAGCCAGCTGAGAAAATATGGCAAGGCTGATGGAACCCACTTACAGCGAAATGTTTCTCTTCAGAAGAGGAGATTTTGCTACCAAACGTCAGCAGCTCCTCAGAGTGCTGTTCTGGTGTAGACTAGGGAAAGCTCCCACGGTCCGAAGATTAGGAACGGCTCTTTTCCAGTGGCTTCATCCGAGAGAGAGCCAGAAGGGCTGATCTCAACAAATAGGGCTGCACACCGCGAGTGCTTCGGGCAGGGCAGTCCTGAGCCAGTGTGCCACCTAAGGAATGAAAGCAAAGTTTCCTAGCCGCAGGAAAGCAGACCGAGGCCTGCTGTTTTCTCTAGGCGATTGACGTGAGCTTGAGGGTGAGGCCTGTACTACATTGTGGAAAAGCTCGGGGTCACGGCTGTCTTTCTCCCTCTCTCGGGCCCATACCCTGGGCTCAGCCATGGGGGAATGCTGAGTGGGAGAGACTGCCTCTCTGCCGGACTCAGAAGGCTTCCTCCCTTTAGGGCAAGTCCGTTTGTGTCTTACTTCGTGGAGGAGGAATGAGGGCGCCCAGAGATATTCTGACATGAAATGCCTAACGACAGAGGATCTGGAGGAGCTGGTTTGTCAGTGGAAGGAGCCAAAAAGCCTGCATTCCTCAGGCCTCGCTGAGAACTGCCAGACACTCTGCCGTCATAGGCCTAAGAACTGGAAATTGTGACGGCAAGGCAACACTTGGAATCCTAGGAGGCAGTGGAAGTGCGGCTCTCAAACTGGATTGGAAGAAGCTTCCAAGCATAGTGTTCTTTCATGTACCAAAGAGAACCCAAGTGTCTGAGGCTGCTCGCGGTGTTGCTGGAGAGAACTGGCATCCCCGTGGGCCTGTCGGCTCATTTGCTCTTTCTGACCCTCGAAGGAAAGTCTTCCAAAAAGCCTTTGGGACCCGCTTAGAGAGAACAGCTGCCAAGCTGATGCACAGAACTTTGACAGAGAGACTAGCCCTGGGTCCCAAGCAGCCACCTATCTCTGGAGAGTACGTACCCCACCCAGGGATTCAAGCAGGGAGTTGGCCTTGTACAACTTACGCAGGACACTGGGAGGAGATGGAGGGCCACTCTACCTGCGCTCACACTACGTGGCCCGGAGAAGTTATCACGCAGCAGAATTCAACACCCTCCCACTACACGTGTGTAGCCAAAAGAGGCGCTGGGCAGTGGGTGTTCTCAGCCCAAGAGCAGTCCTTGTTCTGGGCCGCACCTGCTCTGTGGTTCAAAGGTTCTCTGAGTCTGCTCCTTTGGAGGCATTTCAGAGCTGACGCTATCCCTGGGCTGCCGAAGCAAAGAGGCATAGCGGCCTTTCACACTGAAGGCATGGGCTTGTTTCCCATTCAGAGAGTGTATGTTGCCCCTCCCAGGCTGGAGGCGCGTTAGGTGACACCATTTGCGCCGTGCCCCTGGAAAATGCAAGTGGCTGTACCCGATTTGGGCTGCCTGGTGAAACAACTTGCAGTCACCAGCACCCTGAGTACCTTTCCTGAAGTCTGAGTCCTAGCTAGGTAAACTCGGCCTTCGGAGGCGAGAGGGGAGCAAACATGTTCAACTTGTGGGGAAAGTCTTTGACCAATGACCAGTATGCTTGTGCTTGGGCGAGGCTTAGGCAGGAGCTTTCCAACACAGGGTTTTGACCTTACCATAAGCCGTCCCTTTGGGCTGAAGCAGGCGGCGGGTCTGTGTGTATCACAGTCTGGGAAGGAGGGCCTCAGGTGAGTCTGCCAACTGACTGCCCTCCATCATAGCCAGCTGAGAAAATATGGCAAGGCTGATGGAACCCACTTACAGCGAAATGTTTCTCTTCAGAAGAGGAGATTTTGCTACCAAACGTCAGCAGCTCCTCAGAGTGCTGTTCTGGTGTAGACTAGGGAAAGCTCCCACGGTCCGAAGATTAGGAACGGCTCTTTTCCAGTGGCTTCATCCGAGAGAGAGCCAGAAGGGCTGATCTCAACAAATAGGGCTGCACACCGCGAGTGCTTCGGGCAGGGCAGTCCTGAGCCAGTGTGCCACCTAAGGAATGAAAGCAAAGTTTCCTAGCCGCAGGAAAGCAGACCGAGGCCTGCTGTTTTCTCTAGGCGATTGACGTGAGCTTGAGGGTGAGGCCTGTACTACATTGTGGAAAAGCTCGGCGTCACGGCTGTCTTTCTCCCTCTCTCGGGCCCATACCCTGGGCTCAGCCATGGGGGAATGCTGAGTGGGAGAGACTGCCTCTCTGCCGGACTCAGAAGGCTTCCTCCCTTTAGGGCAAGTCCGTTTGTGTCTTACTTCGTGGAGGAGGAATGAGGGCGCCCAGAGATATTCTGACATGAAATGCCTAACGACAGAGGATCTGGAGGAGCTGGTTTGTCAGTGGAAGGAGCCAAAAAGCCTGCATTCCTAAGGCCTCGCTGAGAACTGCCAGACACTCTGCCGTCATAGGCCTAAGAACTGGAACTTGTGACGGCAAGGCAACACTTGGAATCCTAGGATGCAGTGGAAGTGCGGCTCTCAAACTGGATTGGAAGAAGCTTCCAAGCATAGTGTTCTTTCATGTACCAAAGAGAACCCAAGTGTCTGAGGCTGCTCGCGGTGTTGCTGGAGAGAACTGGCATCCCCGTGGGCCTGTCGGCTCATTTGCTCTTTCTGACCCTCGAAGGAAAGTCTTCCAAAAAGCCTTTGGGACCCGCTTAGAGAGAACAGCTGCGAAGCTGATGCACAGAACTTTGACAGAGAGACTAGCCCTGGGTCCCAAGCAGCCACCTATCTCTGGAGAGTACGTACCCCACCCAGGGATTCAAGCAGGGAGTTGGCCTTGTACAACTTACGCAGGACACTGGGAGGAGATGGAGGGCCACTCTACCTGCGCTCACACTACGTGGCCCGGAGAAGTTATCACGCAGCAGAATTCAACACCCTCCCACTACACGTGTGTAGCCAAAAGAGGCGCTGGGCAGTGGGTGTTCTCAGCCCAAGAGCAGTCCTTGTTCTGGGCCGCACCTGCTCTGTGCTTCAAAGGTTCTCTGAGTCTGCTCCTTTGGAGGCATTTCACAGCTGACACTATCCCTGGGCTGCCGAAGCAAAGAGGCATAGCGGCCTTTCACACTGAAGGCATGGGCTTGTTTCCCATTCCGAGAGTGTATGTTGCCCCTCCCAGGCTGGAGGCGCGTTAGGTGACACCATTTGCGCCGTGCCCCTGGAAAATGCAAGTGGCAGTACCCGATTTGGGCTGCCTGGTGAAACAACTTGCAGTCACCAGCACCCTGAGTACCTTTCCTGAAGTCTGAGTCCTAGCTAGGTAAACTCGGCCTTCGGAGGCGAGAGGGGAGCAAACATGTTCAACTTGTGGGGAAAGTCTTTGACCAATGACCAGTATACTTGTGCTTGGGCGAGGCTTAGGCAGGAGCTTTCCAACACAGGGTTTTGACCTTACCATAAGCCGTCCCTTTGGGCTGAAGCAGGCGGCGGGTCTGTGTGTATCACAGTCTGGGAAGGAGGGCCTCAGGTGAGTCTGCCAACTGACTGCCCTCCATCATAGCCAGCTGAGAAAATATGGCAAGGCTGATGGAACCCACTTACAGCGAAATGTTTCTCTTCAGAAGAGGAGATTTTGCTACCAAACGTCAGCAGCTCCTCAGAGTGCTGTTCTGGTGTAGACTAGGGAAAGCTCCCACGGTCCGAAGATTAGGAACGGCTCTTTTCCAGTGGCTTCATCCGAGAGAGAGCCAGAAGGGCTGATCTCAACAAATAGGGCTGCACACCGCGAGTGCTTCGGGCAGGGCAGTCCTGAGCCAGTGTGCCACCTAAGGAATGAAAGCAAAGTTTCCTAGCCGCAGGAAAGCAGACCGAGGCCTGCTGTTTTCTCTAGGCGATTGACGTGAGCTTGAGGGTGAGGCCTGTACTACATTGTGGAAAAGCTCGGGGTCACGGCTGTCTTTCTCCCTCTCTCGGGCCCATACCCTGGGCTCAGCCATGGGGGAATGCTGAGTGGGAGAGACTGCCTCTCTGCCGGACTCAGAAGGCTTCCTCCCTTTAGGGCAAGTCCGTTTGTGTCTTACTTCGTGGAGGAGGAATGAGGGCGCCCAGAGATATTCTGACATGAAATGCCTAACGACAGAGGATCTGGAGGAGCTGGTTTGTCAGTGGAAGGAGCCAAAAAGCCTGCATTCCTCAGGCCTCGCTGAGAACTGCCAGACACTCTGCCGTCATAGGCCTAAGAACTGGAAATTGTGACGGCAAGGCAACACTTGGAATCCTAGGAGGCAGTGGAAGTGCGGCTCTCAAACTGGATTGGAAGAAGCTTCCAAGCATAGTGTTCTTTCATGTACCAAAGAGAACCCAAGTGTCTGAGGCTGCTCGCGGTGTTGCTGGAGAGAACTGGCATCCCCGTGGGCCTGTCGGCTCATTTCCTCTTTCTGACCCTCGAAGGAAAGTCTTCCAAAAAGCCTTTGGGACCCGCTTAGAGAGAACAGCTGCCAAGCTGATGCACAGAACTTTGACAGAGAGACTAGCCCTGGGTCCCAAGCAGCCACCTATCTCTGGAGAGTACGTACCCCACCCAGGGATTCAAGCAGGGAGTTGGCCTTGTACAACTTACGCAGGACACTGGGAGGAGATGGAGGGCCACTCTACCTGCGCTCACACTACGTGGCCCGGAGAAGTTATCACGCAGCAGAATTCAACACCCTCCCACTACACGTGTGTAGCCAAAAGAGGCGCTGGGCAGTGGGTGTTCTCAGCCCAAGAGCAGTCCTTGTTCTGGGCCGCACCTGCTCTGTGGTTCAAAGGTTCTCTGAGTCTGCTCCTTTGGAGGCATTTCAGAGCTGACGCTATCCCTGGGCTGCCGAAGCAAAGAGGCATAGCGGCCTTTCACACTGAAGGCATGGGCTTGTTTCCCATTCAGAGAGTGTATGTTGCCCCTCCCAGGCTGGAGGCGCGTTAGGTGACACCATTTGCGCCGTGCCCCTGGAAAATGCCAGTGGCTGTACCCGATTTGGGCTGCCTGGTGAAACAACTTGCAGTCACCAGCACCCTGAGTACCTTTCCTGAAGTCTGAGTCCTAGCTAGGTAAACTCGGCCTTCGGAGGCGAGAGGGGAGCAAACATGTTCAACTTGTGGGGAAAGTCTTTGACCAATGACCAGTATGCTTGTGCTTGGGCGAGGCTTAGGCAGGAGCTTTCCAACACAGGGTTTTGACCTTACCATAAGCCGTCCCTTTGGGCTGAAGCAGGCGGCGGGTCTGTGTGTATCACAGTCTGGGAAGGAGGGCCTCAGGTGAGTCTGCCAACTGACTGCCCTCCATCATAGCCAGCTGAGAAAATATGGCAAGGCTGATGGAACCCACTTACAGCGAAATGTTTCTCTTCAGAAGAGGAGATTTTGCTACCAAACGTCAGCAGCTCCTCAGAGTGCTGTTCTGGTGTAGACTAGGGAAAGCTCCCACGGTCCGAAGATTAGGAACGGCTCTTTTCCAGTGGCTTCATCCGAGAGAGAGCCAGAAGGGCTGATCTCAACAAATAGGGCTGCACACCGCGAGTGCTTCGGGCAGGGCAGTCCTGAGCCAGTGTGCCACCTAAGGAATGAAAGCAAAGTTTCCTAGCCGCAGGAAAGCAGACCGAGGCCTGCTGTTTTCTCTAGGCGATTGACGTGAGCTTGAGGGTGAGGCCTGTACTACATTGTGGAAAAGCTCGGGGTCACGGCTGTCTTTCTCCCTCTCTCGGGCCCATACCCTGGGCTCAGCCATGGGGGAATGCTGAGTGGGAGAGACTGCCTCTCTGCCGGACTCAGAAGGCTTCCTCCCTTTAGGGCAAGTCCGTTTGTGTCTTACTTCGTGGAGGAGGAATGAGGGCGCCCAGAGATATTCTGACATGAAATGCCTAACGACAGAGGATCTGGAGGAGCTGGTTTGTCAGTGGAAGGAGCCAAAAAGCCTGCATTCCTCAGGCCTCGCTGAGAACTGCCAGACACTCTGCCGTCATAGGCCTAAGAACTGGAAATTGTGACGGCAAGGCAACACTTGGAATCCTAGGAGGCAGTGGAAGTGCGGCTCTCAAACTGGATTGGAAGAAGCTTCCAAGCATAGTGTTCTTTCATGTACCAAAGAGAACCCAAGTGTCTGAGGCTGCTCGCGGTGTTGCTGGAGAGAACTGGCATCCCCGTGGGCCTGTCGGCTCATTTCCTCTTTCTGACCCTCGAAGGAAAGTCTTCCAAAAAGCCTTTGGGACCCGCTTAGAGAGAACAGCTGCCAAGCTGATGCACAGAACTTTGACAGAGAGACTAGCCCTGGGTCCCAAGCAGCCACCTATCTCTGGAGAGTACGTACCCCACCCAGGGATTCAAGCAGGGAGTTGGCCTTGTACAACTTACGCAGGACACTGGGAGGAGATGGAGGGCCACTCTACCTGCGCTCACACTACGTGGCCCGGAGAAGTTATCACGCAGCAGAATTCAACACCCTCCCACTACACGTGTGTAGCCAAAAGAGGCGCTGGGCAGTGGGTGTTCTCAGCCCAAGAGCAGTCCTTGTTCTGGGCCGCACCTGCTCTGTGCTTCAAAGGTTCTCTGAGTCTGCTCCTTTGGAGGCATTTCACAGCTGACACTATCCCTGGGCTGCCGAAGCAAAGAGGCATAGCGGCCTTTCACACTGAAGGCATGGGCTTGTTTCCCATTCAGAGAGTGTATGTTGCCCCTCCCAGGCTGGAGGCGCGTTAGGTGACACCATTTGCGCCGTGCCCCTGGAAAATGCAAGTGGCAGTACCCGATTTGGGCTGCCTGGTGAAACAACTTGCAGTCACCAGCACCCTGAGTACCTTTCCTGAAGTCTGAGTCCTAGCTAGGTAAACTCGGCCTTCGGAGGCGAGAGGGGAGCAAACATGTTCAACTTGTGGGGAAAGTCTTTGACCAATGACCAGTATGCTTGTGCTTGGGCGAGGCTTAGGCAGGAGCTTTCCAACACAGGGTTTTGACCTTACCATAAGCCGTCCCTTTGGGCTGAAGCAGGCGGCGGGTCTGTGTGTATCACAGTCTGGGAAGGAGGGCCTCAGGTGAGTCTGCCAACTGACTGCCCTCCATCATAGCCAGCTGAGAAAATATGGCAAGGCTGATGGAACCCACTTACAGCGAAATGTTTCTCTTCAGAAGAGGAGATTTTGCTACCAAACGTCAGCAGCTCCTCAGAGTGCTGTTCTGGTGTAGACTAGGGAAAGCTCCCACGGTCCGAAGATTAGGAACGGCTCTTTTCCAGTGGCTTCATCCGAGAGAGAGCCAGAAGGGCTGATCTCAACAAATAGGGCTGCACACCGCGAGTGCTTCGGGCAGGGCAGTCCTGAGCCAGTGTGCCACCTAAGGAATGAAAGCAAAGTTTCCTAGCCGCAGGAAAGCAGACCGAGGCCTGCTGTTTTCTCTAGGCGATTGACGTGAGCTTGAGGGTGAGGCCTGTACTACATTGTGGAAATGCTCGGCGTCACGGCTGTCTTTCTCCCTCTCTCGGGCCCATACCCTGGGCTCAGCCATGGGGGAATGCTGAGTGGGAGAGACTGCCTCTCTGCCGGACTCAGAAGGCTGCCTCCCTTTAGGGCAAGTCCGTTTGTGTCTTACTTCGTGGAGGAGGAATGAGGGCGCCCAGAGATATTCTGACATGAAATGCCTAACGACAGAGGATCTGGAGGAGCTGGTTTGTCAGTGGAAGGAGCCAAAAAGCCTGCATTCCTCAGGCCTCGCTGAGAACTGCCAGACACTCTGCCGTCATAGGCCTAAGAACTGGAAATTGTGACGGCAAGGCAACACTTGGAATCCTAGGAGGCAGTGGAAGTGCGGCTCTCAAACTGGATTGGAAGAAGCTTCCAAGCATAGTGTTCTTTCATGTACCAAAGAGAACCCAAGTGTCTGAGGCTGCTCGCGGTGTTGCTGGAGAGAACTGGCATCCCCGTGGGCCTGTCGGCTCATTTCCTCTTTCTGACCCTCGAAGGAAAGTCTTCCAAAAAGCCTTTGGGACCCGCTTAGAGAGAACAGCTGCCAAGCTGATGCACAGAACTTTGACAGAGAGACTAGCCCTGGGTCCCAAGCAGCCACCTATCTCTGGAGAGTACGTACCCCACCCAGGGATTCAAGCAGGGAGTTGGCCTTGTACAACTTACGCAGGACACTGGGAGGAGATGGAGGGCCACTCTACCTGCGCTCACACTACGTGGCCCGGAGAAGTTATCACGCAGCAGAATTCAACACCCTCCCACTACACGTGTGTAGCCAAAAGAGGCGCTGGGCAGTGGGTGTTCTCAGCCCAAGAGCAGTCCTTGTTCTGGGCCGCACCTGCTCTGTGGTTCAAAGGTTCTCTGAGTCTGCTCCTTTGGAGGCATTTCAGAGCTGACGCTATCCCTGGGCTGCCGAAGCAAAGAGGCATAGCGGCCTTTCACACTGAAGGCATGGGCTTGTTTCCCATTCAGAGAGTGTATGTTGCCCCTCCCAGGCTGGAGGCCTGTAAGGTGACACCCTTTGCGCCGTGCCCCTGGAAAATGCCAGTGGCTGTACCCGATTTGGGCTGCCTGGTGAAACAACTTGCCGTCACCAGCACCCTGAGTACCTTTCCTGAAGTCTGAGTCCTAGCTAGGTAAACTCGGCCTTCGGAGGCGAGAGGGGAGCAAACATGTTCAACTTGTGGGGAAAGTCTTTGACCAATGACCAGTATGCTTGTGCCTGGGCGAGGCTTAGGCAGGAGCTTTCCAACACAGGGTTTTGACCTTACCATAAGCCGTCCCTTTGGGCTGAAGCAGGCGGCGGGTCAGTCTGTATCACAGTCTGGGAAGGAGGGCCTCAGGTGAGTCTGCCAACTGACTGCCCTCCATCATAGCCAGCTGAGAAAATATGGCAAGGCTGATGGAACCCACTTACAGCGAAATGTTTCTCTTCAGAAGAGGAGATTTTGCTACCAAACGTCAGCAGCTCCTCAGAGTGCTGTTCTGGTGTAGACTAGGGAAAGCTCCCACGGTCCGAAGATTATGAACGGCTCTTTTCCAGTGGCTTCATCCGAGAGAGAGCCAGAAGGGCTGATCTCAACAAATAGGGCTGCACACCGTGAGTGCTTCGGGCAGGGCAGTCCTGAGCCAGTGTGCCACCTAAGGAATGAAAGCAAAGTTTCCTAGCCGCAGGAAAGCAGACCGAGGCCTGCTGTTTTCTCTAGGCGATTGACGTGAGCTTGAGGGTGAGGCCTGTACTACATTGTGGAAAAGCTCGGCGTCACGGCTGTCTTTCTCCCTCTCTCGGGCCCATACCCTGGGCTCAGCCATGGGGGAATGCTGAGTGGGAGAGACTGCCTCTCTGCCGGACTCAGAAGGCTTCCTCCCTTTAGGGCAAGTCCGTTTGTGTCTTACTTCGTGGAGGAGGAATGAGGGCGCCCAGAGATATTCTGACATGAAATGCCTAACGACAGAGGATCTGGAGGAGCTGGTTTGTCAGTGGAAGGAGCCAAAAAGCCTGCATTCCTCAGGCCTCGCTGAGAACTGCCAGACACTCTGCCGTCATAGGCCTAAGAACTGGAAATTGTGACGGCAAGGCAACACTTGGAATCCTAGGATGCAGTGGAAGTGCGGCTCTCAAACTGGATGGAAGAAGCTTCCAAGCATAGTGTTCTTTCATGTACCAAAGAGAACCCAAGTGTCTGAGGCTGCTCGCGGTGTTGCTGGAGAGAACTGGCATCCCCGTGGGCCTGTCGGCTCATTTGCTCTTTCTGACCCTCGAAGGAAAGTCTTCCAAAAAGCCTTTGGGACCCGCTTAGAGAGAACAGCTGCCAAGCTGATGCACAGAACTTTGACAGAGAGACTAGCCCTGGGTCCCAAGCAGCCACCTATCTCTGGAGAGTACGTACCCCACCCAGGGATTCAAGCAGGGAGTTGGCCTTGTACAACTTACGCAGGACACTGGGAGGAGATGGAGGGCCACTCTACCTGCGCTCACACTACGTGGCCCGGAGAAGTTATCACGCAGCAGAATTCAACACCCTCCCACTACACGTGTGTAGCCAAAAGAGGCGCTGGGCAGTGGGTGTTCTCAGCCCAAGAGCAGTCCTTGTTCTGGGCCGCACCTGCTCTGTGCTTCAAAGGTTCTCTGAGTCTGCTCCTTTGGAGGCATTTCACAGCTGACACTATCCCTGGGCTGCCGAAGCAAAGAGGCATAGCGGCCTTTCACACTGAAGGCATGGGCTTGTTTCCCATTCCGAGAGTGTATGTTGCCCCTCCCAGGCTGGAGGCGCGTTAGGTGACACCATTTGCGCCGTGCCCCTGGAAAATGCAAGTGGCAGTACCCGATTTGGGCTGCCTGGTGAAACAACTTGCAGTCACCAGCACCCTGAGTACCTTTCCTGAAGTCTGAGTCCTAGCTAGGTAAACTCGGCCTTCGGAGGCGAGAGGGGAGCAAACATGTTCAACTTGTGGGGAAAGTCTTTGACCAATGACCAGTATGCTTGTGCTTGGGCGAGGCTTAGGCAGGAGCTTTCCAACACAGGGTTTTGACCTTACCATAAGCCGTCCCTTTGGGCTGAAGCAGGCGGCGGGTCTGTGTGTATCACAGTCTGGGAAGGAGGGCCTCAGGTGAGTCTGCCAACTGACTGCCCTCCATCATAGCCAGCTGAGAAAATATGGCAAGGCTGATGGAACCCACTTACAGCGAAATGTTTCTCTTCAGAAGAGGAGATTTTGCTACCAAACGTCAGCAGCTCCTCAGAGTGCTGTTCTGGTGTAGACTAGGGAAAGCTCCCACGGTCCGAAGATTAGGAACGGCTCTTTTCCAGTGGCTTCATCCGAGAGAGAGCCAGAAGGGCTGATCTCAACAAATAGGGCTGCACACCGCGAGTGCTTCGGGCAGGGCAGTCCTGAGCCAGTGTGCCACCTAAGGAATGAAAGCAAAGTTTCCTAGCCGCAGGAAAGCAGACCGAGGCCTGCTGTTTTCTCTAGGCGATTGACGTGAGCTTGAGGGTGAGGCCTGTACTACATTGTGGAAATGCTCGGCGTCACGGCTGTCTTTCTCCCTCTCTCGGGCCCATACCCTGGGCTCAGCCATGGGGGAATGCTGAGTGGGAGAGACTGCCTCTCTGCCGGACTCAGAAGGCTGCCTCCCTTTAGGGCAAGTCCGTTTGTGTCTTACTTCGTGGAGGAGGAATGAGGGCGCCCAGAGATATTCTGACATGAAATGCCTAACGACAGAGGATCTGGAGGAGCTGGTTTGTCAGTGGAAGGAGCCAAAAAGCCTGCATTCCTCAGGCCTCGCTGAGAACTGCCAGACACTCTGCCGTCATAGGCCTAAGAACTGGAAATTGTGACGGCAAGGCAACACTTGGAATCCTAGGAGGCAGTGGAAGTGCGGCTCTCAAACTGGATTGGAAGAAGCTTCCAAGCATAGTGTTCTTTCATGTACCAAAGAGAACCCAAGTGTCTGAGGCTGCTCGCGGTGTTGCTGGAGAGAACTGGCATCCCCGTGGGCCTGTCGGCTCATTTCCTCTTTCTGACCCTCGAAGGAAAGTCTTCCAAAAAGCCTTTGGGACCCGCTTAGAGAGAACAGCTGCCAAGCTGATGCACAGAACTTTGACAGAGAGACTAGCCCTGGGTCCCAAGCAGCCACCTATCTCTGGAGAGTACGTACCCCACCCAGGGATTCAAGCAGGGAGTTGGCCTTGTACAACTTACGCAGGACACTGGGAGGAGATGGAGGGCCACTCTACCTGCGCTCACACTACGTGGCCCGGAGAAGTTATCACGCAGCAGAATTCAACACCCTCCCACTACACGTGTGTAGCCAAAAGAGGCGCTGGGCAGTGGGTGTTCTCAGCCCAAGAGCAGTCCTTGTTCTGGGCCGCACCTGCTCTGTGCTTCAAAGGTTCTCTGAGTCTGCTCCTTTGGAGGCATTTCACAGCTGACACTATCCCTGGGCTGCCGAAGCAAAGAGGCATAGCGGCCTTTCACACTGAAGGCATGGGCTTGTTTCCCATTCCGAGAGTGTATGTTGCCCCTCCCAGGCTGGAGGCGCGTTAGGTGACACCATTTGCGCCGTGCCCCTGGAAAATGCAAGTGGCAGTACCCGATTTGGGCTGCCTGGTGAAACAACTTGCAGTCACCAGCACCCTGAGTACCTTTCCTGAAGTCTGAGTCCTAGCTAGGTAAACTCGGCCTTCGGAGGCGAGAGGGGAGCAAACATGTTCAACTTGTGGGGAAAGTCTTTGACCAATGACCAGTATGCTTGTGCTTGGGCGAGGCTTAGGCAGGAGCTTTCCAACACAGGGTTTTGACCTTACCATAAGCCGTCCCTTTGGGCTGAAGCAGGCGGCGGGTCTGTGTGTATCACAGTCTGGGAAGGAGGGCCTCAGGTGAGTCTGCCAACTGACTGCCCTCCATCATAGCCAGCTGAGAAAATATGGCAAGGCTGATGGAACCCACTTACAGCGAAATGTTTCTCTTCAGAAGAGGAGATTTTGCTACCAAACGTCAGCAGCTCCTCAGAGTGCTGTTCTGGTGTAGACTAGGGAAAGCTCCCACGGTCCGAAGATTAGGAACGGCTCTTTTCCAGTGGCTTCATCCGAGAGAGAGCCAGAAGGGCTGATCTCAACAAATAGGGCTGCACACCGCGAGTGCTTCGGGCAGGGCAGTCCTGAGCCAGTGTGCCACCTAAGGAATGAAAGCAAAGTTTCCTAGCCGCAGGAAAGCAGACCGAGGCCTGCTGTTTTCTCTAGGCGATTGACGTGAGCTTGAGGGTGAGGCCTGTACTACATTGTGGAAAAGCTCGGCGTCACGGCTGTCTTTCTCCCTCTCTCGGGCCCATACCCTGGGCTCAGCCATGGGGGAATGCTGAGTGGGAGAGACTGCCTCTCTGCCGGACTCAGAAGGCTTCCTCCCTTTAGGGCAAGTCCGTTTGTGTCTTACTTCGTGGAGGAGGAATGAGGGCGCCCAGAGATATTCTGACATGAAATGCCTAACGACAGAGGATCTGGAGGAGCTGGTTTGTCAGTGGAAGGAGCCAAAAAGCCTGCATTCCTAAGGCCTCGCTGAGAACTGCCAGACACTCTGCCGTCATAGGCCTAAGAACTGGAACTTGTGACGGCAAGGCAACACTTGGAATCCTAGGATGCAGTGGAAGTGCGGCTCTCAAACTGGATTGGAAGAAGCTTCCAAGCATAGTGTTCTTTCATGTACCAAAGAGAACCCAAGTGTCTGAGGCTGCTCGCGGTGTTGCTGGAGAGAACTGGCATCCCCGTGGGCCTGTCGGCTCATTTGCTCTTTCTGACCCTCGAAGGAAAGTCTTCCAAAAAGCCTTTGGGACCCGCTTAGAGAGAACAGCTGCGAAGCTGATGCACAGAACTTTGACAGAGAGACTAGCCCTGGGTCCCAAGCAGCCACCTATCTCTGGAGAGTACGTACCCCACCCAGGGATTCAAGCAGGGAGTTGGCCTTGTACAACTTACGCAGGACACTGGGAGGAGATGGAGGGCCACTCTACCTGCGCTCACACTACGTGGCCCGGAGAAGTTATCACGCAGCAGAATTCAACACCCTCCCACTACACGTGTGTAGCCAAAAGAGGCGCTGGGCAGTGGGTGTTCTCAGCCCAAGAGCAGTCCTTGTTCTGGGCCGCACCTGCTCTGTGCTTCAAAGGTTCTCTGAGTCTGCTCCTTTGGAGGCATTTCACAGCTGACACTATCCCTGGGCTGCCGAAGCAAAGAGGCATAGCGGCCTTTCACACTGAAGGCATGGGCTTGTTTCCCATTCCGAGAGTGTATGTTGCCCCTCCCAGGCTGGAGGCGCGTTAGGTGACACCATTTGCGCCGTGCCCCTGGAAAATGCAAGTGGCAGTACCCGATTTGGGCTGCCTGGTGAAACAACTTGCAGTCACCAGCACCCTGAGTACCTTTCCTGAAGTCTGAGTCCTAGCTAGGTAAACTCGGCCTTCGGAGGCGAGAGGGGAGCAAACATGTTCAACTTGTGGGGAAAGTCTTTGACCAATGACCAGTATGCTTGTGCTTGGGCGAGGCTTAGGCAGGAGCTTTCCAACACAGGGTTTTGACCTTACCATAAGCCGTCCCTTTGGGCTGAAGCAGGCGGCGGGTCTGTGTGTATCACAGTCTGGGAAGGAGGGCCTCAGGTGAGTCTGCCAACTGACTGCCCTCCATCATAGCCAGCTGAGAAAATATGGCAAGGCTGATGGAACCCACTTACAGCGAAATGTTTCTCTTCAGAAGAGGAGATTTTGCTACCAAACGTCAGCAGCTCCTCAGAGTGCTGTTCTGGTGTAGACTAGGGAAAGCTCCCACGGTCCGAAGATTAGGAACGGCTCTTTTCCAGTGGCTTCATCCGAGAGAGAGCCAGAAGGGCTGATCTCAACAAATAGGGCTGCACACCGCGAGTGCTTCGGGCAGGGCAGTCCTGAGCCAGTGTGCCACCTAAGGAATGAAAGCAAAGTTTCCTAGCCGCAGGAAAGCAGACCGAGGCCTGCTGTTTTCTCTAGGCGATTGACGTGAGCTTGAGGGTGAGGCCTGTACTACATTGTGGAAAAGCTCGGGGTCACGGCTGTCTTTCTCCCTCTCTCGGGCCCATACCCTGGGCTCAGCCATGGGGGAATGCTGAGTGGGAGAGACTGCCTCTCTGCCGGACTCAGAAGGCTTCCTCCCTTTAGGGCAAGTCCGTTTGTGTCTTACTTCGTGGAGGAGGAATGAGGGCGCCCAGAGATATTCTGACATGAAATGCCTAACGACAGAGGATCTGGAGGAGCTGGTTTGTCAGTGGAAGGAGCCAAAAAGCCTGCATTCCTCAGGCCTCGCTGAGAACTGCCAGACACTCTGCCGTCATAGGCCTAAGAACTGGAAATTGTGACGGCAAGGCAACACTTGGAATCCTAGGAGGCAGTGGAAGTGCGGCTCTCAAACTGGATTGGAAGAAGCTTCCAAGCATAGTGTTCTTTCATGTACCAAAGAGAACCCAAGTGTCTGAGGCTGCTCGCGGTGTTGCTGGAGAGAACTGGCATCCCCGTGGGCCTGTCGGCTCATTTCCTCTTTCTGACCCTCGAAGGAAAGTCTTCCAAAAAGCCTTTGGGACCCGCTTAGAGAGAACAGCTGCCAAGCTGATGCACAGAACTTTGACAGAGAGACTAGCCCTGGGTCCCAAGCAGCCACCTATCTCTGGAGAGTACGTACCCCACCCAGGGATTCAAGCAGGGAGTTGGCCTTGTACAACTTACGCAGGACACTGGGAGGAGATGGAGGGCCACTCTACCTGCGCTCACACTACGTGGCCCGGAGAAGTTATCACGCAGCAGAATTCAACACCCTCCCACTACACGTGTGTAGCCAAAAGAGGCGCTGGGCAGTGGGTGTTCTCAGCCCAAGAGCAGTCCTTGTTCTGGGCCGCACCTGCTCTGTGGTTCAAAGGTTCTCTGAGTCTGCTCCTTTGGAGGCATTTCAGAGCTGACGCTATCCCTGGGCTGCCGAAGCAAAGAGGCATAGCGGCCTTTCACACTGAAGGCATGGGCTTGTTTCCCATTCAGAGAGTGTATGTTGCCCCTCCCAGGCTGGAGGCCTGTAAGGTGACACCCTTTGCGCCGTGCCCCTGGAAAATGCCAGTGGCTGTACCCGATTTGGGCTGCCTGGTGAAACAACTTGCCGTCACCAGCACCCTGAGTACCTTTCCTGAAGTCTGAGTCCTAGCTAGGTAAACTCGGCCTTCGGAGGCGAGAGGGGAGCAAACATGTTCAACTTGTGGGGAAAGTCTTTGACCAATGACCAGTATGCTTGTGCCTGGGCGAGGCTTAGGCAGGAGCTTTCCAACACAGGGTTTTGACCTTACCATAAGCCGTCCCTTTGGGCTGAAGCAGGCGGCGGGTCAGTCTGTATCACAGTCTGGGAAGGAGGGCCTCAGGTGAGTCTGCCAACTGACTGCCCTCCATCATAGCCAGCTGAGAAAATATGGCAAGGCTGATGGAACCCACTTACAGCGAAATGTTTCTCTTCAGAAGAGGAGATTTTGCTACCAAACGTCAGCAGCTCCTCAGAGTGCTGTTCTGGTGTAGACTAGGGAAAGCTCCCACGGTCCGAAGATTATGAACGGCTCTTTTCCAGTGGCTTCATCCGAGAGAGAGCCAGAAGGGCTGATCTCAACAAATAGGGCTGCACACCGTGAGTGCTTCGGGCAGGGCAGTCCTGAGCCAGTGTGCCACCTAAGGAATGAAAGCAAAGTTTCCTAGCCGCAGGAAAGCAGACCGAGGCCTGCTGTTTTCTCTAGGCGATTGACGTGAGCTTGAGGGTGAGGCCTGTACTACATTGTGGAAAAGCTCGGCGTCACGGCTGTCTTTCTCCCTCTCTCGGGCCCATACCCTGGGCTCAGCCATGGGGGAATGCTGAGTGGGAGAGACTGCCTCTCTGCCGGACTCAGAAGGCTTCCTCCCTTTAGGGCAAGTCCGTTTGTGTCTTACTTCGTGGAGGAGGAATGAGGGCGCCCAGAGATATTCTGACATGAAATGCCTAACGACAGAGGATCTGGAGGAGCTGGTTTGTCAGTGGAAGGAGCCAAAAAGCCTGCATTCCTCAGGCCTCGCTGAGAACTGCCAGACACTCTGCCGTCATAGGCCTAAGAACTGGAAATTGTGACGGCAAGGCAACACTTGGAATCCTAGGATGCAGTGGAAGTGCGGCTCTCAAACTGGATGGAAGAAGCTTCCAAGCATAGTGTTCTTTCATGTACCAAAGAGAACCCAAGTGTCTGAGGCTGCTCGCGGTGTTGCTGGAGAGAACTGGCATCCCCGTGGGCCTGTCGGCTCATTTGCTCTTTCTGACCCTCGAAGGAAAGTCTTCCAAAAAGCCTTTGGGACCCGCTTAGAGAGAACAGCTGCCAAGCTGATGCACAGAACTTTGACAGAGAGACTAGCCCTGGGTCCCAAGCAGCCACCTATCTCTGGAGAGTACGTACCCCACCCAGGGATTCAAGCAGGGAGTTGGCCTTGTACAACTTACGCAGGACACTGGGAGGAGATGGAGGGCCACTCTACCTGCGCTCACACTACGTGGCCCGGAGAAGTTATCACGCAGCAGAATTCAACACCCTCCCACTACACGTGTGTAGCCAAAAGAGGCGCTGGGCAGTGGGTGTTCTCAGCCCAAGAGCAGTCCTTGTTCTGGGCCGCACCTGCTCTGTGGTTCAAAGGTTCTCTGAGTCTGCTCCTTTGGAGGCATTTCAGAGCTGACGCTATCCCTGGGCTGCCGAAGCAAAGAGGCATAGCGGCCTTTCACACTGAAGGCATGGGCTTGTTTCCCATTCAGAGAGTGTATGTTGCCCCTCCCAGGCTGGAGGCGCGTTAGGTGACACCATTTGCGCCGTGCCCCTGGAAAATGCAAGTGGCTGTACCCGATTTGGGCTGCCTGGTGAAACAACTTGCAGTCACCAGCACCCTGAGTACCTTTCCTGAAGTCTGAGTCCTAGCTAGGTAAACTCGGCCTTCGGAGGCGAGAGGGGAGCAAACATGTTCAACTTGTGGGGAAAGTCTTTGACCAATGACCAGTATGCTTGTGCTTGGGCGAGGCTTAGGCAGGAGCTTTCCAACACAGGGTTTTGACCTTACCATAAGCCGTCCCTTTGGGCTGAAGCAGGCGGCGGGTCTGTGTGTATCACAGTCTGGGAAGGAGGGCCTCAGGTGAGTCTGCCAACTGACTGCCCTCCATCATAGCCAGCTGAGAAAATATGGCAAGGCTGATGGAACCCACTTACAGCGAAATGTTTCTCTTCAGAAGAGGAGATTTTGCTACCAAACGTCAGCAGCTCCTCAGAGTGCTGTTCTGGTGTAGACTAGGGAAAGCTCCCACGGTCCGAAGATTAGGAACGGCTCTTTTCCAGTGGCTTCATCCGAGAGAGAGCCAGAAGGGCTGATCTCAACAAATAGGGCTGCACACCGCGAGTGCTTCGGGCAGGGCAGTCCTGAGCCAGTGTGCCACCTAAGGAATGAAAGCAAAGTTTCCTAGCCGCAGGAAAGCAGACCGAGGCCTGCTGTTTTCTCTAGGCGATTGACGTGAGCTTGAGGGTGAGGCCTGTACTACATTGTGGAAAAGCTCGGCGTCACGGCTGTCTTTCTCCCTCTCTCGGGCCCATACCCTGGGCTCAGCCATGGGGGAATGCTGAGTGGGAGAGACTGCCTCTCTGCCGGACTCAGAAGGCTTCCTCCCTTTAGGGCAAGTCCGTTTGTGTCTTACTTCGTGGAGGAGGAATGAGGGCGCCCAGAGATATTCTGACATGAAATGCCTAACGACAGAGGATCTGGAGGAGCTGGTTTGTCAGTGGAAGGAGCCAAAAAGCCTGCATTCCTAAGGCCTCGCTGAGAACTGCCAGACACTCTGCCGTCATAGGCCTAAGAACTGGAACTTGTGACGGCAAGGCAACACTTGGAATCCTAGGATGCAGTGGAAGTGCGGCTCTCAAACTGGATTGGAAGAAGCTTCCAAGCATAGTGTTCTTTCATGTACCAAAGAGAACCCAAGTGTCTGAGGCTGCTCGCGGTGTTGCTGGAGAGAACTGGCATCCCCGTGGGCCTGTCGGCTCATTTGCTCTTTCTGACCCTCGAAGGAAAGTCTTCCAAAAAGCCTTTGGGACCCGCTTAGAGAGAACAGCTGCGAAGCTAATGCACAGAACTTTGACAGAGAGACTAGCCCTGGGTCCCAAGCAGCCACCTATCTCTGGAGAGTACGTACCCCACCCAGGGATTCAAGCAGGGAGTTGGCCTTGTACAACTTACGCAGGACACTGGGAGGAGATGGAGGGCCACTCTACCTGCGCTCACACTACGTGGCCCGGAGAAGTTATCACGCAGCAGAATTCAACACCCTCCCACTACACGTGTGTAGCCAAAAGAGGCGCTGGGCAGTGGGTGTTCTCAGCCCAAGAGCAGTCCTTGTTCTGGGCCGCACCTGCTCTGTGCTTCAAAGGTTCTCTGAGTCTGCTCCTTTGGAGGCATTTCACAGCTGACACTATCCCTGGGCTGCCGAAGCAAAGAGGCATAGCGGCCTTTCACACTGAAGGCATGGGCTTGTTTCCCATTCCGAGAGTGTATGTTGCCCCTCCCAGGCTGGAGGCGCGTTAGGTGACACCATTTGCGCCGTGCCCCTGGAAAATGCAAGTGGCAGTACCCGATTTGGGCTGCCTGGTGAAACAACTTGCAGTCACCAGCACCCTGAGTACCTTTCCTGAAGTCTGAGTCCTAGCTAGGTAAACTCGGCCTTCGGAGGCGAGAGGGGAGCAAACATGTTCAACTTGTGGGGAAAGTCTTTGACCAATGACCAGTATGCTTGTGCTTGGGCGAGGCTTAGGCAGGAGCTTTCCAACACAGGGTTTTGACCTTACCATAAGCCGTCCCTTTGGGCTGAAGCAGGCGGCGGGTCTGTGTGTATCACAGTCTGGGAAGGAGGGCCTCAGGTGAGTCTGCCAACTGACTGCCCTCCATCATAGCCAGCTGAGAAAATATGGCAAGGCTGATGGAACCCACTTACAGCGAAATGTTTCTCTTCAGAAGAGGAGATTTTGCTACCAAACGTCAGCAGCTCCTCAGAGTGCTGTTCTGGTGTAGACTAGGGAAAGCTCCCACGGTCCGAAGATTAGGAACGGCTCTTTTCCAGTGGCTTCATCCGAGAGAGAGCCAGAAGGGCTGATCTCAACAAATAGGGCTGCACACCGCGAGTGCTTCGGGCAGGGCAGTCCTGAGCCAGTGTGCCACCTAAGGAATGAAAGCAAAGTTTCCTAGCCGCAGGAAAGCAGACCGAGGCCTGCTGTTTTCTCTAGGCGATTGACGTGAGCTTGAGGGTGAGGCCTGTACTACATTGTGGAAAAGCTCGGGGTCACGGCTGTCTTTCTCCCTCTCTCGGGCCCATACCCTGGGCTCAGCCATGGGGGAATGCTGAGTGGGAGAGACTGCCTCTCTGCCGGACTCAGAAGGCTTCCTCCCTTTAGGGCAAGTCCGTTTGTGTCTTACTTCGTGGAGGAGGAATGAGGGCGCCCAGAGATATTCTGACATGAAATGCCTAACGACAGAGGATCTGGAGGAGCTGGTTTGTCAGTGGAAGGAGCCAAAAAGCCTGCATTCCTCAGGCCTCGCTGAGAACTGCCAGACACTCTGCCGTCATAGGCCTAAGAACTGGAAATTGTGACGGCAAGGCAACACTTGGAATCCTAGGAGGCAGTGGAAGTGCGGCTCTCAAACTGGATTGGAAGAAGCTTCCAAGCATAGTGTTCTTTCATGTACCAAAGAGAACCCAAGTGTCTGAGGCTGCTCGCGGTGTTGCTGGAGAGAACTGGCATCCCCGTGGGCCTGTCGGCTCATTTCCTCTTTCTGACCCTCGAAGGAAAGTCTTCCAAAAAGCCTTTGGGACCCGCTTAGAGAGAACAGCTGCCAAGCTGATGCACAGAACTTTGACAGAGAGACTAGCCCTGGGTCCCAAGCAGCCACCTATCTCTGGAGAGTACGTACCCCACCCAGGGATTCAAGCAGGGAGTTGGCCTTGTACAACTTACGCAGGACACTGGGAGGAGATGGAGGGCCACTCTACCTGCGCTCACACTACGTGGCCCGGAGAAGTTATCACGCAGCAGAATTCAACACCCTCCCACTACACGTGTGTAGCCAAAAGAGGCGCTGGGCAGTGGGTGTTCTCAGCCCAAGAGCAGTCCTTGTTCTGGGCCGCACCTGCTCTGTGGTTCAAAGGTTCTCTGAGTCTGCTCCTTTGGAGGCATTTCAGAGCTGACGCTATCCCTGGGCTGCCGAAGCAAAGAGGCATAGCGGCCTTTCACACTGAAGGCATGGGCTTGTTTCCCATTCAGAGAGTGTATGTTGCCCCTCCCAGGCTGGAGGCGCGTTAGGTGACACCATTTGCGCCGTGCCCCTGGAAAATGCCAGTGGCTGTACCCGATTTGGGCTGCCTGGTGAAACAACTTGCAGTCACCAGCACCCTGAGTACCTTTCCTGAAGTCTGAGTCCTAGCTAGGTAAACTCGGCCTTCGGAGGCGAGAGGGGAGCAAACATGTTCAACTTGTGGGGAAAGTCTTTGACCAATGACCAGTATGCTTGTGCTTGGGCGAGGCTTAGGCAGGAGCTTTCCAACACAGGGTTTTGACCTTACCATAAGCCGTCCCTTTGGGCTGAAGCAGGCGGCGGGTCTGTGTGTATCACAGTCTGGGAAGGAGGGCCTCAGGTGAGTCTGCCAACTGACTGCCCTCCATCATAGCCAGCTGAGAAAATATGGCAAGGCTGATGGAACCCACTTACAGCGAAATGTTTCTCTTCAGAAGAGGAGATTTTGCTACCAAACGTCAGCAGCTCCTCAGAGTGCTGTTCTGGTGTAGACTAGGGAAAGCTCCCACGGTCCGAAGATTAGGAACGGCTCTTTTCCAGTGGCTTCATCCGAGAGAGAGCCAGAAGGGCTGATCTCAACAAATAGGGCTGCACACCGCGAGTGCTTCGGGCAGGGCAGTCCTGAGCCAGTGTGCCACCTAAGGAATGAAAGCAAAGTTTCCTAGCCGCAGGAAAGCAGACCGAGGCCTGCTGTTTTCTCTAGGCGATTGACGTGAGCTTGAGGGTGAGGCCTGTACTACATTGTGGAAAAGCTCGGGGTCACGGCTGTCTTTCTCCCTCTCTCGGGCCCATACCCTGGGCTCAGCCATGGGGGAATGCTGAGTGGGAGAGACTGCCTCTCTGCCGGACTCAGAAGGCTTCCTCCCTTTAGGGCAAGTCCGTTTGTGTCTTACTTCGTGGAGGAGGAATGAGGGCGCCCAGAGATATTCTGACATGAAATGCCTAACGACAGAGGATCTGGAGGAGCTGGTTTGTCAGTGGAAGGAGCCAAAAAGCCTGCATTCCTCAGGCCTCGCTGAGAACTGCCAGACACTCTGCCGTCATAGGCCTAAGAACTGGAAATTGTGACGGCAAGGCAACACTTGGAATCCTAGGAGGCAGTGGAAGTGCGGCTCTCAAACTGGATTGGAAGAAGCTTCCAAGCATAGTGTTCTTTCATGTACCAAAGAGAACCCAAGTGTCTGAGGCTGCTCGCGGTGTTGCTGGAGAGAACTGGCATCCCCGTGGGCCTGTCGGCTCATTTCCTCTTTCTGACCCTCGAAGGAAAGTCTTCCAAAAAGCCTTTGGGACCCGCTTAGAGAGAACAGCTGCCAAGCTGATGCACAGAACTTTGACAGAGAGACTAGCCCTGGGTCCCAAGCAGCCACCTATCTCTGGAGAGTACGTACCCCACCCAGGGATTCAAGCAGGGAGTTGGCCTTGTACAACTTACGCAGGACACTGGGAGGAGATGGAGGGCCACTCTACCTGCGCTCACACTACGTGGCCCGGAGAAGTTATCACGCAGCAGAATTCAACACCCTCCCACTACACGTGTGTAGCCAAAAGAGGCGCTGGGCAGTGGGTGTTCTCAGCCCAAGAGCAGTCCTTGTTCTGGGCCGCACCTGCTCTGTGCTTCAAAGGTTCTCTGAGTCTGCTCCTTTGGAGGCATTTCACAGCTGACACTATCCCTGGGCTGCCGAAGCAAAGAGGCATAGCGGCCTTTCACACTGAAGGCATGGGCTTGTTTCCCATTCAGAGAGTGTATGTTGCCCCTCCCAGGCTGGAGGCGCGTTAGGTGACACCATTTGCGCCGTGCCCCTGGAAAATGCAAGTGGCAGTACCCGATTTGGGCTGCCTGGTGAAACAACTTGCAGTCACCAGCACCCTGAGTACCTTTCCTGAAGTCTGAGTCCTAGCTAGGTAAACTCGGCCTTCGGAGGCGAGAGGGGAGCAAACATGTTCAACTTGTGGGGAAAGTCTTTGACCAATGACCAGTATGCTTGTGCTTGGGCGAGGCTTAGGCAGGAGCTTTCCAACACAGGGTTTTGACCTTACCATAAGCCGTCCCTTTGGGCTGAAGCAGGCGGCGGGTCTGTGTGTATCACAGTCTGGGAAGGAGGGCCTCAGGTGAGTCTGCCAACTGACTGCCCTCCATCATAGCCAGCTGAGAAAATATGGCAAGGCTGATGGAACCCACTTACAGCGAAATGTTTCTCTTCAGAAGAGGAGATTTTGCTACCAAACGTCAGCAGCTCCTCAGAGTGCTGTTCTGGTGTAGACTAGGGAAAGCTCCCACGGTCCGAAGATTAGGAACGGCTCTTTTCCAGTGGCTTCATCCGAGAGAGAGCCAGAAGGGCTGATCTCAACAAATAGGGCTGCACACCGCGAGTGCTTCGGGCAGGGCAGTCCTGAGCCAGTGTGCCACCTAAGGAATGAAAGCAAAGTTTCCTAGCCGCAGGAAAGCAGACCGAGGCCTGCTGTTTTCTCTAGGCGATTGACGTGAGCTTGAGGGTGAAGCCTGTACTACATTGTGGAAAAGCTCGGCGTCACGGCTGTCTTTCTCCCTCTCTCGGGCCCATACCCTGGGCTCAGCCATGGGGGAATGCTGAGTGGGAGAGACTGCCTCTCTGCCGGACTCAGAAGGCTGCCTCCCTTTAGGGCAAGTCCGTTTGTGTCTTACTTCGTGGAGGAGGAATGAGGGCGCCCAGAGATATTCTGACATGAAATGCCTAACGACAGAGGATCTGGAGGAGCTGGTTTGTCAGTGGAAGGAGCCAAAAAGCCTGCATTCCTAAGGCCTCGCTGAGAACTGCCAGACACTCTGCCGTCATAGGCCTAAGAACTGGAACTTGTGACGGCAAGGCAACACTTGGAATCCTAGGATGCAGTGGAAGTGCGGCTCTCAAACTGGATTGGAAGAAGCTTCCAAGCATAGTGTTCTTTCATGTACCAAAGAGAACCCAAGTGTCTGAGGCTGCTCGCGGTGTTGCTGGAGAGAACTGGCATCCCCGTGGGCCTGTCGGCTCATTTGCTCTTTCTGACCCTCGAAGGAAAGTCTTCCAAAAAGCCTTTGGGACCCGCTTAGAGAGAACAGCTGCGAAGCTGATGCACAGAACTTTGACAGAGAGACTAGCCCTGGGTCCCAAGCAGCCACCTATCTCTGGAGAGTACGTACCCCACCCAGGGATTCAAGCAGGGAGTTGGCCTTGTACAACTTACGCAGGACACTGGGAGGAGATGGAGGGCCACTCTACCTGCGCTCACACTACGTGGCCCGGAGAAGTTATCACGCAGCAGAATTCAACACCCTCCCACTACACGTGTGTAGCCAAAAGAGGCGCTGGGCAGTGGGTGTTCTCAGCCCAAGAGCAGTCCTTGTTCTGGGCCGCACCTGCTCTGTGCTTCAAAGGTTCTCTGAGTCTGCTCCTTTGGAGGCATTTCACAGCTGACACTATCCCTGGGCTGCCGAAGCAAAGAGGCATAGCGGCCTTTCACACTGAAGGCATGGGCTTGTTTCCCATTCAGAGAGTGTATGTTGCCCCTCCCAGGCTGGAGGCGCGTTAGGTGACACCATTTGCGCCGTGCCCCTGGAAAATGCAAGTGGCAGTACCCGATTTGGGCTGCCTGGTGAAACAACTTGCAGTCACCAGCACCCTGAGTACCTTTCCTGAAGTCTGAGTCCTAGCTAGGTAAACTCGGCCTTCGGAGGCGAGAGGGGAGCAAACATGTTCAACTTGTGGGGAAAGTCTTTGACCAATGACCAGTATGCTTGTGCTTGGGCGAGGCTTAGGCAGGAGCTTTCCAACACAGGGTTTTGACCTTACCATAAGCCGTCCCTTTGGGCTGAAGCAGGCGGCGGGTCTGTGTGTATCACAGTCTGGGAAGGAGGGCCTCAGGTGAGTCTGCCAACTGACTGCCCTCCATCATAGCCAGCTGAGAAAATATGGCAAGGCTGATGGAAACCACTTACAGCGAAATGTTTCTCTTCAGAAGAGGAGATTTTGCTACCAAACGTCAGCAGCTCCTCAGAGTGCTGTTCTGGTGTAGACTAGGGAAAGCTCCCACGGTCCGAAGATTAGGAACGGCTCTTTTCCAGTTGCTTCATCCGAGAGAGAGCCAGAAGGGCTGATCTCAACAAATAGGGCTGCACACCGCGAGTGCTTCGGGCAGGGCAGTCCTGAGCCAGTGTGCCACCTAAGGAATGAAAGCAAAGTTTCCTAGCCGCAGGAAAGCAGACCGAGGCCTGCTGTTTTCTCTAGGCGATTGACGTGAGCTTGAGGGTGAGGCCTGTACTACATTGTGGAAAAGCTCGGGGTCACGGCTGTCTTTCTCCCTCTCTCGGGCCCATACCCTGGGCTCAGCCATGGGGGAATGCTGAGTGGGAGAGACTGCCTCTCTGCCGGACTCAGAAGGCTTCCTCCCTTTAGGGCAAGTCCGTTTGTGTCTTACTTCGTGGAGGAGGAATGAGGGCGCCCAGAGATATTCTGACATGAAATGCCTAACGACAGAGGATCTGGAGGAGCTGGTTTGTCAGTGGAAGGAGCCAAAAAGCCTGCATTCCTCAGGCCTCGCTGAGAACTGCCAGACACTCTGCCGTCATAGGCCTAAGAACTGGAAATTGTGACGGCAAGGCAACACTTGGAATCCTAGGAGGCAGTGGAAGTGCGGCTCTCAAACTGGATTGGAAGAAGCTTCCAAGCATAGTGTTCTTTCATGTACCAAAGAGAACCCAAGTGTCTGAGGCTGCTCGCGGTGTTGCTGGAGAGAACTGGCATCCCCGTGGGCCTGTCGGCTCATTTCCTCTTTCTGACCCTCGAAGGAAAGTCTTCCAAAAAGCCTTTGGGACCCGCTTAGAGAGAACAGCTGCCAAGCTGATGCACAGAACTTTGACAGAGAGACTAGCCCTGGGTCCCAAGCAGCCACCTATCTCTGGAGAGTACGTACCCCACCCAGGGATTCAAGCAGGGAGTTGGCCTTGTACAACTTACGCAGGACACTGGGAGGAGATGGAGGGCCACTCTACCTGCGCTCACACTACGTGGCCCGGAGAAGTTATCACGCAGCAGAATTCAACACCCTCCCACTACACGTGTGTAGCCAAAAGAGGCGCTGGGCAGTGGGTGTTCTCAGCCCAAGAGCAGTCCTTGTTCTGGGCCGCACCTGCTCTGTGGTTCAAAGGTTCTCTGAGTCTGCTCCTTTGGAGGCATTTCAGAGCTGACGCTATCCCTGGGCTGCCGAAGCAAAGAGGCATAGCGGCCTTTCACACTGAAGGCATGGGCTTGTTTCCCATTCAGAGAGTGTATGTTGCCCCTCCCAGGCTGGAGGCGCGTTAGGTGACACCATTTGCGCCGTGCCCCTGGAAAATGCAAGTGGCTGTACCCGATTTGGGCTGCCTGGTGAAACAACTTGCAGTCACCAGCACCCTGAGTACCTTTCCTGAAGTCTGAGTCCTAGCTAGGTAAACTCGGCCTTCGGAGGCGAGAGGGGAGCAAACATGTTCAACTTGTGGGGAAAGTCTTTGACCAATGACCAGTATGCTTGTGCTTGGGCGAGGCTTAGGCAGGAGCTTTCCAACACAGGGTTTTGACCTTACCATAAGCCGTCCCTTTGGGCTGAAGCAGGCGGCGGGTCTGTGTGTATCACAGTCTGGGAAGGAGGGCCTCAGGTGAGTCTGCCAACTGACTGCCCTCCATCATAGCCAGCTGAGAAAATATGGCAAGGCTGATGGAACCCACTTACAGCGAAATGTTTCTCTTCAGAAGAGGAGATTTTGCTACCAAACGTCAGCAGCTCCTCAGAGTGCTGTTCTGGTGTAGACTAGGGAAAGCTCCCACGGTCCGAAGATTAGGAACGGCTCTTTTCCAGTTGCTTCATCCGAGAGAGAGCCAGAAGGGCTGATCTCAACAAATAGGGCTGCACACCGCGAGTGCTTCGGGCAGGGCAGTCCTGAGCCAGTGTGCCACCTAAGGAATGAAAGCAAAGTTTCCTAGCCGCAGGAAAGCAGACCGAGGCCTGCTGTTTTCTCTAGGCGATTGACGTGAGCTTGAGGGTGAGGCCTGTACTACATTGTGGAAAAGCTCGGGGTCACGGCTGTCTTTCTCCCTCTCTCGGGCCCATACCCTGGGCTCAGCCATGGGGGAATGCTGAGTGGGAGAGACTGCCTCTCTGCCGGACTCAGAAGGCTTCCTCCCTTTAGGGCAAGTCCGTTTGTGTCTTACTTCGTGGAGGAGGAATGAGGGCGCCCAGAGATATTCTGACATGAAATGCCTAACGACAGAGGATCTGGAGGAGCTGGTTTGTCAGTGGAAGGAGCCAAAAAGCCTGCATTCCTCAGGCCTCGCTGAGAACTGCCAGACACTCTGCCGTCATAGGCCTAAGAACTGGAAATTGTGACGGCAAGGCAACACTTGGAATCCTAGGAGGCAGTGGAAGTGCGGCTCTCAAACTGGATTGGAAGAAGCTTCCAAGCATAGTGTTCTTTCATGTACCAAAGAGAACCCAAGTGTCTGAGGCTGCTCGCGGTGTTGCTGGAGAGAACTGGCATCCCCGTGGGCCTGTCGGCTCATTTCCTCTTTCTGACCCTCGAAGGAAAGTCTTCCAAAAAGCCTTTGGGACCCGCTTAGAGAGAACAGCTGCCAAGCTGATGCACAGAACTTTGACAGAGAGACTAGCCCTGGGTCCCAAGCAGCCACCTATCTCTGGAGAGTACGTACCCCACCCAGGGATTCAAGCAGGGAGTTGGCCTTGTACAACTTACGCAGGACACTGGGAGGAGATGGAGGGCCACTCTACCTGCGCTCACACTACGTGGCCCGGAGAAGTTATCACGCAGCAGAATTCAACACCCTCCCACTACACGTGTGTAGCCAAAAGAGGCGCTGGGCAGTGGGTGTTCTCAGCCCAAGAGCAGTCCTTGTTCTGGGCCGCACCTGCTCTGTGGTTCAAAGGTTCTCTGAGTCTGCTCCTTTGGAGGCATTTCAGAGCTGACGCTATCCCTGGGCTGCCGAAGCAAAGAGGCATAGCGGCCTTTCACACTGAAGGCATGGGCTTGTTTCCCATTCAGAGAGTGTATGTTGCCCCTCCCAGGCTGGAGGCGCGTTAGGTGACACCATTTGCGCCGTGCCCCTGGAAAATGCAAGTGGCTGTACCCGATTTGGGCTGCCTGGTGAAACAACTTGCAGTCACCAGCACCCTGAGTACCTTTCCTGAAGTCTGAGTCCTAGCTAGGTAAACTCGGCCTTCGGAGGCGAGAGGGGAGCAAACATGTTCAACTTGTGGGGAAAGTCTTTGACCAATGACCAGTATGCTTGTGCTTGGGCGAGGCTTAGGCAGGAGCTTTCCAACACAGGGTTTTGACCTTACCATAAGCCGTCCCTTTGGGCTGAAGCAGGCGGCGGGTCTGTGTGTATCACAGTCTGGGAAGGAGGGCCTCAGGTGAGTCTGCCAACTGACTGCCCTCCATCATAGCCAGCTGAGAAAATATGGCAAGGCTGATGGAACCCACTTACAGCGAAATGTTTCTCTTCAGAAGAGGAGATTTTGCTACCAAACGTCAGCAGCTCCTCAGAGTGCTGTTCTGGTGTAGACTAGGGAAAGATCCCACGGTCCGAAGATTAGGAACGGCTCTTTTCCAGTGGCTTCATCCGAGAGAGAGCCAGAAGGGCTGATCTCAACAAATAGGGCTGCACACCGCGAGTGCTTCGGGCAGGGCAGTCCTGAGCCAGTGTGCCACCTAAGGAATGAAAGCAAAGTTTCCTAGCCGCAGGAAAGCAGACCGAGGCCTGCTGTTTTCTCTAGGCGATTGACGTGAGCTTGAGGGTGAAGCCTGTACTACATTGTGGAAAAGCTCGGCGTCACGGCTGTCTTTCTCCCTCTCTCGGGCCCATACCCTGGGCTCAGCCATGGGGGAATGCTGAGTGGGAGAGACTGCCTCTCTGCCGGACTCAGAAGGCTGCCTCCCTTTAGGGCAAGTCCGTTTGTGTCTTACTTCGTGGAGGAGGAATGAGGGCGCCCAGAGATATTCTGACATGAAATGCCTAACGACAGAGGATCTGGAGGAGCTGGTTTGTCAGTGGAAGGAGCCAAAAAGCCTGCATTCCTAAGGCCTCGCTGAGAACTGCCAGACACTCTGCCGTCATAGGCCTAAGAACTGGAACTTGTGACGGCAAGGCAACACTTGGAATCCTAGGATGCAGTGGAAGTGCGGCTCTCAAACTGGATTGGAAGAAGCTTCCAAGCATAGTGTTCTTTCATGTACCAAAGAGAACCCAAGTGTCTGAGGCTGCTCGCGGTGTTGCTGGAGAGAACTGGCATCCCCGTGGGCCTGTCGGCTCATTTGCTCTTTCTGACCCTCGAAGGAAAGTCTTCCAAAAAGCCTTTGGGACCCGCTTAGAGAGAACAGCTGCGAAGCTGATGCACAGAACTTTGACAGAGAGACTAGCCCTGGGTCCCAAGCAGCCACCTATCTCTGGAGAGTACGTACCCCACCCAGGGATTCAAGCAGGGAGTTGGCCTTGTACAACTTACGCAGGACACTGGGAGGAGATGGAGGGCCACTCTACCTGCGCTCACACTACGTGGCCCGGAGAAGTTATCACGCAGCAGAATTCAACACCCTCCCACTACACGTGTGTAGCCAAAAGAGGCGCTGGGCAGTGGGTGTTCTCAGCCCAAGAGCAGTCCTTGTTCTGGGCCGCACCTGCTCTGTGCTTCAAAGGTTCTCTGAGTCTGCTCCTTTGGAGGCATTTCACAGCTGACACTATCCCTGGGCTGCCGAAGCAAAGAGGCATAGCGGCCTTTCACACTGAAGGCATGGGCTTGTTTCCCATTCAGAGAGTGTATGTTGCCCCTCCCAGGCTGGAGGCGCGTTAGGTGACACCATTTGCGCCGTGCCCCTGGAAAATGCAAGTGGCAGTACCCGATTTGGGCTGCCTGGTGAAACAACTTGCAGTCACCAGCACCCTGAGTACCTTTCCTGAAGTCTGAGTCCTAGCTAGGTAAACTCGGCCTTCGGAGGCGAGAGGGGAGCAAACATGTTCAACTTGTGGGGAAAGTCTTTGACCAATGACCAGTATGCTTGTGCTTGGGCGAGGCTTAGGCAGGAGCTTTCCAACACAGGGTTTTGACCTTACCATAAGCCGTCCCTTTGGGCTGAAGCAGGCGGCGGGTCTGTGTGTATCACAGTCTGGGAAGGAGGGCCTCAGGTGAGTCTGCCAACTGACTGCCCTCCATCATAGCCAGCTGAGAAAATATGGCAAGGCTGATGGAAACCACTTACAGCGAAATGTTTCTCTTCAGAAGAGGAGATTTTGCTACCAAACGTCAGCAGCTCCTCAGAGTGCTGTTCTGGTGTAGACTAGGGAAAGCTCCCACGGTCCGAAGATTAGGAACGGCTCTTTTCCAGTTGCTTCATCCGAGAGAGAGCCAGAAGGGCTGATCTCAACAAATAGGGCTGCACACCGCGAGTGCTTCGGGCAGGGCAGTCCTGAGCCAGTGTGCCACCTAAGGAATGAAAGCAAAGTTTCCTAGCCGCAGGAAAGCAGACCGAGGCCTGCTGTTTTCTCTAGGCGATTGACGTGAGCTTGAGGGTGAGGCCTGTACTACATTGTGGAAAAGCTCGGGGTCACGGCTGTCTTTCTCCCTCTCTCGGGCCCATACCCTGGGCTCAGCCATGGGGGAATGCTGAGTGGGAGAGACTGCCTCTCTGCCGGACTCAGAAGGCTTGCTCCCTTTAGGGCAAGTCCGTTTGTGTCTTACTTCGTGGAGGAGGAATGAGGGCGCCCAGAGATATTCTGACATGAAATGCCTAACGACAGAGGATCTGGAGGAGCTGGTTTGTCAGTGGAAGGAGCCAAAAAGCCTGCATTCCTCAGGCCTCGCTGAGAACTGCCAGACACTCTGCCGTCATAGGCCTAAGAACTGGAAATTGTGACGGCAAGGCAACACTTGGAATCCTAGGAGGCAGTGGAAGTGCGGCTCTCAAACTGGATTGGAAGAAGCTTCCAAGCATAGTGTTCTTTCATGTACCAAAGAGAACCCAAGTGTCTGAGGCTGCTCGCGGTGTTGCTGGAGAGAACTGGCATCCCCGTGGGCCTGTCGGCTCATTTCCTCTTTCTGACCCTCGAAGGAAAGTCTTCCAAAAAGCCTTTGGGACCCGCTTAGAGAGAACAGCTGCCAAGCTGATGCACAGAACTTTGACAGAGAGACTAGCCCTGGGTCCCAAGCAGCCACCTATCTCTGGAGAGTACGTACCCCACCCAGGGATTCAAGCAGGGAGTTGGCCTTGTACAACTTACGCAGGACACTGGGAGGAGATGGAGGGCCACTCTACCTGCGCTCACACTACGTGGCCCGGAGAAGTTATCACGCAGCAGAATTCAACACCCTCCCACTACACGTGTGTAGCCAAAAGAGGCGCTGGGCAGTGGGTGTTCTCAGCCCAAGAGCAGTCCTTGTTCTGGGCCGCACCTGCTCTGTGGTTCAAAGGTTCTCTGAGTCTGCTCCTTTGGAGGCATTTCAGAGCTGACGCTATCCCTGGGCTGCCGAAGCAAAGAGGCATAGCGGCCTTTCACACTGAAGGCATGGGCTTGTTTCCCATTCAGAGAGTGTATGTTGCCCCTCCCAGGCTGGAGGCGCGTTAGGTGACACCATTTGCGCCGTGCCCCTGGAAAATGCAAGTGGCTGTACCCGATTTGGGCTGCCTGGTGAAACAACTTGCAGTCACCAGCACCCTGAGTACCTTTCCTGAAGTCTGAGTCCTAGCTAGGTAAACTCGGCCTTCGGAGGCGAGAGGGGAGCAAACATGTTCAACTTGTGGGGAAAGTCTTTGACCAATGACCAGTATGCTTGTGCTTGGGCGAGGCTTAGGCAGGAGCTTTCCAACACAGGGTTTTGACCTTACCATAAGCCGTCCCTTTGGGCTGAAGCAGGCGGCGGGTCTGTGTGTATCACAGTCTGGGAAGGAGGGCCTCAGGTGAGTCTGCCAACTGACTGCCCTCCATCATAGCCAGCTGAGAAAATATGGCAAGGCTGATGGAACCCACTTACAGCGAAATGTTTCTCTTCAGAAGAGGAGATTTTGCTACCAAACGTCAGCAGCTCCTCAGAGTGCTGTTCTGGTGTAGACTAGGGAAAGCTCCCACGGTCCGAAGATTAGGAACGGCTCTTTTCCAGTTGCTTCATCCGAGAGAGAGCCAGAAGGGCTGATCTCAACAAATAGGGCTGCACACCGCGAGTGCTTCGGGCAGGGCAGTCCTGAGCCAGTGTGCCACCTAAGGAATGAAAGCAAAGTTTCCTAGCCGCAGGAAAGCAGACCGAGGCCTGCTGTTTTCTCTAGGCGATTGACGTGAGCTTGAGGGTGAGGCCTGTACTACATTGTGGAAAAGCTCGGGGTCACGGCTGTCTTTCTCCCTCTCTCGGGCCCATACCCTGGGCTCAGCCATGGGGGAATGCTGAGTGGGAGAGACTGCCTCTCTGCCGGACTCAGAAGGCTTCCTCCCTTTAGGGCAAGTCCGTTTGTGTCTTACTTCGTGGAGGAGGAATGAGGGCGCCCAGAGATATTCTGACATGAAATGCCTAACGACAGAGGATCTGGAGGAGCTGGTTTGTCAGTGGAAGGAGCCAAAAAGCCTGCATTCCTCAGGCCTCGCTGAGAACTGCCAGACACTCTGCCGTCATAGGCCTAAGAACTGGAAATTGTGACGGCAAGGCAACACTTGGAATCCTAGGAGGCAGTGGAAGTGCGGCTCTCAAACTGGATTGGAAGAAGCTTCCAAGCATAGTGTTCTTTCATGTACCAAAGAGAACCCAAGTGTCTGAGGCTGCTCGCGGTGTTGCTGGAGAGAACTGGCATCCCCGTGGGCCTGTCGGCTCATTTCCTCTTTCTGACCCTCGAAGGAAAGTCTTCCAAAAAGCCTTTGGGACCCGCTTAGAGAGAACAGCTGCCAAGCTGATGCACAGAACTTTGACAGAGAGACTAGCCCTGGGTCCCAAGCAGCCACCTATCTCTGGAGAGTACGTACCCCACCCAGGGATTCAAGCAGGGAGTTGGCCTTGTACAACTTACGCAGGACACTGGGAGGAGATGGAGGGCCACTCTACCTGCGCTCACACTACGTGGCCCGGAGAAGTTATCACGCAGCAGAATTCAACACCCTCCCACTACACGTGTGTAGCCAAAAGAGGCGCTGGGCAGTGGGTGTTCTCAGCCCAAGAGCAGTCCTTGTTCTGGGCCGCACCTGCTCTGTGGTTCAAAGGTTCTCTGAGTCTGCTCCTTTGGAGGCATTTCAGAGCTGACGCTATCCCTGGGCTGCCGAAGCAAAGAGGCATAGCGGCCTTTCACACTGAAGGCATGGGCTTGTTTCCCATTCAGAGAGTGTATGTTGCCCCTCCCAGGCTGGAGGCGCGTTAGGTGACACCATTTGCGCCGTGCCCCTGGAAAATGCAAGTGGCTGTACCCGATTTGGGCTGCCTGGTGAAACAACTTGCAGTCACCAGCACCCTGAGTACCTTTCCTGAAGTCTGAGTCCTAGCTAGGTAAACTCGGCCTTCGGAGGCGAGAGGGGAGCAAACATGTTCAACTTGTGGGGAAAGTCTTTGACCAATGACCAGTATGCTTGTGCTTGGGCGAGGCTTAGGCAGGAGCTTTCCAACACAGGGTTTTGACCTTACCATAAGCCGTCCCTTTGGGCTGAAGCAGGCGGCGGGTCTGTGTGTATCACAGTCTGGGAAGGAGGGCCTCAGGTGAGTCTGCCAACTGACTGCCCTCCATCATAGCCAGCTGAGAAAATATGGCAAGGCTGATGGAACCCACTTACAGCGAAATGTTTCTCTTCAGAAGAGGAGATTTTGCTACCAAACGTCAGCAGCTCCTCAGAGTGCTGTTCTGGTGTAGACTAGGGAAAGATCCCACGGTCCGAAGATTAGGAACGGCTCTTTTCCAGTGGCTTCATCCGAGAGAGAGCCAGAAGGGCTGATCTCAACAAATAGGGCTGCACACCGCGAGTGCTTCGGGCAGGGCAGTCCTGAGCCAGTGTGCCACCTAAGGAATGAAAGCAAAGTTTCCTAGCCGCAGGAAAGCAGACCGAGGCCTGCTGTTTTCTCTAGGCGATTGACGTGAGCTTGAGGGTGAGGCCTGTACTACATTGTGGAAAAGCTCGGGGTCACGGCTGTCTTTCTCCCTCTCTCGGGCCCATACCCTGGGCTCAGCCATGGGGGAATGCTGAGTGGGAGAGACTGCCTCTCTGCCGGACTCAGAAGGCTTCCTCCCTTTAGGGCAAGTCCGTTTGTGTCTTACTTCGTGGAGGAGGAATGAGGGCGCCCAGAGATATTCTGACATGAAATGCCTAACGACAGAGGATCTGGAGGAGCTGGTTTGTCAGTGGAAGGAGCCAAAAAGCCTGCATTCCTAAGGCCTCGCTGAGAACTGCCAGACACTCTGCCGTCATAGGCCTAAGAACTGGAAATTGTGACGGCAAGGCAACACTTGGAATCCTAGGATGCAGTGGAAGTGCGGCTCTCAAACTGGATTGGAAGAAGCTTCCAAGCATAGTGTTCTTTCATGTACCAAAGAGAACCCAAGTGTCTGAGGCTGCTAGCGGTGTTGCTGGAGAGAACTGGCATCCCCGTGGGCCTGTCGGCTCATTTGCTCTTTCTGACCCTCGAAGGAAAGTCTTCCAAAAAGCCTTTGGGACCCGCTTAGAGAGAACAGCTGCGAAGCTGATGCACAGAACTTTGACAGAGAGACTAGCCCTGGGTCCCAAGCAGCCACCTATCTCTGGAGAGTACGTACCCCACCCAGGGATTCAAGCAGGGAGTTGGCCTTGTACAACTTACGCAGGACACTGGGAGGAGATGGAGGGCCACTCTACCTGCGCTCACACTACGTGGCCCGGAGAAGTTATCACGCAGCAGAATTCAACACCCTCCCACTACACGTGTGTAGCCAAAAGAGGCGCTGGGCAGTGGGTGTTCTCAGCCCAAGAGCAGTCCTTGTTCTGGGCCGCACCTGCTCTGTGGTTCAAAGGTTCTCTGAGTCTGCTCCTTTGGAGGCATTTCAGAGCTGACGCTATCCCTGGGCTGCCGAAGCAAAGAGGCATAGCGGCCTTTCACACTGAAGGCATGGGCTTGTTTCCCATTCAGAGAGTGTATGTTGCCCCTCCCAGGCTGGAGGCCTGTAAGGTGACACCCTTTGCGCCGAGCCCCTGGAAAATGCCAGTGGCTGTACCCGATTTGGGCTGCCTGGTGAAACAACTTGCAGTCACCAGCACCCTGAGTACCTTTCCTGAAGTCTGAGTCCTAGCTAGGTAAACTCGGCCTTCGGAGGCGAGAGGGGAGCGAACATGTTCAACTTGTGGGGAAAGTCTTTGACCAATGACCAGTATGCTTGTGCTTGGGCGAGGCTTAGGCAGGAGCTTTCCAACACAGGGTTTTGACCTTACCATAAGCCGTCCCTTTGGGCTGAAGCAGGCGGCGGGTCTGTCTGTATCACAGTCTGGGAAGGAGGGCCTCAGGTGAGTCTGCCAACTGACTGCCCTCCATCACTGCCAGCTGAGAAAATATGGCAAGGCTGATGGAACCCACTTACAGCGAAATGTTTCTCTTCAGAAGAGGAGATTTTGCTACCAAACGTCAGCAGCTCCTCAGAGTGCTGTTCTGGTGTAGACTAGGGAAAGCTCCCACGGTCCGAAGATTATGAATGGCTCTTTTCCAGTGGCTTCATCCGAGAGAGAGCCAGAAGGGCTGATCTCAACAAATAGGGCTGCACACCGCGAGTGGTTCGGGCAGGGCAGTCCTGAGCCAGTGTGCCACCTAAGGAATGAAAGCAAAGTTTCCTTGCCGCAGGAAAGCAGACCGAGGCCTGCTGTTTTCTCTAGGCGATTGACGTGAGCTTGAGGGTGAGGCCTGTACTACATTGTGGAAAAGCTCGGGGTCACGGCTGTCTTTCTCCCTCTCTCGGGCCCATACCCTGGGCTCAGCCATGGGGGAATGCTGAGTGGGAGAGACTGCCTCTCTGCCGGACTCAGAAGGCTTCCTCCCTTTAGGGCAAGTCCGTTTGTGTCTTACTTCGTGGAGGAGGAATGAGGGCGCCCAGAGATATTCTGACATGAAATGCCTAACGACAGAGGATCTGGAGGAGCTGGTTTGTCAGTGGAAGGAGCCAAAAAGCCTGCATTCCTAAGGCCTCGCTGAGAACTGCCAGACACTCTGCCGTCATAGGCCTAAGAACTGGAAATTGTGACGGCAAGGCAACACTTGGAATCCTAGGAGGCAGTGGAAGTGCGGCTCTCAAACTGGATGGAAGAAGCTTCCAAGCATAGTGTTCTTTCATGTACCAAAGAGAACCCAAGTGTCTGAGGCTGCTAGCCGTGTTGCTGGAGAGGACTGGCATCCCCGTGGGCCTGTCGGCTCATTTGCTCTTTCTGACCCTCGAAGGAAAGTCTTCCAAAAAGCCTTTGGGACCCGCTTAGAGAGAACAGCTGCCAAGCTGATGCACAGAACTTTGACAGAGAGACTAGCCCTGGGTCCCAAGCAGCCACCTATCTCTGGAGAGTACGTACCCCACCCAGGGATTCAAGCAGGGAGTTGGCCTTGTACAACTTACGCAGGACACTGGGAGGAGATGGAGGGCCACTCTACCTGCGCTCACACTACGTGGCCCGGAGAAGTTATCACGCAGCAGAATTCAGCACCCTCCCACTACACGTGTGTAGCCAAAAGAGGCGCTGGGCAGTGGGTGTTCTCAGCCCAAGAGCAGTCCTTGTTCTGGGCCGCACCTGCTCTGTGGTTCAAAGGTTCTCTGAGTCTGCTCCTTTGGAGGCATTTCAGAGCTGACGCTATCCCTGGGCTGCCGAAGCAAAGAGGCATAGCGGCCTTTCACACTGAAGGCATGGGCTTGTTTCCCATTCAGAGAGTGTATGTTGCCCCTCCCAGGCTGGAAGCGCGTTAGGTGACACCATTTGCGCCGTGCCCCTGGAAAATGCAAGTGGCTGTACCCGATTTGGGCTGCCTGGTGAAACAACTTGCAGTCACCAGCACCCTGAGAACCTTTCCTGAAGTCTGAGTCCTAGCTAGGTAAACTCGGCCTTCGGAGGCGAGAGGGGAGCAAACATGTTCAACTTGTGGGGAAAGTCTTTGACCAATGACCAGTATGCTTGTGCCTGGGCGAGGCTTAGGCAGGAGCATTCCAACACAGGGTTTTGACCTTACCATAAGCCGTCCCTTTGGGCTGAAGCAGGCGGCGGGTCTGTGTGTATCACAGTCTGGGAAGGAGGGCCTCAGGTGAGTCTGCCAACTGACTGCCCTCCATCATAGCCAGCTGAGAAAATATGGCAAGGCTGATGGAACCCACTTACAGCGCAATGTTTCTCTTCCGAAGAGGAGATTTTGCTACCAAACGTCAGCAGCTCCTCAGAGTGCTGTTCTGGTGTAGACTAGGGAAAGCTCCCACGGTCCGAAGATTATGAACGCCTCTTTTCCAGTGGCTTCATCCGAGAGAGAGCCAGAAGGGCTGATCTCAACAAATAGGGCTGCACACCGTGAGTGCTTCGGGCAGGGCAGTCCTGAGCCAGTGTGCCACCTAAGGAATGAAAGCAAAGTTTCCTAGCCGCAGGAAAGCAGACCGAGGCCTGCTGTTTTCTCTAGGCGATTGACGTGAGCTTGAGGGTGAGGCCTGTATTACACTGTGGAAAAGCTCGGGGTCACGGCTGTCTTTCTCCCTCTCTCGGGCCCATACCCTGGGCTCAGCCATGGGGGAATGCTGAGTGGGAGAGACTGCCTCTCTGCCGGACTCAGAAGGCTTGCTCCCTTTAGGGCAAGTCCGTTTGTGTCTTACTTCGTGGAGGAGGAATGAGGGCGCCCAGAGATATTCTGACATGAAATGCCTAACGACAGAGGATCTGGAGGAGCTGGTTTGTCAGTGGAAGGAGCCAAAAAGCCTGCATTCCTAAGGCCTCTCTGAGAACTGCCAGACACTCTGCCGTCATAGGCCTAAGAACTGGAAATTGTGACGGCAAGGCAACACTTGGAATCCTAGGAGGCAGTGGAAGTGCGGCTCTCAAACTGGATGGAAGAAGCTTCCAAGCATAGTGTTCTTTCATGTACCAAAGAGAACCCAAGTGTCTGAGGCTGCTAGCCGTGTTGCTGGAGAGAACTGGCATCCCCGTGGGCCTGTCGGCTCATTTCCTCTTTCTGACCCTCGAAGGAAAGTCTTCCAAAAAGCCTTTGGGACCCGCTTAGAGAGAACAGCTGCCAAGCTGATGCACAGAACTTTGACAGAGAGACTAGCCCTGGGTCCCAAGCAGCCACCTATCTCTGGAGAGTACGTAGCCCACCCAGGGATTCAAGCAGGGAGTTGGCCTTGTACAAATTACGCAGGACACTGGGAGGAGATGGAGGGCCACTCTACCTGCGCTCACACTACGTGGCCCGGAGAAGTTATCACGCAGCAGAATTCAACACCCTCCCACTACACGTGTGTAGCCAAAAGAGGCGCTGGGCAGTGGGTGTTCTCAGCCCAAGAGCAGTCCTTGTTCTGGGCCGCACCTGCTCTGTGGTTCAAAGGTTCTCTGAGTCTGCTCCTTTGGAGGCATTTCAGAGCTGACGCTATCCCTGGGCTGCCGAAGCAAAGAGGCATAGCGGCCTTTCACACTGAAGGCATGGGCTTGTTTCCCATTCAGAGAGTGTATGTTGCCCCTCCCAGGCTGGAGGCGCGTTAGGTGACACCATTTGCGCCGTGCCCCTGGAAAATGCAAGTGGCTGTACCCGATTTGGGCTGCCTGGTGAAACAACTTGCAGTCACCAGCACCCTGAGAACCTTTCCTGAAGTCTGAGTCCTAGCTAGGTAAACTCGGCCTTCGGAGGCGAGAGGGGAGCAAACATGTTCAACTTGTGGGGAAAGTCTTTGACCAATGACCAGTATGCTTGTGCTTGGGCGAGGCTTAGGCAGGAGCTTTCCAACACAGGGTTTTGACCTTACCATAAGCCGTCCCTTTGGGCTGAAGCAGGCGGCGGGTCTGTGTGTATCACAGTCTGGGAAGGAGGGCCTCAGGTGAGTCTGCCAACTGACTGCCCTCCATCATAGCCAGCTGAGAAAATATGGCAAGGCTGATGGAACCCACTTACAGCGAAATGTTTCTCTTCAGAAGAGGAGATTTTGCTACCAAACGTCAGCAGCTCCTCAGAGTGCTGTTCTGGTGTAGACTAGGGAAAGCTCCCACGGTCCGAAGATTAGGAACGGCTCTTTTCCAGTGGCTTCATCCGAGAGAGAGCCAGAAGGGCTGATCTCAACAAATAGGGCTGCACACCGCGAGTGCTTCGGGCAGGGCAGTCCTGAGCCAGTGTGCCACCTAAGGAATGAAAGCAAAGTTTCCTAGCCGCAGGAAAGCAGACCGAGGCCTGCTGTTTTCTCTAGGCGATTGACGTGAGCTTGAGGGTGAGGCCTGTATTACACTGTGGAAAAGCTCGGGGTCACGGCTGTCTTTCTCCCTCTCTCGGGCCCATACCCTGGGCTCAGCCATGGGGGAATGCTGAGTGGGAGAGACTGCCTCTCTGCCGGACTCAGAAGGCTTGCTCCCTTTAGGGCAAGTCCGTTTGTGTCTTACTTCGTGGAGGAGGAATGAGGGCGCCCAGAGATATTCTGACATGAAATGCCTAACGACAGAGGATCTGGAGGAGCTGGTTTGTCAGTGGAAGGAGCCAAAAAGCCTGCATTCCTAAGGCCTCGCTGAGAACTGCCAGACACTCTGCCGTCATAGGCCTAAGAACTGGAAATTGTGACGGCAAGGCAACACTTGGAATCCTAGGAGGCAGTGGAAGTGCGGCTCTCAAACTGGATGGAAGAAGCTTCCAAGCATAGTGTTCTTTCATGTACCAAAGAGAACCCAAGTGTCTGAGGCTGCTAGCCGTGTTGCTGGAGAGAACTGGCATCCCCGTGGGCCTGTCGGCTCATTTCCTCTTTCTGACCCTCGAAGGAAAGTCTTCCAAAAAGCCTTTGGGACCCGCTTAGAGAGAACAGCTGCCAAGCTGATGCACAGAACTTTGACAGAGAGACTAGCCCTGGGTCCCAAGCAGCCACCTATCTCTGGAGAGTACGTACCCCACCCAGGGATTCAAGCAGGGAGTTGGCCTTGTACAACTTACGCAGGACACTGGGAGGAGATGGAGGGCCACTCTACCTGCGCTCACACTACGTGGCCCGGAGAAGTTATCACGCAGCAGAATTCAACACCCTCCCACTACACGTGTGTAGCCAAAAGAGGCGCTGGGCAGTGGGTGTTCTCAGCCCAAGAGCAGTCCTTGTTCTGGGCCGCACCTGCTCTGTGGTTCAAAGGTTCTCTGAGTATGCTCCTTTGGAGGCATTTTAGAGCTGACACTATCCCTGGGCTGCCGAAGCAAAGAGGCATAGCGGCCTTTCACACTGAAGGCATGGGCTTGTTTCCCATTCAGAGAGTGTATGTTGCCCCTCCCAGGCTGGAGGCGCGTTAGGTGACACCATTTGCGCCGTGCCCCTGGAAAATGCAAGTGGCAGTACCCGATTTGGGCTGCCTGGTGAAACAACTTGCAGTCACCAGCACCCTGAGTACCTTTCCTGAAGTCTGAGTCCTAGCTAGGTAAACTCGGCCTTCGGAGGCGAGAGGGGAGCAAACATGTTCAACTTGTGGGGAAAGTCTTTGACCAATGACCAGTATGCTTGTGCTTGGGCGAGGCTTAGGCAGGAGCTTTCCAACACAGGGTTTTGACCTTACCATAAGCCGTCCCTTTGGGCTGAAGCAGGCGGCGGGTCTGTCTGTATCACAGTCTGGGAAGGAGGGCCTCAGGTGAGTCTGCCAACTGACTGCCCTCCATCATAGCCAGCTGAGAAAATATGGCAAGGCTGATGGAACCCACTTACAGCGAAATGTTTCTCTTCAGAAGAGGAGATTTTGCTACCAAACGTCAGCAGCTCCTCAGAGTGCTGTTCTGGTGTAGACTAGGGAAAGCTCCCACGGTCCGAAGATTAGGAACGGCTCTTTTCCAGTTGCTTCATCCGAGAGAGAGCCAGAAGGGCTGATCTCAACAAATAGGGCTGCACACCGCGAGTGCTTCGGGCAGGGCAGTCCTGAGCCAGTGTGCCACCTAAGGAATGAAAGCAAAGTTTCCTAGCCGCAGGAAAGCAGACCGAGGCCTGCTGTTTTCTCTAGGCGATTGACGTGAGCTTGAGGGTGAGGCCTGTACTACATTGTGGAAAAGCTCGGCGTCACGGCTGTCTTTCTCCCTCTCTCGGGCCCATACCCTGGGCTCAGCCATGGGGGAATGCTGAGTGGGAGAGACTGCCTCTCTGCCGGACTCAGAAGGCTTCCTCCCTTTAGGGCAAGTCCGTTTGTGTCTTACTTCGTGGAGGAGGAATGAGGGCGCCCAGAGATATTCTGACATGAAATGCCTAACGACAGAGGATCTGGAGGAGCTGGTTTGTCAGTGGAAGGAGCCAAAAAGCCTGCATTCCTCAGGCCTCGCTGAGAACTGCCAGACACTCTGCCGTCATAGGCCTAAGAACTGGAAATTGTGACGGCAAGGCAACACTTGGAATCCTAGGATGCAGTGGAAGTGCGGCTCTCAAACTGGATGGAATAAGCTTCCAAGCATAGTGTTCTTTCATGTACCAAAGAGAACCCAAGTGTCTGAGGCTGCTCGCAGTGTTGCTGGAGAGAACTGGCATCCCCGTGGGCCTGTCGGCTCATTTCCTCTTTCTGACCCTCGAAGGAAAGTCTTCCAAAAAGCCTTTGGGACCCGCTTAGAGAGAACAGCTGCCAAGCTGATGCACAGAACTTTGACAGAGAGACTAGCCCTGGGTCCCAAGCAGCCACCTATCTCTGGAGAGTACGTACCCCACCCAGGGATTCAAGCAGGGAGTTGGCCTTGTACAACTTACGCAGGACACTGGGAGGAGATGGAGGGCCACTCTACCTGCGCTCACACTACGTGGCCCGGAGAAGTTATCACGCAGCAGAATTCAACACCCTCCCACTACACGTGTGTAGCCAAAAGAGGCGCTGGGCAGTGGGTGTTCTCAGCCCAAGAGCAGTCCTTGTTCTGGGCCGCACCTGCTCTGTGGTTCAAAGGTTCTCTGAGTATGCTCCTTTGGAGGCATTTCAGAGCTGACGCTATCCCTGGGCTGCCGAAGCAAAGAGGCATAGCGGCCTTTCACACTGAAGGCATGGGCTTGTTTCCCATTCAGAGAGTGTATGTTGCCCCTCCCAGGCTGGAGGCGCGTTAGGTGACACCATTTGCGCCGTGCCCCTGGAAAATGCAAGTGGCTGTACCCGATTTGGGCTGCCTGGTGAAACAACTTGCAGTCACCAGCACCCTGAGTACCTTTCCTGAAGTCTGAGTCCTAGCTAGGTAAACTCGGCCTTCGGAGGCGAGAGGGGAGCAAACATGTTCAACTTGTGGGGAAAGTCTTTGACCAATGACCAGTATGCTTGTGCTTGGGCGAGGCTTAGGCAGGAGCTTTCCAACACAGGGTTTTGACCTTACCATAAGCCGTCCCTTTGGGCTGAAGCAGGCGGCGGGTCTGTCTGTATCACAGTCTGGGAAGGAGGGCCTCAGGTGAGTCTGCCAACTGACTGCCCTCCATCATAGCCAGCTGAGAAAATATGGCAAGGCTGATGGAACCCACTTACAGCGAAATGTTTCTCTTCAGAAGAGGAGATTTTGCTACCAAACGTCAGCAGCTCCTCAGAGTGCTGTTCCGGTGTAGACTAGGGAAAGCTCCCACGGTCCGAAGATTAGGAACGGCTCTTTTCCAGTTGCTTCATCCGAGAGAGAGCCAAAAGGGCTGATCTCAACAAATAGGGCTGCACACCGCGAGTGCTTCGGGCAGGGCAGTCCTGAGCCAGTGTGCCACCTAAGGAATGAAAGCAAAGTTTCCTAGCCGCAGGAAAGCAGACCGAGGCCTGCTGTTTTCTCTAGGCGATTGACGTGAGCTTGAGGGTGAGGCCTGTACTACATTGTGGAAAAGCTCGGCGTCACGGCTGTCTTTCTCCCTCTCTCGGGCCCATACCCTGGGCTCAGCCATGGGGGAATGCTGAGTGGGAGAGACTGCCTCTCTGCCGGACTCAGAAGGCTTCCTCCCTTTAGGGCAAGTCCGTTTGTGTCTTACTTCGTGGAGGAGGAATGAGGGCGCCCAGAGATATTCTGACATGAAATGCCTAACGACAGAGGATCTGGAGGAGCTGGTTTGTCAGTGGAAGGAGCCAAAAAGCCTGCATTCCTCAGGCCTCGCTGAGAACTGCCAGACACTCTGCCGTCATAGGCCTAAGAACTGGAAATTGTGACGGCAAGGCAACACTTGGAATCCTAGGAGGCAGTGGAAGTGCGGCTCTCAAACTGGATTGGAAGAAGCTTCCAAGCATAGTGTTCTTTCATGTACCAAAGAGAACCCAAGTGTCTGAGGCTGCTCGCGGTGTTGCTGGAGAGAACTGGCATCCCCGTGGGCCTGTCGGCTCATTTCCTCTTTCTGACCCTCGAAGGAAAGTCTTCCAAAAAGCCTTTGGGACCCGCTTAGAGAGAACAGCTGCCAAGCTGATGCACAGAACTTTGACAGAGAGACTAGCCCTGGGTCCCAAGCAGCCACCTATCTCTGGAGAGTACGTACCCCACCCAGGGATTCAAGCAGGGAGTTGGCCTTGTACAACTTACGCAGGACACTGGGAGGAGATGGAGGGCCACTCTACCTGCGCTCACACTACGTGGCCCGGAGAAGTTATCACGCAGCAGAATTCAACACCCTCCCACTACACGTGTGTAGCCAAAAGAGGCGCTGGGCAGTGGGTGTTCTCAGCCCAAGAGCAGTCCTTGTTCTGGGCCGCACCTGCTCTGTGGTTCAAAGGTTCTCTGAGTCTGCTCCATTGGAGGCATTTCAGAGCTGACGCTATCCCTGGGCTGCCGAAGCAAAGAGGCATAGCGGCCTTTCACACTGAAGGCATGGGCTTGTTTCCCATTCAGAGAGTGTATGTTGCCCCTCCCAGGCTGGAGGCGCGTTAGGTGACACCATTTGCGCCGTGCCCCTGGAAAATGCAAGTGGCTGTACCCGATTTGGGCTGCCTGGTGAAACAACTTGCAGTCACCAGCACCCTGAGTACCTTTCCTGAAGTCTGAGTCCTAGCTAGGTAAACTCGGCCTTCGGAGGCGAGAGGGGAGCAAACATGTTCAACTTGTGGGGAAAGTCTTTGACCAATGACCAGTATGCTTGTGCTTGGGCGAGGCTTAGGCAGGAGCTTTCCAACACAGGGTTTTGACCTTACCATAAGCCGTCCCTTTGGGCTGAAGCAGGCGGCGGGTCTGTGTGTATCACAGTCTGGGAAGGAGGGCCTCAGGTGAGTCTGCCAACTGACTGCCCTCCATCATAGCCAGCTGAGAAAATATGGCAAGGCTGATGGAACCCACTTACAGCGAAATGTTTCTCTTCAGAAGAGGAGATTTTGCTACCAAACGTCAGCAGCTCCTCAGAGTGCTGTTCTGGTGTAGACTAGGGAAAGCTCCCACGGTCCGAAGATTAGGAACGGCTCTTTTCCAGTTGCTTCATCCGAGAGAGAGCCAGAAGGGCTGATCTCAACAAATAGGGCTGCACACCGCGAGTGCTTCGGGCAGGGCAGTCCTGAGCCAGTGTGCCACCTAAGGAATGAAAGCAAAGTTTCCTAGCCGCAGGAAAGCAGACCGAGGCCTGCTGTTTTCTCTAGGCGATTGACGTGAGCTTGAGGGTGAGGCCTGTATTACACTGTGGAAAAGCTCGGGGTCACGGCTGTCTTTCTCCCTCTCTCGGGCCCATACCCTGGGCTCAGCCATGGGGGAATGCTGAGTGGGAGAGACTGCCTCTCTGCCGGACTCAGAAGGCTTGCTCCCTTTAGGGCAAGTCCGTTTGTGTCTTACTTCGTGGAGGAGGAATGAGGGCGCCCAGAGATATTCTGACATGAAATGCCTAACGACAGAGGATCTGGAGGAGCTGGTTTGTCAGTGGAAGGAGCCAAAAAGCCTGCATTCCTAAGGCCTCGCTGAGAACTGCCAGACACTCTGCCGTCATAGGCCTAAGAACTGGAAATTGTGACGGCAAGGCAACACTTGGAATCCTAGGAGGCAGTGGAAGTGCGGCTCTCAAACTGGATGGAAGAAGCTTCCAAGCATAGTGTTCTTTCATGTACCAAAGAGAACCCAAGTGTCTGAGGCTGCTAGCCGTGTTGCTGGAGAGAACTGGCATCCCCGTGGGCCTGTCGGCTCATTTGCTCTTTCTGACCCTCGAAGGAAAGTCTTCCAAAAAGCCTTTGGGACCCGCTTAGAGAGAACAGCTGCCAAGCTGATGCACAGAACTTTGACAGAGAGACTAGCCCTGGGTCCCAAGCAGCCACCTATCTCTGGAGAGTACGTACCCCACCCAGGGATTCAAGCAGGGAGTTGGCCTTGTACAACTTACGCAGGACACTGGGAGGAGATGGAGGGCCACTCTACCTGCGCTCACACTACGTGGCCCGGAGAAGTTATCACGCAGCAGAATTCAACACCCTCCCACTACACGTGTGTAGCCAAAAGAGGCGCTGGGCAGTGGGTGTTCTCAGCCCAAGAGCAGTCCTTGTTCTGGGCCGCACCTGCTCTGTGGTTCAAAGGTTCTCTGAGTATGCTCCTTTGGAGGCATTTTAGAGCTGACACTATCCCTGGGCTGCCGAAGCAAAGAGGCATAGCGGCCTTTCACACTGAAGGCATGGGCTTGTTTCCCATTCAGAGAGTGTATGTTGCCCCTCCCAGGCTGGAGGCGCGTTAGGTGACACCATTTGCGCCGTGCCCCTGGAAAATGCAAGTGGCAGTACCCGATTTGGGCTGCCTGGTGAAACAACTTGCAGTCACCAGCACCCTGAGTACCTTTCCTGAAGTCTGAGTCCTAGCTAGGTAAACTCGGCCTTCGGAGGCGAGAGGGGAGCAAACATGTTCAACTTGTGGGGAAAGTCTTTGACCAATGACCAGTATGCTTGTGCTTGGGCGAGGCTTAGGCAGGAGCTTTCCAACACAGGGTTTTGACCTTACCATAAGCCGTCCCTTTGGGCTGAAGCAGGCGGCGGGTCTGTCTGTATCACAGTCTGGGAAGGAGGGCCTCAGGTGAGTCTGCCAACTGACTGCCCTCCATCATAGCCAGCTGAGAAAATATGGCAAGGCTGATGGAACCCACTTACAGCGAAATGTTTCTCTTCAGAAGAGGAGATTTTGCTACCAAACGTCAGCAGCTCCTCAGAGTGCTGTTCTGGTGTAGACTAGGGAAAGCTCCCACGGTCCGAAGATTAGGAACGGCTCTTTTCCAGTTGCTTCATCCGAGAGAGAGCCAGAAGGGCTGATCTCAACAAATAGGGCTGCACACCGCGAGTGCTTCGGGCAGGGCAGTCCTGAGCCAGTGTGCCACCTAAGGAATGAAAGCAAAGTTTCCTAGCCGCAGGAAAGCAAACCGAGGCCTGCTGTTTTCTCTAGGCGATTGACGTGAGCTTGAGGGTGAGGCCTGTACTACATTGTGGAAAAGCTCGGCGTCACGGCTGTCTTTCTCCCTCTCTCGGGCCCATACCCTGGGCTCAGCCATGGGGGAATGCTGAGTGGGAGAGACTGCCTCTCTGCCGGACTCAGAAGGCTTCCTCCCTTTAGGGCAAGTCCGTTTGTGTCTTACTTCGTGGAGGAGGAATGAGGGCGCCCAGAGATATTCTGACATGAAATGCCTAACGACAGAGGATCTGGAGGAGCTGGTTTGTCAGTGGAAGGAGCCAAAAAGCCTGCATTCCTCAGGCCTCGCTGAGAACTGCCAGACACTCTGCCGTCATAGGCCTAAGAACTGGAAATTGTGACGGCAAGGCAACACTTGGAATCCTAGGATGCAGTGGAAGTGCGGCTCTCAAACTGGATGGAATAAGCTTCCAAGCATAGTGTTCTTTCATGTACCAAAGAGAACCCAAGTGTCTGAGGCTGCTCGCGGTGTTGCTGGAGAGAACTGGCATCCCCGTGGGCCTGTCGGCTCATTTCCTCTTTCTGACCCTCGAAGGAAAGTCTTCCAAAAAGCCTTTGGGACCCGCTTAGAGAGAACAGCTGCCAAGCTGATGCACAGAACTTTGACAGAGAGACTAGCCCTGGGTCCCAAGCAGCCACCTATCTCTGGAGAGTACGTACCCCACCCAGGGATTCAAGCAGGGAGTTGGCCTTGTACAACTTACGCAGGACACTGGGAGGAGATGGAGGGCCACTCTACCTGCGCTCACACTACGTGGCCCGGAGAAGTTATCACGCAGCAGAATTCAACACCCTCCCACTACACGTGTGTAGCCAAAAGAGGCGCTGGGCAGTGGGTGTTCTCAGCCCAAGAGCAGTCCTTGTTCTGGGCCGCACCTGCTCTGTGCTTCAAAGGTTCTCTGAGTCTGCTCCTTTGGAGGCATTTCAGAGCTGACGCTATCCCTGGGCTGCCGAAGCAAAGAGGCATAGCGGCCTTTCACACTGAAGGCATGGGCTTGTTTCCCATTCAGAGAGTGTATGTTGCCCCTCCCAGGCTGGAGGCGCGTTAGGTGACACCATTTGCGCCGTGCCCCTGGAAAATGCAAGTGGCTGTACCCGATTTGGGCTGCCTGGTGAAACAACTTGCAGTCACCAGCACCCTGAGTACCTTTCCTGAAGTCTGAGTCCTAGCTAGGTAAACTCGGCCTTCGGAGGCGAGAGGGGAGCAAACATGTTCAACTTGTGGGGAAAGTCTTTGACCAATGACCAGTATGCTTGTGCTTGGGCGAGGCTTAGGCAGGAGCTTTCCAACACAGGGTTTTGACCTTACCATAAGCCGTCCCTTTGGGCTGAAGCAGGCGGCGGGTCTGTGTGTATCACAGTCTGGGAAGGAGGGCCTCAGGTGAGTCTGCCAACTGACTGCCCTCCATCATAGCCAGCTGAGAAAATATGGCAAGGCTGATGGAACCCACTTACAGCGAAATGTTTCTCTTCAGAAGAGGAGATTTTGCTACCAAACGTCAGCAGCTCCTCAGAGTGCTGTTCCGGTGTAGACTAGGGAAAGCTCCCACGGTCCGAAGATTAGGAACGGCTCTTTTCCAGTTGCTTCATCCGAGAGAGAGCCAAAAGGGCTGATCTCAACAAATAGGGCTGCACACCGCGAGTGCTTCGGGCAGGGCAGTCCTGAGCCAGTGTGCCACCTAAGGAATGAAAGCAAAGTTTCCTAGCCGCAGGAAAGCAGACCGAGGCCTGCTGTTTTCTCTAGGCGATTGACGTGAGCTTGAGGGTGAGGCCTGTACTACATTGTGGAAAAGCTCGGCGTCACGGCTGTCTTTCTCCCTCTCTCGGGCCCATACCCTGGGCTCAGCCATGGGGGAATGCTGAGTGGGAGAGACTGCCTCTCTGCCGGACTCAGAAGGCTTCCTCCCTTTAGGGCAAGTCCGTTTGTGTCTTACTTCGTGGAGGAGGAATGAGGGCGCCCAGAGATATTCTGACATGAAATGCCTAACGACAGAGGATCTGGAGGAGCTGGTTTGTCAGTGGAAGGAGCCAAAAAGCCTGCATTCCTAAGGCCTCTCTGAGAACTGCCAGACACTCTGCCGTCATAGGCCTAAGAACTGGAAATTGTGACGGCAAGGCAACACTTGGAATCCTAGGAGGCAGTGGAAGTGCGGCTCTCAAACTGGATGGAAGAAGCTTCCAAGCATAGTGTTCTTTCATGTACCAAAGAGAACCCAAGTGTCTGAGGCTGCTAGCCGTGTTGCTGGAGAGAACTGGCATCCCCGTGGGCCTGTCGGCTCATTTCCTCTTTCTGACCCTCGAAGGAAAGTCTTCCAAAAAGCCTTTGGGACCCGCTTAGAGAGAACAGCTGCCAAGCTGATGCACAGAACTTTGACAGAGAGACTAGCCCTGGGTCCCAAGCAGCCACCTATCTCTGGAGAGTACGTAGCCCACCCAGGGATTCAAGCAGGGAGTTGGCCTTGTACAAATTACGCAGGACACTGGGAGGAGATGGAGGGCCACTCTACCTGCGCTCACACTACGTGGCCCGGAGAAGTTATCACGCAGCAGAATTCAACACCCTCCCACTACACGTGTGTAGCCAAAAGAGGCGCTGGGCAGTGGGTGTTCTCAGCCCAAGAGCAGTCCTTGTTCTGGGCCGCACCTGCTCTGTGGTTCAAAGGTTCTCTGAGTCTGCTCCTTTGGAGGCATTTCAGAGCTGACGCTATCCCTGGGCTGCCGAAGCAAAGAGGCATAGCGGCCTTTCACACTGAAGGCATGGGCTTGTTTCCCATTCAGAGAGTGTATGTTGCCCCTCCCAGGCTGGAAGCGCGTTAGGTGACACCATTTGCGCCGTGCCCCTGGAAAATGCAAGTGGCTGTACCCGATTTGGGCTGCCTGGTGAAACAACTTGCAGTCACCAGCACCCTGAGAACCTTTCCTGAAGTCTGAGTCCTAGCTAGGTAAACTTGGCCTTCGGAGGCGAGAGGGGAGCAAACATGTTCAACTTGTGGGGAAAGTCTTTGACCAATGACCAGTATGCTTGTGCCTGGGCGAGGCTTAGGCAGGAGCTTTCCAACACAGGGTTTTGACCTTACCATAAGCCGTCCCTTTGGGCTGAAGCAGGCGGCGGGTCTGTGTGTATCACAGTCTGGGAAGGAGGGCCTCAGGTGAGTCTGCCAACTGACTGCCCTCCATCATAGCCAGCTGAGAAAATATGGCAAGGCTGATGGAACCCACTTACAGCGCAATGTTTCTCTTCCGAAGAGGAGATTTTGCTACCAAACGTCAGCAGCTCCTCAGAGTGCTGTTCTGGTGTAGACTAGGGAAAGCTCCCACGGTCCGAAGATTATGAACGCCTCTTTTCCAGTGGCTTCATCCGAGAGAGAGCCAGAAGGGCTGATCTCAACAAATAGGGCTGCACACCGTGAGTGCTTCGGGCAGGGCAGTCCTGAGCCAGTGTGCCACCTAAGGAATGAAAGCAAAGTTTCCTAGCCGCAGGAAAGCAGACCGAGGCCTGCTGTTTTCTCTAGGCGATTGACGTGAGCTTGAGGGTGAGGCCTGTATTACACTGTGGAAAAGCTCGGGGTCACGGCTGTCTTTCTCCCTCTCTCGGGCCCATACCCTGGGCTCAGCCATGGGGGAATGCTGAGTGGGAGAGACTGCCTCTCTGCCGGACTCAGAAGGCTTGCTCCCTTTAGGGCAAGTCCGTTTGTGTCTTACTTCGTGGAGGAGGAATGAGGGCGCCCAGAGATATTCTGACATGAAATGCCTAACGACAGAGGATCTGGAGGAGCTGGTTTGTCAGTGGAAGGAGCCAAAAAGCCTGCATTCCTAAGGCCTCTCTGAGAACTGCCAGACACTCTGCCGTCATAGGCCTAAGAACTGGAAATTGTGACGGCAAGGCAACACTTGGAATCCTAGGAGGCAGTGGAAGTGCGGCTCTCAAACTGGATGGAAGAAGCTTCCAAGCATAGTGTTCTTTCATGTACCAAAGAGAACCCAAGTGTCTGAGGCTGCTAGCCGTGTTGCTGGAGAGAACTGGCATCCCCGTGGGCCTGTCGGCTCATTTCCTCTTTCTGACCCTCGAAGGAAAGTCTTCCAAAAAGCCTTTGGGACCCGCTTAGAGAGAACAGCTGCCAAGCTGATGCACAGAACTTTGACAGAGAGACTAGCCCTGGGTCCCAAGCAGCCACCTATCTCTGGAGAGTACGTAGCCCACCCAGGGATTCAAGCAGGGAGTTGGCCTTGTACAAATTACGCAGGACACTGGGAGGAGATGGAGGGCCACTCTACCTGCGCTCACACTACGTGGCCCGGAGAAGTTATCACGCAGCAGAATTCAACACCCTCCCACTACACGTGTGTAGCCAAAAGAGGCGCTGGGCAGTGGGTGTTCTCAGCCCAAGAGCAGTCCTTGTTCTGGGCCGCACCTGCTCTGTGGTTCAAAGGTTCTCTGAGTCTGCTCCTTTGGAGGCATTTCAGAGCTGACGCTATCCCTGGGCTGCCGAAGCAAAGAGGCATAGCGGCCTTTCACACTGAAGGCATGGGCTTGTTTCCCATTCAGAGAGTGTATGTTGCCCCTCCCAGGCTGGAGGCGCGTTAGGTGACACCATTTGCGCCGTGCCCCTGGAAAATGCAAGTGGCAGTACCCGATTTGGGCTGCCTGGTGAAACAACTTGCAGTCACCAGCACCCTGAGAACCTTTCCTGAAGTCTGAGTCCTAGCTAGGTAAACTCGGCCTTCGGAGGCGAGAGGGGAGCAAACATGTTCAACTTGTGGGGAAAGTCTTTGACCAATGACCAGTATGCTTGTGCTTGGGCGAGGCTTAGGCAGGAGCTTTCCAACACAGGGTTTTGACCTTACCATAAGCCGTCCCTTTGGGCTGAAGCAGGCGGCGGGTCTGTGTGTATCACAGTCTGGGAAGGAGGGCCTCAGGTGAGTCTGCCAACTGACTGCCCTCCATCATAGCCAGCTGAGAAAATATGGCAAGGCTGATGGAACCCACTTACAGCGAAATGTTTCTCTTCAGAAGAGGAGATTTTGCTACCAAACGTCAGCAGCTCCTCAGAGTGCTGTTCTGGTGTAGACTAGGGAAAGCTCCCACGGTCCGAAGATTAGGAACGGCTCTTTTCCAGTGGCTTCATCCGAGAGAGAGCCAGAAGGGCTGATCTCAACAAATAGGGCTGCACACCGCGAGTGCTTCGGGCAGGGCAGTCCTGAGCCAGTGTGCCACCTAAGGAATGAAAGCAAAGTTTCCTAGCCGCAGGAAAGCAGACCGAGGCCTGCTGTTTTCTCTAGGCGATTGACGTGAGCTTGAGGGTGAGGCCTGTATTACACTGTGGAAAAGCTCGGGGTCACGGCTGTCTTTCTCCCTCTCTCGGGCCCATACCCTGGGCTCAGCCATGGGGGAATGCTGAGTGGGAGAGACTGCCTCTCTGCCGGACTCAGAAGGCTTGCTCCCTTTAGGGCAAGTCCGTTTGTGTCTTACTTCGTGGAGGAGGAATGAGGGCGCCCAGAGATATTCTGACATGAAATGCCTAACGACAGAGGATCTGGAGGAGCTGGTTTGTCAGTGGAAGGAGCCAAAAAGCCTGCATTCCTAAGGCCTCGCTGAGAACTGCCAGACACTCTGCCGTCATAGGCCTAAGAACTGGAAATTGTGACGGCAAGGCAACACTTGGAATCCTAGGAGGCAGTGGAAGTGCGGCTCTCAAACTGGATGGAAGAAGCTTCCAAGCATAGTGTTCTTTCATGTACCAAAGAGAACCCAAGTGTCTGAGGCTGCTAGCCGTGTTGCTGGAGAGAACTGGCATCCCCGTGGGCCTGTCGGCTCATTTCCTCTTTCTGACCCTCGAAGGAAAGTCTTCCAAAAAGCCTTTGGGACCCGCTTAGAGAGAACAGCTGCCAAGCTGATGCACAGAACTTTGACAGAGAGACTAGCCCTGGGTCCCAAGCAGCCACCTATCTCTGGAGAGTACGTACCCCACCCAGGGATTCAAGCAGGGAGTTGGCCTTGTACAACTTACGCAGGACACTGGGAGGAGATGGAGGGCCACTCTACCTGCGCTCACACTACGTGGCCCGGAGAAGTTATCACGCAGCAGAATTCAACACCCTCCCACTACACGTGTGTAGCCAAAAGAGGCGCTGGGCAGTGGGTGTTCTCAGCCCAAGAGCAGTCCTTGTTCTGGGCCGCACCTGCTCTGTGGTTCAAAGGTTCTCTGAGTATGCTCCTTTGGAGGCATTTTAGAGCTGACACTATCCCTGGGCTGCCGAAGCAAAGAGGCATAGCGGCCTTTCACACTGAAGGCATGGGCTTGTTTCCCATTCAGAGAGTGTATGTTGCCCCTCCCAGGCTGGAGGCGCGTTAGGTGACACCATTTGCGCCGTGCCCCTGGAAAATGCAAGTGGCAGTACCCGATTTGGGCTGCCTGGTGAAACAACTTGCAGTCACCAGCACCCTGAGTACCTTTCCTGAAGTCTGAGTCCTAGCTAGGTAAACTCGGCCTTCGGAGGCGAGAGGGGAGCAAACATGTTCAACTTGTGGGGAAAGTCTTTGACCAATGACCAGTATGCTTGTGCTTGGGCGAGGCTTAGGCAGGAGCTTTCCAACACAGGGTTTTGACCTTACCATAAGCCGTCCCTTTGGGCTGAAGCAGGCGGCGGGTCTGTGTGTATCACAGTCTGGGAAGGAGGGCCTCAGGTGAGTCTGCCAACTGACTGCCCTCCATCATAGCCAGCTGAGAAAATATGGCAAGGCTGATGGAACCCACTTACAGCGAAATGTTTCTCTTCAGAAGAGGAGATTTTGCTACCAAACGTCAGCAGCTCCTCAGAGTGCTGTTCTGGTGTAGACTAGGGAAAGCTCCCACGGTCCGAAGATTAGGAACGGCTCTTTTCCAGTTGCTTCATCCGAGAGAGAGCCAGAAGGGCTGATCTCAACAAATAGGGCTGCACACCGCGAGTGCTTCGGGCAGGGCAGTCCTGAGCCAGTGTGCCACCTAAGGAATGAAAGCAAAGTTTCCTAGCCGCAGGAAAGCAGACCGAGGCCTGCTGTTTTCTCTAGGCGATTGACGTGAGCTTGAGGGTGAGGCCTGTACTACATTGTGGAAAAGCTCGGCGTCACGGCTGTCTTTCTCCCTCTCTCGGGCCCATACCCTGGGCTCAGCCATGGGGGAATGCTGAGTGGGAGAGACTGCCTCTCTGCCGGACTCAGAAGGCTTCCTCCCTTTAGGGCAAGTCCGTTTGTGTCTTACTTCGTGGAGGAGGAATGAGGGCGCCCAGAGATATTCTGACATGAAATGCCTAACGACAGAGGATCTGGAGGAGCTGGTTTGTCAGTGGAAGGAGCCAAAAAGCCTGCATTCCTCAGGCCTCGCTGAGAACTGCCAGACACTCTGCCGTCATAGGCCTAAGAACTGGAAATTGTGACGGCAAGGCAACACTTGGAATCCTAGGATGCAGTGGAAGTGCGGCTCTCAAACTGGATGGAATAAGCTTCCAAGCATAGTGTTCTTTCATGTACCAAAGAGAACCCAAGTGTCTGAGGCTGCTCGCGGTGTTGCTGGAGAGAACTGGCATCCCCGTGGGCCTGTCGGCTCATTTCCTCTTTCTGACCCTCGAAGGAAAGTCTTCCAAAAAGCCTTTGGGACCCGCTTAGAGAGAACAGCTGCCAAGCTGATGCACAGAACTTTGACAGAGAGACTAGCCCTGGGTCCCAAGCAGCCACCTATCTCTGGAGAGTACGTACCCCACCCAGGGATTCAAGCAGGGAGTTGGCCTTGTACAACTTACGCAGGACACTGGGAGGAGATGGAGGGCCACTCTACCTGCGCTCACACTACGTGGCCCGGAGAAGTTATCACGCAGCAGAATTCAACACCCTCCCACTACACGTGTGTAGCCAAAAGAGGCGCTGGGCAGTGGGTGTTCTCAGCCCAAGAGCAGTCCTTGTTCTGGGCCGCACCTGCTCTGTGGTTCAAAGGTTCTCTGAGTCTGCTCCTTTGGAGGCATTTCAGAGCTGACGCTATCCCTGGGCTGCCGAAGCAAAGAGGCATAGCGGCCTTTCACACTGAAGGCATGGGCTTGTTTCCCATTCAGAGAGTGTATGTTGCCCCTCCCAGGCTGGAGGCGCGTTAGGTGACACCATTTGCGCCGTGCCCCTGGAAAATGCAAGTGGCTGTACCCGATTTGGGCTGCCTGGTGAAACAACTTGCAGTCACCAGCACCCTGAGTACCTTTCCTGAAGTCTGAGTCCTAGCTAGGTAAACTCGGCCTTCGGAGGCGAGAGGGGAGCAAACATGTTCAACTTGTGGGGAAAGTCTTTGACCAATGACCAGTATGCTTGTGCTTGGGCGAGGCTTAGGCAGGAGCTTTCCAACACAGGGTTTTGACCTTACCATAAGCCGTCCCTTTGGGCTGAAGCAGGCGGCGGGTCTGTCTGTATCACAGTCTGGGAAGGAGGGCCTCAGGTGAGTCTGCCAACTGACTGCCCTCCATCATAGCCAGCTGAGAAAATATGGCAAGGCTGATGGAACCCACTTACAGCGAAATGTTTCTCTTCAGAAGAGGAGATTTTGCTACCAAACGTCAGCAGCTCCTCAGAGTGCTGTTCTGGTGTAGACTAGGGAAAGCTCCCACGGTCCGAAGATTAGGAACGGCTCTTTTCCAGTTGCTTCATCCAAGAGAGAGCCAGAAGGGCTGATCTCAACAAATAGGGCTGCACACCGCGAGTGCTTCGGGCAGGGCAGTCCTGAGCCAGTGTGCCACCTAAGGAATGAAAGCAAAGTTTCCTAGCCGCAGGAAAGCAGACCGAGGCCTGCTGTTTTCTCTAGGCGATTGACGTGAGCTTGAGGGTGAGGCCTGTACTACATTGTGGAAAAGCTCGGCGTCACGGCTGTCTTTCTCCCTCTCTCGGGCCCATACCCTGGGCTCAGCCATGGGGGAATGCTGAGTGGGAGAGACTGCCTCTCTGCCGGACTCAGAAGGCTTCCTCCCTTTAGGGCAAGTCCGTTTGTGTCTTACTTCGTGGAGGAGGAATGAGGGCGCCCAGAGATATTCTGACATGAAATGCCTAACGACAGAGGATCTGGAGGAGCTGGTTTGTCAGTGGAAGGAGCCAAAAAGCCTGCATTCCTCAGGCCTCGCTGAGAACTGCCAGACACTCTGCCGTCATAGGCCTAAGAACTGGAAATTGTGACGGCAAGGCAACACTTGGAATCCTAGGATGCAGTGGAAGTGCGGCTCTCAAACTGGATGGAATAAGCTTCCAAGCATAGTGTTCTTTCATGTACCAAAGAGAACCCAAGTGTCTGAGGCTGCTCGCGGTGTTGCTGGAGAGAACTGGCATCCCCGTGGGCCTGTCGGCTCATTTCCTCTTTCTGACCCTCGAAGGAAAGTCTTCCAAAAAGCCTTTGGGACCCGCTTAGAGAGAACAGCTGCCAAGCTGATGCACAGAACTTTGACAGAGAGACTAGCCCTGGGTCCCAAGCAGCCACCTATCTCTGGAGAGTACGTACCCCACCCAGGGATTCAAGCAGGGAGTTGGCCTTGTACAACTTACGCAGGACACTGGGAGGAGATGGAGGGCCACTCTACCTGCGCTCACACTACGTGGCCCGGAGAAGTTATCACGCAGCAGAATTCAACACCCTCCCACTACACGTGTGTAGCCAAAAGAGGCGCTGGGCAGTGGGTGTTCTCAGCCCAAGAGCAGTCCTTGTTCTGGGCCGCACCTGCTCTGTGGTTCAAAGGTTCTCTGAGTCTGCTCCTTTGGAGGCATTTCAGAGCTGACGCTATCCCTGGGCTGCCGAAGCAAAGAGGCATAGCGGCCTTTCACACTGAAGGCATGGGCTTGTTTCCCATTCAGAGAGTGTATGTTGCCCCTCCCAGGCTGGAGGCGCGTTAGGTGACACCATTTGCGCCGTGCCCCTGGAAAATGCAAGTGGCTGTACCCGATTTGGGCTGCCTGGTGAAACAACTTGCAGTCACCAGCACCCTGAGTACCTTTCCTGAAGTCTGAGTCCTAGCTAGGTAAACTCGGCCTTCGGAGGCGAGAGGGGAGCAAACATGTTCAACTTGTGGGGAAAGTCTTTGACCAATGACCAGTATGCTTGTGCTTGGGCGAGGCTTAGGCAGGAGCTTTCCAACACAGGGTTTTGACCTTACCATAAGCCGTCCCTTTGGGCTGAAGCAGGCGGCGGGTCTGTCTGTATCACAGTCTGGGAAGGAGGGCCTCAGGTGAGTCTGCCAACTGACTGCCCTCCATCATAGCCAGCTGAGAAAATATGGCAAGGCTGATGGAACCCACTTACAGCGAAATGTTTCTCTTCAGAAGAGGAGATTTTGCTACCAAACGTCAGCAGCTCCTCAGAGTGCTGTTCCGGTGTAGACTAGGGAAAGCTCCCACGGTCCGAAGATTAGGAACGGCTCTTTTCCAGTTGCTTCATCCGAGAGAGAGCCAAAAGGGCTGATCTCAACAAATAGGGCTGCACACCGCGAGTGCTTCGGGCAGGGCAGTCCTGAGCCAGTGTGCCACCTAAGGAATGAAAGCAAAGTTTCCTAGCCGCAGGAAAGCAGACCGAGGCCTGCTGTTTTCTCTAGGCGATTGACGTGAGCTTGAGGGTGAGGCCTGTACTACATTGTGGAAAAGCTCGGCGTCACGGCTGTCTTTCTCCCTCTCTCGGGCCCATACCCTGGGCTCAGCCATGGGGGAATGCTGAGTGGGAGAGACTGCCTCTCTGCCGGACTCAGAAGGCTTCCTCCCTTTAGGGCAAGTCCGTTTGTGTCTTACTTCGTGGAGGAGGAATGAGGGCGCCCAGAGATATTCTGACATGAAATGCCTAACGACAGAGGATCTGGAGGAGCTGGTTTGTCAGTGGAAGGAGCCAAAAAGCCTGCATTCCTCAGGCCTCGCTGAGAACTGCCAGACACTCTGCCGTCATAGGCCTAAGAACTGGAAATTGTGACGGCAAGGCAACACTTGGAATCCTAGGAGGCAGTGGAAGTGCGGCTCTCAAACTGGATTGGAAGAAGCTTCCAAGCATAGTGTTCTTTCATGTACCAAAGAGAACCCAAGTGTCTGAGGCTGTTCGCGGTGTTGCTGGAGAGAACTGGCATCCCCGTGGGCCTGTCGGCTCATTTCCTCTTTCTGACCCTCGAAGGAAAGTCTTCCAAAAAGCCTTTGGGACCCGCTTAGAGAGAACAGCTGCCAAGCTGATGCACAGAACTTTGACAGAGAGACTAGCCCTGGGTCCCAAGCAGCCACCTATCTCTGGAGAGTACGTACCCCACCCAGGGATTCAAGCAGGGAGTTGGCCTTGTACAACTTACGCAGGACACTGGGAGGAGATGGAGGGCCACTCTACCTGCGCTCACACTACGTGGCCCGGAGAAGTTATCACGCAGCAGAATTCAACACCCTCCCACTACACGTGTGTAGCCAAAAGAGGCGCTGGGCAGTGGGTGTTCTCAGCCCAAGAGCAGTCCTTGTTCTGGGCCGCACCTGCTCTGTGGTTCAAAGGTTCTCTGAGTCTGCTCCATTGGAGGCATTTCAGAGCTGACGCTATCCCTGGGCTGCCGAAGCAAAGAGGCATAGCGGCCTTTCACACTGAAGGCATGGGCTTGTTTCCCATTCAGAGAGTGTATGTTGCCCCTCCCAGGCTGGAGGCGCGTTAGGTGACACCATTTGCGCCGTGCCCCTGGAAAATGCAAGTGGCTGTACCCGATTTGGGCTGCCTGGTGAAACAACTTGCAGTCACCAGCACCCTGAGTACCTTTCCTGAAGTCTGAGTCCTAGCTAGGTAAACTCGGCCTTCGGAGGCGAGAGGGGAGCAAACATGTTCAACTTGTGGGGAAAGTCTTTGACCAATGACCAGTATGCTTGTGCTTGGGCGAGGCTTAGGCAGGAGCTTTCCAACACAGGGTTTTGACCTTACCATAAGCCGTCCCTTTGGGCTGAAGCAGGCGGCGGGTCTGTCTGTATCACAGTCTGGGAAGGAGGGCCTCAGGTGAGTCTGCCAACTGACTGCCCTCCATCATAGCCAGCTGAGAAAATATGGCAAGGCTGATGGAACCCACTTACAGCGAAATGTTTCTCTTCAGAAGAGGAGATTTTGCTACCAAACGTCAGCAGCTCCTCAGAGTGCTGTTCTGGTGTAGACTAGGGAAAGCTCCCACGGTCCGAAGATTAGGAACGGCTCTTTTCCAGTTGCTTCATCCGAGAGAGAGCCAGAAGGGCTGATCTCAACAAATAGGGCTGCACACCGCGAGTGCTTCGGGCAGGGCAGTCCTGAGCCAGTGTGCCACCTAAGGAATGAAAGCAAAGTTTCCTAGCCGCAGGAAAGCAGACCGAGGCCTGCTGTTTTCTCTAGGCGATTGACGTGAGCTTGAGGGTGAGGCCTGTATTACACTGTGGAAAAGCTCGGGGTCACGGCTGTCTTTCTCCCTCTCTCGGGCCCATACCCTGGGCTCAGCCATGGGGGAATGCTGAGTGGGAGAGACTGCCTCTCTGCCGGACTCAGAAGGCTTGCTCCCTTTAGGGCAAGTCCGTTTGTGTCTTACTTCGTGGAGGAGGAATGAGGGCGCCCAGAGATATTCTGACATGAAATGCCTAACGACAGAGGATCTGGAGGAGCTGGTTTGTCAGTGGAAGGAGCCAAAAAGCCTGCATTCCTAAGGCCTCGCTGAGAACTGCCAGACACTCTGCCGTCATAGGCCTAAGAACTGGAAATTGTGACGGCAAGGCAACACTTGGAATCCTAGGAGGCAGTGGAAGTGCGGCTCTCAAACTGGATGGAAGAAGCTTCCAAGCATAGTGTTCTTTCATGTACCAAAGAGAACCCAAGTGTCTGAGGCTGCTAGCCGTGTTGCTGGAGAGAACTGGCATCCCCGTGGGCCTGTCGGCTCATTTCCTCTTTCTGACCCTCGAAGGAAAGTCTTCCAAAAAGCCTTTGGGACCCGCTTAGAGAGAACAGCTGCCAAGCTGATGCACAGAACTTTGACAGAGAGACTAGCCCTGGGTCCCAAGCAGCCACCTATCTCTGGAGAGTACGTACCCCACCCAGGGATTCAAGCAGGGAGTTGGCCTTGTACAACTTACGCAGGACACTGGGAGGAGATGGAGGGCCACTCTACCTGCGCTCACACTACGTGGCCCGGAGAAGTTATCACGCAGCAGAATTCAACACCCTCCCACTACACGTGTGTAGCCAAAAGAGGCGCTGGGCAGTGGGTGTTCTCAGCCCAAGAGCAGTCCTTGTTCTGGGCCGCACCTGCTCTGTGGTTCAAAGGTTCTCTGAGTATGCTCCTTTGGAGGCATTTTAGAGCTGACACTATCCCTGGGCTGCCGAAGCAAAGAGGCATAGCGGCCTTTCACACTGAAGGCATGGGCTTGTTTCCCATTCAGAGAGTGTATGTTGCCCCTCCCAGGCTGGAGGCGCGTTAGGTGACACCATTTGCGCCGTGCCCCTGGAAAATGCAAGTGGCAGTACCCGATTTGGGCTGCCTGGTGAAACAACTTGCAGTCACCAGCACCCTGAGTACCTTTCCTGAAGTCTGAGTCCTAGCTAGGTAAACTCGGCCTTCGGAGGCGAGAGGGGAGCAAACATGTTCAACTTGTGGGGAAAGTCTTTGACCAATGACCAGTATGCTTGTGCTTGGGCGAGGCTTAGGCAGGAGCTTTCCAACACAGGGTTTTGACCTTACCATAAGCCGTCCCTTTGGGCTGAAGCAGGCGGCGGGTCTGTGTGTATCACAGTCTGGGAAGGAGGGCCTCAGGTGAGTCTGCCAACTGACTGCCCTCCATCATAGCCAGCTGAGAAAATATGGCAAGGCTGATGGAACCCACTTACAGCGAAATGTTTCTCTTCAGAAGAGGAGATTTTGCTACCAAACGTCAGCAGCTCCTCAGAGTGCTGTTCTGGTGTAGACTAGGGAAAGCTCCCACGGTCCGAAGATTAGGAACGGCTCTTTTCCAGTTGCTTCATCCGAGAGAGAGCCAGAAGGGCTGATCTCAACAAATAGGGCTGCACACCGCGAGTGCTTCGGGCAGGGCAGTCCTGAGCCAGTGTGCCACCTAAGGAATGAAAGCAAAGTTTCCTAGCCGCAGGAAAGCAGACCGAGGCCTGCTGTTTTCTCTAGGCGATTGACGTGAGCTTGAGGGTGAGGCCTGTACTACATTGTGGAAAAGCTCGGCGTCACGGCTGTCTTTCTCCCTCTCTCGGGCCCATACCCTGGGCTCAGCCATGGGGGAATGCTGAGTGGGAGAGACTGCCTCTCTGCCGGACTCAGAAGGCTTCCTCCCTTTAGGGCAAGTCCGTTTGTGTCTTACTTCGTGGAGGAGGAATGAGGGCGCCCAGAGATATTCTGACATGAAATGCCTAACGACAGAGGATCTGGAGGAGCTGGTTTGTCAGTGGAAGGAGCCAAAAAGCCTGCATTCCTCAGGCCTCGCTGAGAACTGCCAGACACTCTGCCGTCATAGGCCTAAGAACTGGAAATTGTGACGGCAAGGCAACACTTGGAATCCTAGGATGCAGTGGAAGTGCGGCTCTCAAACTGGATGGAATAAGCTTCCAAGCATAGTGTTCTTTCATGTACCAAAGAGAACCCAAGTGTCTGAGGCTGCTCGCGGTGTTGCTGGAGAGAACTGGCATCCCCGTGGGCCTGTCGGCTCATTTCCTCTTTCTGACCCTCGAAGGAAAGTCTTCCAAAAAGCCTTTGGGACCCGCTTAGAGAGAACAGCTGCCAAGCTGATGCACAGAACTTTGACAGAGAGACTAGCCCTGGGTCCCAAGCAGCCACCTATCTCTGGAGAGTACGTACCCCACCCAGGGATTCAAGCAGGGAGTTGGCCTTGTACAACTTACGCAGGACACTGGGAGGAGATGGAGGGCCACTCTACCTGCGCTCACACTACGTGGCCCGGAGAAGTTATCACGCAGCAGAATTCAACACCCTCCCACTACACGTGTGTAGCCAAAAGAGGCGCTGGGCAGTGGGTGTTCTCAGCCCAAGAGCAGTCCTTGTTCTGGGCCGCACCTGCTCTGTGGTTCAAAGGTTCTCTGAGTCTGCTCCTTTGGAGGCATTTCAGAGCTGACGCTATCCCTGGGCTGCCGAAGCAAAGAGGCATAGCGGCCTTTCACACTGAAGGCATGGGCTTGTTTCCCATTCAGAGAGTGTATGTTGCCCCTCCCAGGCTGGAGGCGCGTTAGGTGACTCCATTTGCGCCGTGCCCCTGGAAAATGCAAGTGGCTGTACCCGATTTGGGCTGCCTGGTGAAACAACTTGCAGTCACCAGCACCCTGAGTACCTTTCCTGAAGTCTGAGTCCTAGCTAGGTAAACTCGGCCTTCGGAGGCGAGAGGGGAGCAAACATGTTCAACTTGTGGGGAAAGTCTTTGACCAATGACCAGTATGCTTGTGCTTGGGCGAGGCTTAGGCAGGAGCTTTCCAACACAGGGTTTTGACCTTACCATAAGCCGTCCCTTTGGGCTGAAGCAGGCGGCGGGTCTGTGTGTATCACAGTCTGGGAAGGAGGGCCTCAGGTGAGTCTGCCAACTGACTGCCCTCCATCATAGCCAGCTGAGAAAATATGGCAAGGCTGATGGAACCCACTTACAGCGAAATGTTTCTCTTCAGAAGAGGAGATTTTGCTACCAAACGTCAGCAGCTCCTCAGAGTGCTGTTCCGGTGTAGACTAGGGAAAGCTCCCACGGTCCGAAGATTAGGAACGGCTCTTTTCCAGTTGCTTCATCCGAGAGAGAGCCAAAAGGGCTGATCTCAACAAATAGGGCTGCACACCGCGAGTGCTTCGGGCAGGGCAGTCCTGAGCCAGTGTGCCACCTAAGGAATGAAAGCAAAGTTTCCTAGCCGCAGGAAAGCAGACCGAGGCCTGCTGTTTTCTCTAGGCGATTGACGTGAGCTTGAGGGTGAGGCCTGTACTACATTGTGGAAAAGCTCGGCGTCACGGCTGTCTTTCTCCCTCTCTCGGGCCCATACCCTGGGCTCAGCCATGGGGGAATGCTGAGTGGGAGAGACTGCCTCTCTGCCGGACTCAGAAGGCTGCCTCCCTTTAGGGCAAGTCCGCTTGTGTCTTACTTCGTGGAGGAGGAATGAGGGCGCCCAGAGATATTCTGACATGAAATGCCTAACGACAGAGGATCTGGAGGAGCTGGTTTGTCAGTGGAAGGAGCCAAAAAGCCTGCATTCCTAAGGCCTCGCTGAGAACTGCCAGACACTCTGCCGTCATAGGCCTAAGAACTGGAAATTGTGACGGCAAGGCAACACTTGGAATCCTAGGAGGCAGTGGAAGTGCGGCTCTCAAACTGGATGGAAGAAGCTTCCAAGCATAGTGTTCTTTCATGTACCAAAGAGAACCCAAGTGTCTGAGGCTGCTAGCCGTGCTGCTGGAGAGAACTGGCATCCCCGTGGGCCTGTCGGCTCATTTGCTCTTTCTGACCCTCGAAGGAAAGTCTTCCAAAAAGCCTTTGGGACCCGCTTAGAGAGAACAGCTGCCAAGCTGATGCACAGAACTTTGACAGAGAGACTAGCCCTGGGTCCCAAGCAGCCACCTATCTCTGGAGAGTACGTACCCCACCCAGGGATTCAAGCAGGGAGTTGGCCTTGTACAACTTAGGCAGGACACTGGGAGGAGATGGAGGGCCACTCTACCTGCGCTCACACTACGTGGCCCGGAGAAGTTATCACGCAGCAGAATTCAGCACCCTCCCACTACACGTGTGTAGCCAAAAGCGGCGCTGGGCAGTGGGTGTTCTCAGCCCAAGAGCAGTCCTTGTTCTGGGCCGCACCTACTCTGTGGTTCAAAGGTTCTCTGAGTCTGCTCCTTTGGAGGCATTTCAGAGCTGACGCTATCCCTGGGCTGCCGAAGCAAAGAGGCATAGCGGCCTTTCACACTGAAGGCATGGGCTTGTTTCCCATTCAGAGAGTGTATGTTGCCCCTCCCAGGCTGGAGGCCTGTAAGGTGACACCCTTTGCGCCGTGCCCCTGGAAAATGCCAGTGGCTGTACCCGATTTGGGCTGCCTGGTGAAACAACTTGCAGTCACCAGCACCCTGAGTACCTTTCCTGAAGTCTGAGTCCTAGCTAGGTAAACTCGGCCTTCGGAGGCGAGAGGGGAGCAAACATGTTCAACTTGTGGGGAAAGTCTTTGACCAATGACCAGTATGCTTGTGCCTGGGCGAGGCTTAGGCAGGAGCTTTCCAACACAGGGTTTTGACCTTACCATAAGCCGTCCCTTTGGGCTGAAGCAGGCGGCGGGTCTGTCTGTATCACAGTCTGGGAAGGAGGGCCTCAGGTGAGTCTGCCAACTGACTGCCCTCCACCATAGCCAGCTGAGAAAATATGGCAAGGCTGATGGAACCCACTTACAGCGCAATGTTTCTCTTCCGAAGAGGAGATTTTGCTACCAAACGTCAGCAGCTCCTCAGAGTGCTGTTCTGGTGTAGACTAGGGAAAGCTCCCACGGTCCGAAGATTAGGAACGGCTCTTTTCCAGTGGCTTCATCCGAGAGAGAGCCAGAAGGGCTGATCTCAACAAATAGGGCTGCACACCGCGAGTGCTTCGGGCAGGGCAGTCCCGAGCCAGTGTGCCACCTAAGGAATGAAAGCAAAGTTTCCTAGCCGCAGGAAAGCAGACCGAGGCCTGCTGTTTTCTCTAGGCGATTGACGTGAGCTTGAGGGTGAGGCCTGTACTACATTGTGGAAAAGCTCGGGGTCACGGCTGTCTTTCTCCCTCTCTCGGGCCCATACCCTGGGCTCAGCCATGGGGGAATGCTGAGTGGGAGAGACTGCCTCTCTGCCGGACTCAGAAGGCTGCCTCCCTTTAGGGCAAGTCCGCTTGTGTCTTACTTCGTGGAGGAGGAATGAGGGCGCCCAGAGATATTCTGACATGAAATGCCTAACGACAGAGGATCTGGAGGAGCTGGTTTGTCAGTGGAAGGAGCCAAAAAGCCTGCATTCCTAAGGCCTCGCTGAGAACTGCCAGACACTCTGCCGTCATAGGCCTAAGAACTGGAAATTGTGACGGCAAGGCAACACTTGTAATCCTAGGAGGCAGTGGAAGTGCGGCTCTCAAACTGGATGGAAGAAGCTTCCAAGCATAGTGTTCTTTCATGTACCAAAGAGAACCCAAGTGTCTGAGGCTGCTAGCCGTGCTGCTGGAGAGAACTGGCATCCCCGTGGGCCTGTCGGCTCATTTGCTCTTTCTGACCCTCGAAGGAAAGTCTTCCAAAAAGCCTTTGGGACCCGCTTAGAGAGAACAGCTGCCAAGCTGATGCACAGAACTTTGACAGAGAGACTAGCCCTGGGTCCCAAGCAGCCACCTATCTCTGGAGAGTACGTACCCCACCCAGGGATTCAAGCAGGGAGTTGGCCTTGTACAACTTACGCAGGACACTGGGAGGAGATGGAGGGCCACTCTACCTGCGCTCACACTACGTGGCCCGGAGAAGTTATCACGCAGCAGAATTCAGCACCCTCCCACTACACGTGTGTAGCCAAAAGCGGCGCTGGGCAGTGGGTGTTCTCAGCCCAAGAGCAGTCCTTGTTCTGGGCCGCACCTGCTCTGTGGTTCAAAGGTTCTCTGAGTCTGCTCCTTTGGAGGCATTTCAGAGCTGACGCTATCCCTGGGCTGCCGAAGCAAAGAGGCATAGCGGCCTTTCACACTGAAGGCATGGGCTTGTTTCCCATTCAGAGAGTGTATGTTGCCCCTCCCAGGCTGGAGGCCTGTACGGTGACACCCTTTGCGCCGTGCCCCTGGAAAATGCCAGTGGCTGTACCCGATTTGGGCTGCCTGGTGAAACAACTTGCCGTCACCAGCACCCTGAGTACCTTTCCTGAAGTCTGAGTCCTAGCTAGGTAAACTCGGCCTTCGGAGGCGAGAGGGGAGCAAACATGTTCAACTTGTGGGGAAAGTCTTTGACCAATGACCAGTATGCTTGTGCCTGGGCGAGGCTTAGGCAGGAGCTTTCCAACACAGGGTTTTGACCTTACCATAAGCCGTCCCTTTGGGCTGAAGCAGGCGGCGGGTCTGTCTGTATCACAGTCTGGGAAGGAGGGCCTCAGGTGAGTCTGCCAACTGACTGCCCTCCACCATAGCCAGCTGAGAAAATATGGCAAGGCTGATGGAACCCACTTACAGCGCAATGTTTCTCTTCCGAAGAGGAGATTTTGCTACCAAACGTCAGCAGCTCCTCAGAGTGCTGTTCTGGTGTAGACTAGGGAAAGCTCCCACGGTCCGAAGATTAGGAACGGCTCTTTTCCAGTGGCTTCATCCGAGAGAGACCCAGAAGGGCTGATCTCAACAAATAGGGCTGCACACCGCGAGTGCTTCGGGCAGGGCAGTCCCGAGCCAGTGTGCCACCTAAGGAATGAAAGCAAAGTTTCCTAGCCGCAGGAAAGCAGACCGAGGCCTGCTGTTTTCTCTAGGCGATTGACGTGAGCTTGAGGGTGAGGCCTGTACTACATTGTGGAAAAGCTCGGGGTCACGGCTGTCTTTCTCCCTCTCTCGGGCCCATACCCTGGGCTCAGCCATGGGGGAATGCTGAGTGGGAGAGACTGCCTCTCTGCCGGACTCAGAAGGCTGCCTCCCTTTAGGGCAAGTCCGCTTGTGTCTTACTTCGTGGAGGAGGAATGAGGGCGCCCAGAGATATTCTGACATGAAATGCCTAACGACAGAGGATCTGGAGGAGCTGGTTTGTCAGTGGAAGGAGCCAAAAAGCCTGCATTCCTAAGGCCTCGCTGAGAACTGCCAGACACTCTGCCGTCATAGGCCTAAGAACTGGAAATTGTGACGGCAAGGCAACACTTGGAATCCTAGGAGGCAGTGGAAGTGCGGCTCTCAAACTGGATGGAAGAAGCTTGCAAGCATAGTGTTCTTTCATGTACCAAAGAGAACCCAAGTGTCTGAGGCTGCTAGCCGTGTTGCTGGAGAGAACTGGCATCCCCGTGGGCCTGTCGGCTCATTTGCTCTTTCTGACCCTCGAAGGAAAGTCTTCCAAAAAGCCTTTGGGACCCGCTTAGAGAGAACAGCTGCCAAGCTGATGCACACAACTTTGACAGAGAGACTAGCCCTGGGTCCCAAGCAGCCACCTATCTCTGGAGAGTACGTACCCCACCCAGGGATTCAAGCAGGGAGTTGGCCTTGTACAACTTACGCAGGACACTGGGAGGAGATGGAGGGCCACTCTACCTGCGCTCACACTACGTGGCCCGGAGAAGTTATCACGCAGCAGAATTCAGCACCCTCCCACTACACGTGTGTAGCCAAAAGCGGCGCTGGGCAGTGGGTGTTCTCAGCCCAAGAGCAGTCCTTGTTCTGGGCCGCACCTGCTCTGTGCTTCAAAGGTTCTCTGAGTCTGCTCCTTTGGAGGCATTTCAGAGCTGACGCTATCCCTGGGCTGCCGAAGCAAAGAGGCATAGCGGCCTTTCACACTGAAGGCATGGGCTTGTTTCCCATTCAGAGAGTGTATGTTGCCCCTCCCAGGCTGGAGGCCTGTAAGGTGACACCCTTTGCGCCGTGCCCCTGGAAAATGCCAGTGGCTGTACCCGATTTGGGCTGCCTGGTGAAACAACTTGCCGTCACCAGCACCCTGAGTACCTTTCCTGAAGTCTGAGTCCTAGCTAGGTAAACTCGGCCTTCGGAGGCGAGAGGGGAGCAAACATGTTCAACTTGTGGGGAAAGTCTTTGACCAATGACCAGTATGCTTGTGCCTGGGCGAGGCTTAGGCAGGAGCTTTCCAACACAGGGTTTTGACCTTACCATAAGCCGTCCCTTTGGGCTGAAGCAGGCGGCGGGTCTGTCTGTATCACAGTCTGGGAAGGAGGGCCTCAGGTGAGTCTGCCAACTGACTGCCCTCCACCATAGCCAGCTGAGAAAATATGGCAAGGCTGATGGAACCCACTTACAGCGCAATGTTTCTCTTCCGAAGAGGAGATTTTGCTACCAAACGTCAGCAGCTCCTCAGAGTGCTGTTCTGGTGTAGACTAGGGAAAGCTCCCACGGTCCGAAGATTAGGAACGGCTCTTTTCCAGTGGCTTCATCCGAGAGAGAGCCAGAAGGGCTGATCTCAACAAATAGGGCTGCACACCGCGAGTGCTTCGGGCAGGGCAGTCCCGAGCCAGTGTGCCACCTAAGGAATGAAAGCAAAGTTTCCTAGCCGCAGGAAAGCAGACCGAGGCCTGCTGTTTTCTCTAGGCGATTGACGTGAGCTTGAGGGTGAGGCCTGTACTACATTGTGGAAAAGCTCGGGGTCACGGCTGTCTTTCTCCCTCTCTCGGGCCCATACCCTGGGCTCAGCCATGGGGGAATGCTGAGTGGGAGAGACTGCCTCTCTGCCGGACTCAGAAGGCTGCCTCCCTTTAGGGCAAGTCCGCTTGTGTCTTACTTCGTGGAGGAGGAATGAGGGCGCCCAGAGATATTCTGACATGAAATGCCTAACGACAGAGGATCTGGAGGAGCTGGTTTGTCAGTGGAAGGAGCCAAAAAGCCTGCATTCCTAAGGCCTCGCTGAGAACTGCCAGACACTCTGCCGTCATAGGCCTAAGAACTGGAAATTGTGACGGCAAGGCAACACTTGGAATCCTAGGAGGCAGTGGAAGTGCGGCTCTCAAACTGGATGGAAGAAGCTTCCAAGCATAGTGTTCTTTCATGTACCAAAGAGAACCCAAGTGTCTGAGGCTGCTAGCCGTGCTGCTGGAGAGAACTGGCATCCCCGTGGGCCTGTCGGCTCATTTGCTCTTTCTGACCCTCGAAGGAAAGTCTTCCAAAAAGCCTTTGGGACCCGCTTAGAGAGAACAGCTGCCAAGCTGATGCACAGAACTTTGACAGAGAGACTAGCCCTGGGTCCCAAGCAGCCACCTATCTCTGGAGAGTACGTACCCCACCCAGGGATTCAAGCAGGGAGTTGGCCTTGTACAACTTAGGCAGGACACTGGGAGGAGATGGAGGGCCACTCTACCTGCGCTCACACTACGTGGCCCGGAGAAGTTATCACGCAGCAGAATTCAGCACCCTCCCACTACACGTGTGTAGCCAAAAGCGGCGCTGGGCAGTGGGTGTTCTCAGCCCAAGAGCAGTCCTTGTTCTGGGCCGCACCTACTCTGTGGTTCAAAGGTTCTCTGAGTCTGCTCCTTTGGAGGCATTTCAGAGCTGACGCTATCCCTGGGCTGCCGAAGCAAAGAGGCATAGCGGCCTTTCACACTGAAGGCATGGGCTTGTTTCCCATTCAGAGAGTGTATGTTGCCCCTCCCAGGCTGGAGGCCTGTAAGGTGACACCCTTTGCGCCGTGCCCCTGGAAAATGCCAGTGGCTGTACCCGATTTGGGCTGCCTGGTGAAACAACTTGCAGTCACCAGCACCCTGAGTACCTTTCCTGAAGTCTGAGTCCTAGCTAGGTAAACTCGGCCTTCGGAGGCGAGAGGGGAGCAAACATGTTCAACTTGTGGGGAAAGTCTTTGACCAATGACCAGTATGCTTGTGCCTGGGCGAGGCTTAGGCAGGAGCTTTCCAACACAGGGTTTTGACCTTACCATAAGCCGTCCCTTTGGGCTGAAGCAGGCGGCGGGTCTGTCTGTATCACAGTCTGGGAAGGAGGGCCTCAGGTGAGTCTGCCAACTGACTGCCCTCCACCATAGCCAGCTGAGAAAATATGGCAAGGCTGATGGAACCCACTTACAGCGCAATGTTTCTCTTCCGAAGAGGAGATTTTGCTACCAAACGTCAGCAGCTCCTCAGAGTGCTGTTCTGGTGTAGACTAGGGAAAGCTCCCACGGTCCGAAGATTAGGAACGGCTCTTTTCCAGTGGCTTCATCCGAGAGAGAGCCAGAAGGGCTGATCTCAACAAATAGGGCTGCACACCGCGAGTGCTTCGGGCAGGGCAGTCCCGAGCCAGTGTGCCACCTAAGGAATGAAAGCAAAGTTTCCTAGCCGCAGGAAAGCAGACCGAGGCCTGCTGTTTTCTCTAGGCGATTGACGTGAGCTTGAGGGTGAGGCCTGTACTACATTGTGGAAAAGCTCGGGGTCACGGCTGTCTTTCTCCCTCTCTCGGGCCCATACCCTGGGCTCAGCCATGGGGGAATGCTGAGTGGGAGAGACTGCCTCTCTGCCGGACTCAGAAGGCTGCCTCCCTTTAGGGCAAGTCCGCTTGTGTCTTACTTCGTGGAGGAGGAATGAGGGCGCCCAGAGATATTCTGACATGAAATGCCTAACGACAGAGGATCTGGAGGAGCTGGTTTGTCAGTGGAAGGAGCCAAAAAGCCTGCATTCCTAAGGCCTCGCTGAGAACTGCCAGACACTCTGCCGTCATAGGCCTAAGAACTGGAAATTGTGACGGCAAGGCAACACTTGGAATCCTAGGAGGCAGTGGAAGTGCGGCTCTCAAACTGGATGGAAGAAGCTTCCAAGCATAGTGTTCTTTCATGTACCAAAGAGAACCCAAGTGTCTGAGGCTGCTAGCCGTGTTGCTGGAGAGAACTGGCATCCCCGTGGGCCTGTCGGCTCATTTGCTCTTTCTGACCCTCGAAGGAAAGTCTTCCAAAAAGCCTTTGGGACCCGCTTAGAGAGAACAGCTGCCAAGCTGATGCACAGAACTTTGACAGAGAGACTAGCCCTGGGTCCCAAGCAGCCACCTATCTCTGGAGAGTACGTACCCCACCCAGGGATTCAAGCAGGGAGTTGGCCTTGTACAACTTACGCAGGACACTGGGAGGAGATGGAGGGCCACTCTACCTGCGCTCACACTACGTGGCCCGGAGAAGTTATCACGCAGCAGAATTCAGCACCCTCCCACTACACGTGTGTAGCCAAAAGCGGCGCTGGGCAGTGGGTGTTCTCAGCCCAAGAGCAGTCCTTGTTCTGGGCCGCACCTGCTCTGTGGTTCAAAGGTTCTCTGAGTCTGCTCCTTTGGAGGCATTTCAGAGCTGACGCTATCCCTGGGCTGCCGAAGCAAAGAGGCATAGCGGCCTTTCACACTGAAGGCATGGGCTTGTTTCCCATTCAGAGAGTGTATGTTGCCCCTCCCAGGCTGGAGGCCTGTAAGGTGACACCCTTTGCGCCGAGCCCCTGGAAAATGCCAGTGGCTGTACCCGATTTGGGCTGCCTGGTGAAACAACTTGCAGTCACCAGCACCCTGAGTACCTTTCCTGAAGTCTGAGTCCTAGCTAGGTAAACTCGGCCTTCGGAGGCGAGAGGGGAGCAAACATCTTCAACTTGTGGGGAAAGTCTTTGACCAATGACCAGTATGCTTGTGCCTGGGCGAGGCTTAGGCAGGAGCTTTCCAACACAGGGTTTTGACCTTACCATAAGCCGTCCCTTTGGGCTGAAGCAGGCGGCGGGTCTGTCTGTATCACAGTCTGGGAAGGAGGGCCTCAGGTGAGTCTGCCAACTGACTGCCCTCCACCATAGCCAGCTGAGAAAATATGGCAAGGCTGATGGAACCCACTTACAGCGCAATGTTTCTCTTCCGAAGAGGAGATTTTGCTACCAAACGTCAGCAGCTCCTCAGAGTGCTGTTCTGGTGTAGACTAGGGAAAGCTCCCACGGTCCGAAGATTAGGAACGGCTCTTTTCCAGTGGCTTCATCCGAGAGAGAGCCAGAAGGGCTGATCTCAACAAATAGGGCTGCACACCGCGAGTGCTTCGGGCAGGGCAGTCCTGAGCCAGTGTGCCACCTAAGGAATGAAAGCAAAGTTTCCTAGCCGCAGGAAAGCAGACCGAGGCCTGCTGTTTTCTCTAGGCGATTGACGTGAGCTTGAGGGTGAGGCCTGTACTACATTGTGGAAAAGCTCGGGGTCACGGCTGTCTTTCTCGCTCTCTCGGGCCCATACCCTGGGCTCAGCCATGGGGGAATGCTGAGTGGGAGAGACTGCCTCTCTGCCGGACTCAGAAGGCTGCCTCCCTTTAGGGCAAGTCCGCTTGTGTCTTACTTCGTGGAGGAGGAATGAGGGCGCCCAGAGATATTCTGACATGAAATGCCTAACGACAGAGGATCTGGAGGAGCTGGTTTGTCAGTGGAAGGAGCCAAAAAGCCTGCATTCCTAAGGCCTCGCTGAGAACTGCCAGACACTCTGCCGTCATAGGCCTAAGAACTGGAAATTGTGACGGCAAGGCAACACTTGGAATCCTAGGAGGCAGTGGAAGTGCGGCTCTCAAACTGGATGGAAGAAGCTTCCAAGCATAGTGTTCTTTCATGTACCAAAGAGAACCCAAGTGTCTGAGGCTGCTAGCCGTGTTGCTGGAGAGAACTGGCATCCCCGTGGGCCTGTCGGCTCATTTGCTCTTTCTGACCCTCGAAGGAAGGTCTTCCAAAAAGCCTTTGGGACCCGCTTAGAGAGAACAGCTGCCAAGCTGATGCACAGAACTTTGACAGAGAGACTAGCCCTGGGTCCCAAGCAGCCACCTATCTCTGGAGAGTACGTACCCCACCCAGGGATTCAAGCAGGGAGTTGGCCTTGTACAACATACGCAGGACACTGGGAGGAGATGGAGGGCCACTCTACCTGCGCTCACACTACGTGGCCCGGAGAAGTTATCACGCAGCAGAATTCAGCACCCTCCCACTACACGTGTGTAGACAAAAGAGGCGCTGGGCAGTGGGTGTTCTCAGCCCAAGAGCAGTCCTTGTTCTGGGCCGCACCTGCTCTGTGGTTCAAAGGTTCTCTGAGTCTGCTCCTTTGGAGGCATTTCAGAGCTGACGCTATCCCTGGGCTGCCGAAGCAAAGAGGCATAGCGGCCTTTCACACTGAAGGCATGGGCTTGTTTCCCATTCAGAGAGTGTATGTTGCCCCTCCCAGGCTGGAGGCGCGTTAGGTGACTCCCTTTGCGCTGTGCCCCTGGAAAATGCCAGTGGCTGTACCCGATTTGGGCTGCCTGGTGAAACAACTTGCAGTCACCAGCACCCTGAGTACCTTTCCTGAAGTCTGAGTCCTAGCTAGGTAAACTCGGCCTTCGGAGGCGAGAGGGGAGCAAACATGTTCAACTTGTGGGGAAAGTCTTTGACCAATGACCAGTATGCTTGTGCTTGGGCGAGGCTTAGGCAGGAGCATTCCAACACAGGGTTTTGACCTTACCATAAGCCGTCCCTTTGGGCTGAAGCAGGCGGCGGGTCTGTCTGTATCACAGTCTGGGAAGGAGGGCCTCAGGTGAGTCTGCCAACTGACTGCCCTCCATCATAGCCAGCTGAGAAAATATGGCAAGGCTGATGGAACCCACTTACAGCGCAATGTTTCTCTTCCGAAGAGGAGATTTTGCTACCAAACGTCAGCAGCTCCTCAGAGTGCTGTTCTGGTGTAGACTAGGGAAAGCTCCCACGGTCCGAAGATTACGAACGCCTCTTTTCCAGTGGCTTCATCCGAGAGAGAGCCAGAAGGGCTGATCTCAACAAATAGGGCTGCACACCGTGAGTGCTTCGGGCAGGGCAGTCCTGAGCCAGTGTGCCACCTAAGGAATGAAAGCAAAGTTTCCTAGCCGCAGGAAAGCAGACCGAGGCCTGCTGTTTTCTCTAGGCGATTGACGTGAGCTTGAGGGTGAGGCCTGTATTACACTGTGGAAAAGCTCGGGGTCACGGCTGTCTTTCTCCCTCTCTCGGGCCCATACCCTGGGCTCAGCCATGGGGGAATGCTGAGTGGGAGAGACTGCCTCTCTGCCGGACTCAGAAGGCTTGCTCCCTTTAGGGCAAGTCCGTTTGTGTCTTACTTCGTGGAGGAGGAATGAGGGCGCCCAGAGATATTCTGACATGAAATGCCTAACGACAGAGGATCTGGAGGAGCTGGTTTGTCAGTGGAAGGAGCCAAAAAGCCTGCATTCCTAAGGCCTCGCTGAGAACTGCCAGACACTCTGCCGTCATAGGCCTAAGAACTGGAAATTGTGACGGCAAGGCAACACTTGGAATCCTAGGAGGCAGTGGAAGTGCGGCTCTCAAACTGGATGGAAGAAGCTTCCAAGCATAGTGTTCTTTCATGTACCAAAGAGAACCCAAGTGTCTGAGGCTGCTAGCCGTGTTGCTGGAGAGAACTGGCATCCCCGTGGGCCTGTCGGCTCATTTCCTCTTTCTGACCCTCGAAGGAAAGTCTTCCAAAAAGCCTTTGGTACCCGCTTAGAGAGAACAGCTGCCAAGCTGATGCACAGAACTTTGACAGAGAGACTAGCCCTGGGTCCCAAGCAGCCACCTATCTCTGGAGAGTACGTAGCCCACCCAGGGATTCAAGCAGGGAGTTGGCCTTGTACAAATTACGCAGGACACTGGGAGGAGATGGAGGGCCACTCTACCTGCGCTCACACTACGTGGCCCGGAGAAGTTATCACGCAGCAGAATTCAACACCCTCCCACTACACGTGTGTAGCCAAAAGAGGCGCTGGGCAGTGGGTGTTCTCAGCCCAAGAGCAGTCCTTGTTCTGGGCCGCACCTGCTCTGTGGTTCAAAGGTTCTCTGAGTCTGCTCCTTTGGAGGCATTTCAGAGCTGACGCTATCCCTGGGCTGCCGAAGCAAAGAGGCATAGCGGCCTTTCACACTGAAGGCATGGGCTTGTTTCCCATTCAGAGAGTGTATGTTGCCCCTCCCAGGCTGGAGGCGCGTTAGGTGACACCATTTGCGCCGTGCCCCTGGAAAATGCAAGTGGCTGTACCCGATTTGGGCTGCCTGGTGAAACAACTTGCAGTCACCAGCACCCTGAGAACCTTTCCTGAAGTCTGAGTCCTAGCTAGGTAAACTCGGCCTTCGGAGGCGAGAGGGGAGCAAACATGTGAAACTTGTGGGGAAAGTCTTTGACCAATGACCAGTATGCTTGTGCCTGGGCGAGGCTTAGGCAGGAGCATTCCAACACAGGGTTTTGACCTTACCATAAGCCGTCCCTTTGGGCTGAAGCAGGCGGCGGGTCTGTCTGTATCACAGTCTGGGAAGGAGGGCCTCAGGTGAGTCTGCCAACTGACTGCCCTCCATCATAGCCAGCTGAGAAAATATGGCAAGGCTGATGGAACCCACTTACAGCGCAATGTTTCTCTTCCGAAGAGGAGATTTTGCTACCAAACGTCAGCAGCTCCTCAGAGTGCTGTTCTGGTGTAGACTAGGGAAAGCTCCCACGGTCCGAAGATTATGAACGCCTCTTTTCCAGTGGCTTCATCCGAGAGAGAGCCAGAAGGGCTGATCTCAACAAATAGGGCTGCACACCGTGAGTGCTTCGGGCAGGGCAGTCCTGAGCCAGTGTGCCACCTAAGGAATGAAAGCAAAGTTTCCTAGCCGCAGGAAAGCAGACCGAGGCCTGCTGTTTTCTCTAGGCGATTGACGTGAGCTTGAGGGTGAGGCCTGTATTACACTGTGGAAAAGCTCGGGGTCACGGCTGTCTTTCTCCCTCTCTCGGGCCCATACCCTGGGCTCAGCCATGGGGGAATGCTGAGTGGGAGAGACTGCCTCTCTGCCGGACTCAGAAGGCTTGCTCCCTTTAGGGCAAGTCCGTTTGTGTCTTACTTCGTGGAGGAGGAATGAGGGCGCCCAGAGATATTCTGACATGAAATGCCTAACGACAGAGGATCTGGAGGAGCTGGTTTGTCAGTGGAAGGAGCCAAAAAGCCTGCATTCCTAAGGCCTCGCTGAGAACTGCCAGACACTCTGCCGTCATAGGCCTAAGAACTGGAAATTGTGACGGCAAGGCAACACTTGGAATCCTAGGAGGCAGTGGAAGTGCGGCTCTCAAACTGGATGGAAGAAGCTTCCAAGCATAGTGTTCTTTCATGTACCAAAGAGAACCCAAGTGTCTGAGGCTGCTAGCCGTGTTGCTGGAGAGAACTGGCATCCCCGTGGGCCTGTCGGCTCATTTGCTCTTTCTGACCCTCGAAGGAAAGTCTTCCAAAAAGCCTTTGGTACCCGCTTAGAGAGAACAGCTGCCAAGCTGATGCACAGAACTTTGACAGAGAGACTAGCCCTGGGTCCCAAGCAGCCACCTATCTCTGGAGAGTACGTACCCCACCCAGGGATTCAAGCAGGGAGTTGGCCTTGTACAAATTACGCAGGACACTGGGAGGAGATGGAGGGCCACTCTACCTGCGCTCACACTACGTGGCCCGGAGAAGTTATCACGCAGCAGAATTCAACACCCTCCCACTACACGTGTGTAGCCAAAAGAGGCGCTGGGCAGTGGGTGTTCTCAGCCCAAGAGCAGTCCTTGTTCTGGGCCGCACCTGCTCTGTGGTTCAAAGGTTCTCTGAGTCTGCTCCTTTGGAGGCATTTCAGAGCTGACGCTATCCCTGGGCTGCCGAAGCAAAGAGGCATAGCGGCCTTTCACACTGAAGGCATGGGCTTGTTTCCCATTCAGAGAGTGTATGTTGCCCCTCCCAGGCTGGAGGCGCGTTAGGTGACACCATTTGCGCCGTGCCCCTGGAAAATACAAGTGGCTGTACCCGATTTGGGCTGCCTGGTGAAACAACTTGCAGTCACCAGCACCCTGAGAACCTTTCCTGAAGTCTGAGTCCTAGCTAGGTAAACTCGGCCTTCGGAGGCGAGAGGGGAGCAAACATGTTCAACTTGTGGGGAAAGTCTTTGACCAATGACCAGTATGCTTGTGCCTGGGCGAGGCTTAGGCAGGAGCTTTCCAACACAGGGTTTTGACCTTACCATAAGCCGTCCCTTTGGGCTGAAGCAGGCGGCGGGTCTGTGTGTATCACAGTCTGGGAAGGAGGGCCTCAGGTGAGTCTGCCAACTGACTGCCCTCCATCATAGCCAGCTGAGAAAATATGGCAAGGCTGATGGAACCCACTTACAGCGAAATGTTTCTCTTCAGAAGAGGAGATTTTGCTACCAAACGTCAGCAGCTCCTCAGAGTGCTGTTCTGGTGTAGACTAGGGAAAGCTCCCACGGTCCGAAGATTATGAACGGCTCTTTTCCAGTGGTTTCATCCGAGAGAGAGCCAGAAGGGCTGATCTCAACAAATAGGGCTGCACACCGTGAGTGCTTCGGGCAGGGCAGTCCTGAGCCAGTGTGCCACCTAAGGAATGAAAGCAAAGTTTCCTAGCCGCAGGAAAGCAGACCGAGGCCTGCTGTTTTCTCTAGGCGATTGACGTGAGCTTGAGGGTGAGGCCTGTACTACATTGTGGAAAAGCTCGGCGTCACGGCTGTCTTTCTCCCTCTCTCGGGCCCATACCCTGGGCTCAGCCATGGGGGAATGCTGAGTGGGAGAGACTGCCTCTCTGCCGGACTCAGAAGGCTTCCTCCCTTTAGGGCAAGTCCGTTTGTGTCTTACTTCGTGGAGGAGGAATGAGGGCGCCCAGAGATATTCTGACATGAAATGCCTAACGACAGAGGATCTGGAGGAGCTGGTTTGTCAGTGGAAGGAGCCAAAAAGCCTGCATTCCTCAGGCCTCGCTGAGAACTGCCAGACACTCTGCCGTCATAGGCCTAAGAACTGGAAATTGTGACGGCAAGGCAACACTTGGAATCCTAGGATGCAGTGGAAGTGCGGCTCTCAAACTGGATGGAAGAAGCTTCCAAGCATAGTGTTCTTTCATGTACCAAAGAGAACCCAAGTGTCTGAGGCTGCTCGCGGTGTTGCTGGAGAGAACTGGCATCCCCGTGGGCCTGTCGGCTCATTTGCTCTTTCTGACCCTCGAAGGAAAGTCTTCCAAAAAGCCTTTGGGACCCGCTTAGAGAGAACAGCTGCCAAGCTGATGCACAGAACTTTGACAGAGAGACTAGCCCTGGGTCCCAAGCAGCCACCTATCTCTGGAGAGTACGTACCCCACCCAGGGATTCAAGCAGGGAGTTGGCCTTGTACAACTTACGCAGGACACTGGGAGGAGATGGAGGGCCACTCTACCTGCGCTCACACTACGTGGCCCGGAGAAGTTATCACGCAGCAGAATTCAACACCCTCCCACTACACGTGTGTAGCCAAAAGAGGCGCTGGGCAGTGGGTGTTCTCAGCCCAAGAGCAGTCCTTGTTCTGGGCCGCACCTGCTCTGTGGTTCAAAGGTTCTCTGAGTCTGCTCCTTTGGAGGCATTTCAGAGCTGACGCTATCCCTGGGCTGCCGAAGCAAAGAGGCATAGCGGCCTTTCACACTGAAGGCATGGGCTTGTTTCCCATTCAGAGAGTGTATGTTGCCCCTCCCAGGCTGGAGGCGCGTTAGGTGACACCATTTGCGCCGTGCCCCTGGAAAATGCAAGTGGCTGTACCCGATTTGGGCTGCCTGGTGAAACAACTTGCAGTCACCAGCACCCTGAGTACCTTTCCTGAAGTCTGAGTCCTAGCTAGGTAAACTCGGCCTTCGGAGGCGAGAGGGGAGCAAACATGTTCAACTTGTGGGGAAAGTCTTTGACCAATGACCAGTATGCTTGTGCTTGGGCGAGGCTTAGGCAGGAGCTTTCCAACACAGGGTTTTGACCTTACCATAAGCCGTCCCTTTGGGCTGAAGCAGGCGGCGGGTCTGTGTGTATCACATTCTGGGAAGGAGGGCCTCAGGTGAGTCTGCCAACTGACTGCCCTCCATCATAGCCAGCTGAGAAAATATGGCAAGGCTGATGGAACCCACTTACAGCGAAATGTTTCTCTTCAGAAGAGGAGATTTTGCTACCAAACGTCAGCAGCTCCTCAGAGTGCTGTTCTGGTGTAGACTAGGGAAAGCTCCCACGGTCCGAAGATTAGGAACGGCTCTTTTCCAGTTGCTTCATCCGAGAGAGAGCCAGAAGGGCTGATCTCAACAAATAGGGCTGCACACCGCGAGTGCTTCGGGCAGGGCAGTCCTGAGCCAGTGTGCCACCTAAGGAATGAAAGCAAAGTTTCCTAGCCGCAGGAAAGCAGACCGAGGCCTGCTGTTTTCTCTAGGCGATTGACGTGAGCTTGAGGGTGAGGCCTGTACTACATTGTGGAAAAGCTCGGGGTCACGGCTGTCTTTCTCCCTCTCTCGGGCCCATACCCTGGGCTCAGCCATGGGGGAATGCTGAGTGGGAGAGACTGCCTCTCTGCCGGACTCAGAAGGCTTCCTCCCTTTAGGGCAAGTCCGTTTGTGTCTTACTTCGTGGAGGAGGAATGAGGGCGCCCAGAGATATTCTGACATGAAATGCCTAACGACAGAGGATCTGGAGGAGCTGGTTTGTCAGTGGAAGGAGCCAAAAAGCCTGCATTCCTCAGGCCTCGCTGAGAACTGCCAGACACTCTGCCGTCATAGGCCTAAGAACTGGAAATTGTGACGGCAAGGCAACACTTGGAATCCTAGGAGGCAGTGGAAGTGCGGCTCTCAAACTGGATTGGAAGAAGCTTCCAAGCATAGTGTTCTTTCATGTACCAAAGAGAACCCAAGTGTCTGAGGCTGCTCGCGGTGTTGCTGGAGAGAACTGGCATCCCCGTGGGCCTGTCGGCTCATTTCCTCTTTCTGACCCTCGAAGGAAAGTCTTCCAAAAAGCCTTTGGGACCCGCTTAGAGAGAACAGCTGCCAAGCTGATGCACAGAACTTTGACAGAGAGACTAGCCCTGGGTCCCAAGCAGCCACCTATCTCTGGAGAGTACGTACCCCACCCAGGGATTCAAGCAGGGAGTTGGCCTTGTACAACTTACGCAGGACACTGGGAGGAGATGGAGGGCCACTCTACCTGCGCTCACACTACGTGGCCCGGAGAAGTTATCACGCAGCAGAATTCAACACCCTCCCACTACACGTGTGTAGCCAAAAGAGGCGCTGGGCAGTGGGTGTTCTCAGCCCAAGAGCAGTCCTTGTTCTGGGCCGCACCTGCTCTGTGCTTCAAAGGTTCTCTGAGTCTGCTCCTTTGGAGGCATTTCAGAGCTGACGCTATCCCTGGGCTGCCGAAGCAAAGAGGCATAGCGGCCTTTCACACTGAAGGCATGGGCTTGTTTCCCATTCAGAGAGTGTATGTTGCCCCTCCCAGGCTGGAGGCGCGTTAGGTGACACCATTTGCGCCGTGCCCCTGGAAAATGCAAGTGGCAGTACCCGATTTGGGCTGCCTGGTGAAACAACTTGCAGTCACCAGCACCCTGAGTACCTTTCCTGAAGTCTGAGTCCTAGCTAGGTAAACTCGGCCTTCGGAGGCGAGAGGGGAGCAAACATGTTCAACTTGTGGGGAAAGTCTTTGACCAATGACCAGTATGCTTGTGCTTGGGCGAGGCTTAGGCAGGAGCTTTCCAACACAGGGTTTTGACCTTACCATAAGCCGTCCCTTTGGGCTGAAGCAGGCGGCGGGTCTGTGTGTATCACAGTCTGGGAAGGAGGGCCTCAGGTGAGTCTGCCAACTGACTGCCCTCCATCATAGCCAGCTGAGAAAATATGGCAAGGCTGATGGAACCCACTTACAGCGAAATATTTCTCTTCAGAAGAGGAGATTTTGCTACCAAACGTCAGCAGCTCCTCAGAGTGCTGTTCTGGTGTAGACTAGGGAAAGCTCCCACGGTCCGAAGATTAGGAACGGCTCTTTTCCAGTGGCTTCATCCGAGAGAGAGCCAGAAGGGCTGATCTCAACAAATAGGGCTGCACACCGCGAGTGCTTCGGGCAGGGCAGTCCTGAGCCAGTGTGCCACCTAAGGAATGAAAGCAAAGTTTCCTAGCCGCAGGAAAGCAGACCGAGGCCTGCTGTTTTCTCTAGGCGATTGACGTGAGCTTGAGGGTGAGGCCTGTACTACATTGTGGAAAAGCTCGGCGTCACGGCTGTCTTTCTCCCTCTCTCGGGCCCATACCCTGGGCTCAGCCATGGGGGAATGCTGAGTGGGAGAGACTGCCTCTCTGCCGGACTCAGAAGGCTTCCTCCCTTTAGGGCAAGTCCGTTTGTGTCTTACTTCGTGGAGGAGGAATGAGGGCGCCCAGAGATATTCTGACATGAAATGCCTAACGACAGAGGATCTGGAGGAGCTGGTTTGTCAGTGGAAGGAGCCAAAAAGCCTGCATTCCTAAGGCCTCGCTGAGAACTGCCAGACACTCTGCCGTCATAGGCCTAAGAACTGGAACTTGTGACGGCAAGGCAACACTTGGAATCCTAGGATGCAGTGGAAGTGCGGCTCTCAAACTGGATTGGAAGAAGCTTCCAAGCATAGTGTTCTTTCATGTACCAAAGAGAACCCAAGTGTCTGAGGCTGCTCGCGGTGTTGCTGGAGAGAACTGGCATCCCCGTGGGCCTGTCGGCTCATTTGCTCTTTCTGACCCTCGAAGGAAAGTCTTCCAAAAAGCCTTTGGGACCCGCTTAGAGAGAACAGCTGCGAAGCTGATGCACAGAACTTTGACAGAGAGACTAGCCCTGGGTCCCAAGCAGCCACCTATCTCTGGAGAGTACGTACCCCACCCAGGGATTCAAGCAGGGAGTTGGCCTTGTACAACTTACGCAGGACACTGGGAGGAGATGGAGGGCCACTCTACCTGCGCTCACACTACGTGGCCCGGAGAAGTTATCACGCAGCAGAATTCAACACCCTCCCACTACACGTGTGTAGCCAAAAGAGGCGCTGGGCAGTGGGTGTTCTCAGCCCAAGAGCAGTCCTTGTTCTGGGCCGCACCTGCTCTGTGCTTCAAAGGTTCTCTGAGTCTGCTCCTTTGGAGGCATTTCACAGCTGACACTATCCCTGGGCTGCCGAAGCAAAGAGGCATAGCGGCCTTTCACACTGAAGGCATGGGCTTGTTTCCCATTCCGAGAGTGTATGTTGCCCCTCCCAGGCTGGAGGCGCGTTAGGTGACACCATTTGCGCCGTGCCCCTGGAAAATGCAAGTGGCAGTACCCGATTTGGGCTGCCTGGTGAAACAACTTGCAGTCACCAGCACCCTGAGTACCTTTCCTGAAGTCTGAGTCCTAGCTAGGTAAACTCGGCCTTCGGAGGCGAGAGGGGAGCAAACATGTTCAACTTGTGGGGAAAGTCTTTGACCAATGACCAGTATGCTTGTGCTTGGGCGAGGCTTAGGCAGGAGCTTTCCAACACAGGGTTTTGACCTTACCATAAGCCGTCCCTTTGGGCTGAAGCAGGCGGCGGGTCTGTGTGTATCACAGTCTGGGAAGGAGGGCCTCAGGTGAGTCTGCCAACTGACTGCCCTCCATCATAGCCAGCTGAGAAAATATGGCAAGGCTGATGGAACCCACTTACAGCGAAATGTTTCTCTTCAGAAGAGGAGATTTTGCTACCAAACGTCAGCAGCTCCTCAGAGTGCTGTTCTGGTGTAGACTAGGGAAAGCTCCCACGGTCCGAAGATTAGGAACGGCTCTTTTCCAGTTGCTTCATCCGAGAGAGAGAGCCAGAAGGGCTGATCTCAACAAATAGGGCTGCACACCGCGAGTGCTTCGGGCAGGGCAGTCCTGAGCCAGTGTGCCACCTAAGGAATGAAAGCAAAGTTTCCTAGCCGCAGGAAAGCAGACCGAGGCCTGCTGTTTTCTCTAGGCGATTGACGTGAGCTTGAGGGTGAGGCCTGTACTACATTGTGGAAAAGCTCGGGGTCACGGCTGTCTTTCTCCCTCTCTCGGGCCCATACCCTGGGCTCAGCCATGGGGGAATGCTGAGTGGGAGAGACTGCCTCTCTGCCGGACTCAGAAGGCTTCCTCCCTTTAGGGCAAGTCCGTTTGTGTCTTACTTCGTGGAGGAGGAATGAGGGCGCCCAGAGATATTCTGACATGAAATGCCTAACGACAGAGGATCTGGAGGAGCTGGTTTGTCAGTGGAAGGAGCCAAAAAGCCTGCATTCCTCAGGCCTCGCTGAGAACTGCCAGACACTCTGCCGTCATAGGCCTAAGAACTGGAAATTGTGACGGCAAGGCAACACTTGGAATCCTAGGAGGCAGTGGAAGTGCGGCTCTCAAACTGGATTGGAAGAAGCTTCCAAGCATAGTGTTCTTTCATGTACCAAAGAGAACCCAAGTGTCTGAGGCTGCTCGCGGTGTTGCTGGAGAGAACTGGCATCCCCGTGGGCCTGTCGGCTCATTTCCTCTTTCTGACCCTCGAAGGAAAGTCTTCCAAAAAGCCTTTGGGACCCGCTTAGAGAGAACAGCTGCCAAGCTGATGCACACAACTTTGACAGAGAGACTAGCCCTGGGTCCCAAGCAGCCACCTATCTCTGGAGAGTACGTACCCCGCCCAGGGATTCAAGCAGGGAGTTGGCCTTGTACAACTTACGCAGGACACTGGGAGGAGATGGAGGGCCACTCTACCTGCGCTCACACTACGTGGCCCGGAGAAGTTATCACGCAGCAGAATTCAACACCCTCCCACTACACGTGTGTAGCCAAAAGAGGCGCTGGGCAGTGGGTGTTCTCAGCCCAAGAGCAGTCCTTGTTCTGGGCCGCACCTGCTCTGTGGTTCAAAGGTTCTCTGAGTCTGCTCCTTTGGAGGCATTTCAGAGCTGACGCTATCCCTGGGCTGCCGAAGCAAAGAGGCATAGCGGCCTTTCACACTGAAGGCATGGGCTTGTTTCCCATTCAGAGAGTGTATGTTGCCCCTCCCAGGCTGGAGGCGCGTTAGGTGACACCATTTGCGCCGTGCCCCTGGAAAATGCAAGTGGCTGTACCCGATTTGGGCTGCCTGGTGAAACAACTTGCAGTCACCAGCACCCTGAGTACCTTTCCTGAAGTCTGAGTCCTAGCTAGGTAAACTCGGCCTTCGGAGGCGAGAGGGGAGCAAACATGTTCAACTTGTGGGGAAAGTCTTTGACCAATGACCAGTATGCTTGTGCTTGGGCGAGGCTTAGGCAGGAGCTTTCCAACACAGGGTTTTGACCTTACCATAAGCCGTCCCTTTGGGCTGAAGCAGGCGGCGGGTCTGTGTGTATCACATTCTGGGAAGGAGGGCCTCAGGTGAGTCTGCCAACTGACTGCCCTCCATCATAGCCAGCTGAGAAAATATGGCAAGGCTGATGGAACCCACTTACAGCGAAATGTTTCTCTTCAGAAGAGGAGATTTTGCTACCAAACGTCAGCAGCTCCTCAGAGTGCTGTTCTGGTGTAGACTAGGGAAAGCTCCCACGGTCCGAAGATTAGGAACGGCTCTTTTCCAGTTGCTTCATCCGAGAGAGAGCCAGAAGGGCTGATCTCAACAAATAGGGCTGCACACCGCGAGTGCTTCGGGCAGGGCAGTCCTGAGCCAGTGTGCCACCTAAGGAATGAAAGCAAAGTTTCCTAGCCGCAGGAAAGCAGACCGAGGCCTGCTGTTTTCTCTAGGCGATTGACGTGAGCTTGAGGGTGAGGCCTGTACTACATTGTGGAAAAGCTCGGGGTCACGGCTGTCTTTCTCCCTCTCTCGGGCCCATACCCTGGGCTCAGCCATGGGGGAATGCTGAGTGGGAGAGACTGCCTCTCTGCCGGACTCAGAAGGCTTCCTCCCTTTAGGGCAAGTCCGTTTGTGTCTTACTTCGTGGAGGAGGAATGAGGGCGCCCAGAGATATTCTGACATGAAATGCCTAACGACAGAGGATCTGGAGGAGCTGGTTTGTCAGTGGAAGGAGCCAAAAAGCCTGCATTCCTCAGGCCTCGCTGAGAACTGCCAGACACTCTGCCGTCATAGGCCTAAGAACTGGAAATTGTGACGGCAAGGCAACACTTGGAATCCTAGGAGGCAGTGGAAGTGCGGCTCTCAAACTGGATTGGAAGAAGCTTCCAAGCATAGTGTTCTTTCATGTACCAAAGAGAACCCAAGTGTCTGAGGCTGCTCGCGGTGTTGCTGGAGAGAACTGGCATCCCCGTGGGCCTGTCGGCTCATTTCCTCTTTCTGACCCTCGAAGGAAAGTCTTCCAAAAAGCCTTTGGGACCCGCTTAGAGAGAACAGCTGCCAAGCTGATGCACAGAACTTTGACAGAGAGACTAGCCCTGGGTCCCAAGCAGCCACCTATCTCTGGAGAGTACGTACCCCACCCAGGGATTCAAGCAGGGAGTTGGCCTTGTACAACTTACGCAGGACACTGGGAGGAGATGGAGGGCCACTCTACCTGCGCTCACACTACGTGGCCCGGAGAAGTTATCACGCAGCAGAATTCAACACCCTCCCACTACACGTGTGTAGCCAAAAGAGGCGCTGGGCAGTGGGTGTTCTCAGCCCAAGAGCAGTCCTTGTTCTGGGCCGCACCTGCTCTGTGCTTCAAAGGTTCTCTGAGTCTGCTCCTTTGGAGGCATTTCACAGCTGACACTATCCCTGGGCTGCCGAAGCAAAGAGGCATAGCGGCCTTTCACACTGAAGGCATGGGCTTGTTTCCCATTCAGAGAGTGTATGTTGCCCCTCCCAGGCTGGAGGCGCGTTAGGTGACACCATTTGCGCCATGCCCCTGGAAAATGCAAGTGGCAGTACCCGATTTGGGCTGCCTGGTGAAACAACTTGCAGTCACCAGCACCCTGAGTACCTTTCCTGAAGTCTGAGTCCTAGCTAGGTAAACTCGGCCTTCGGAGGCGAGAGGGGAGCAAACATGTTCAACTTGTGGGGAAAGTCTTTGACCAATGACCAGTATGCTTGTGCTTGGGCGAGGCTTAGGCAGGAGCTTTCCAACACAGGGTTTTGACCTTACCATAAGCCGTCCCTTTGGGCTGAAGCAGGCGGCGGGTCTGTGTGTATCACAGTCTGGGAAGGAGGGCCTCAGGTGAGTCTGCCAACTGACTGCCCTCCATCATAGCCAGCTGAGAAAATATGGCAAGGCTGATGGAACCCACTTACAGCGAAATGTTTCTCTTCAGAAGAGGAGATTTTGCTACCAAACGTCAGCAGCTCCTCAGAGTGCTGTTCTGGTGTAGACTAGGGAAAGCTCCCACGGTCCGAAGATTAGGAACGGCTCTTTTCCAGTGGCTACATCCGAGAGAGAGCCAGAAGGGCTGATCTCAACAAATAGGGCTGCACACCGCGAGTGCTTCGGGCAGGGCAGTCCTGAGCCAGTGTGCCACCTAAGGAATGAAAGCAAAGTTTCCTAGCCGCAGGAAAGCAGACCGAGGCCTGCTGTTTTCTCTAGGCGATTGACGTGAGCTTGAGGGTGAGGCCTGTACTACATTGTGGAAAAGCTCGGCGTCACGGCTGTCTTTCTCCCTCTCTCGGGCCCATACCCTGGGCTCAGCCATGGGGGAATGCTGAGTGGGAGAGACTGCCTCTCTGCCGGACTCAGAAGGCTGCCTCCCTTTAGGGCAAGTCCGTTTGTGTCTTACTTCGTGGAGGAGGAATGAGGGCGCCCAGAGATATTCTGACATGAAATGCCTAACGACAGAGGATCTGGAGGAGCTGGTTTGTCAGTGGAAGGAGCCAAAAAGCCTGCATTCCTAAGGCCTCGCTGAGAACTGCCAGACACTCTGCCGTCATAGGCCTAAGAACTGGAACTTGTGACGGCAAGGCAACACTTGGAATCCTAGGATGCAGTGGAAGTGCGGCTCTCAAACTGGATTGGAAGAAGCTTCCAAGCATAGTGTTCTTTCATGTACCAAAGAGAACCCAAGTGTCTGAGGCTGCTCGCGGTGTTGCTGGAGAGAACTGGCATCCCCGTGGGCCTGTCGGCTCATTTGCTCTTTCTGACCCTCGAAGGAAAGTCTTCCAAAAAGCCTTTGGGACCCGCTTAGAGAGAACAGCTGCGAAGCTGATGCACAGAACTTTGACAGAGAGACTAGCCCTGGGTCCCAAGCAGCCACCTATCTCTGGAGAGTACGTACCCCACCCAGGGATTCAAGCAGGGAGTTGGCCTTGTACAACTTACGCAGGACACTGGGAGGAGATGGAGGGCCACTCTACCTGCGCTCACACTACGTGGCCCGGAGAAGTTATCACGCAGCAGAATTCAACACCCTCCCACTACACGTGTGTAGCCAAAAGAGGCGCTGGGCAGTGGGTGTTCTCAGCCCAAGAGCAGTCCTTGTTCTGGGCCGCACCTGCTCTGTGCTTCAAAGGTTCTCTGAGTCTGCTCCTTTGGAGGCATTTCACAGCTGACACTATCCCTGGGCTGCCGAAGCAAAGAGGCATAGCGGCCTTTCACACTGAAGGCATGGGCTTGTTTCCCATTCAGAGAGTGTATGTTGCCCCTCCCAGGCTGGAGGCGCGTTAGGTGACACCATTTGCGCCGTGCCCCTGGAAAATACAAGTGGCAGTACCCGATTTGGGCTGCCTGGTGAAACAACTTGCAGTCACCAGCACCCTGAGTACCTTTCCTGAAGTCTGAGTCCTAGCTAGGTAAACTCGGCCTTCGGAGGCGAGAGGGGAGCAAACATGTTCAACTTGTGGGGAAAGTCTTTGACCAATGACCAGTATGCTTGTGCTTGGGCGAGGCTTAGGCAGGAGCTTTCCAACACAGGGTTTTGACCTTACCATAAGCCGTCCCTTTGGGCTGAAGCAGGCGGCGGGTCTGTGTGTATCACAGTCTGGGAAGGAGGGCCTCAGGTGAGTCTGCCAACTGACTGCCCTCCATCATAGCCAGCTGAGAAAATATGGCAAGGCTGATGGAACCCACTTACAGCGAAATGTTTCTCTTCAGAAGAGGAGATTTTGCTACCAAACGTCAGCAGCTCCTCAGAGTGCTGTTCTGGTGTAGACTAGGGAAAGCTCCCACGGTCCGAAGATTAGGAACGGCTCTTTTCCAGTGGCTTCATCCGAGAGAGAGCCAGAAGGGCTGATCTCAACAAATAGGGCTGCACACCGCGAGTGCTTCGGGCAGGGCAGTCCTGAGCCAGTGTGCCACCTAAGGAATGAAAGCAAAGTTTCCTAGCCGCAGGAAAGCAGACCGAGGCCTGCTGTTTTCTCTAGGCGATTGACGTGAGCTTGAGGGTGAGGCCTGTACTACATTGTGGAAAAGCTCGGGGTCACGGCTGTCTTTCTCCCTCTCTCGGGCCCATACCCTGGGCTCAGCCATGGGGGAATGCTGAGTGGGAGAGACTGCCTCTCTGCCGGACTCAGAAGGCTTCCTCCCTTTAGGGCAAGTCCGTTTGTGTCTTACTTCGTGGAGGAGGAATGAGGGCGCCCAGAGATATTCTGACATGAAATGCCTAACGACAGAGGATCTGGAGGAGCTGGTTTGTCAGTGGAAGGAGCCAAAAAGCCTGCATTCCTCAGGCCTCGCTGAGAACTGCCAGACACTCTGCCGTCATAGGCCTAAGAACTGGAAATTGTGACGGCAAGGCAACACTTGGAATCCTAGGAGGCAGTGGAAGTGCGGCTCTCAAACTGGATTGGAAGAAGCTTCCAAGCATAGTGTTCTTTCATGTACCAAAGAGAACCCAAGTGTCTGAGGCTGCTCGCGGTGTTGCTGGAGAGAACTGGCATCCCCGTGGGCCTGTCGGCTCATTTCCTCTTTCTGACCCTCGAAGGAAAGTCTTCCAAAAAGCCTTTGGGACCCGCTTAGAGAGAACAGCTGCCAAGCTGATGCACAGAACTTTGACAGAGAGACTAGCCCTGGGTCCCAAGCAGCCACCTATCTCTGGAGAGTACGTACCCCACCCAGGGATTCAAGCAGGGAGTTGGCCTTGTACAACTTACGCAGGACACTGGGAGGAGATGGAGGGCCACTCTACCTGCGCTCACACTACGTGGCCCGGAGAAGTTATCACGCAGCAGAATTCAACACCCTCCCACTACACGTGTGTAGCCAAAAGAGGCGCTGGGCAGTGGGTGTTCTCAGCCCAAGAGCAGTCCTTGTTCTGGGCCGCACCTGCTCTGTGGTTCAAAGGTTCTCTGAGTCTGCTCCTTTGGAGGCATTTCAGAGCTGACGCTATCCCTGGGCTGCCGAAGCAAAGAGGCATAGCGGCCTTTCACACTGAAGGCATGGGCTTGTTTCCCATTCAGAGAGTGTATGTTGCCCCTCCCAGGCTGGAGGCGCGTTAGGTGACACCATTTGCGCCGTGCCCCTGGAAAATGCAAGTGGCTGTACCCGATTTGGGCTGCCTGGTGAAACAACTTGCAGTCACCAGCACCCTGAGTACCTTTCCTGAAGTCTGAGTCCTAGCTAGGTAAACTCGGCCTTCGGAGGCGAGAGGGGAGCAAACATGTTCAACTTGTGGGGAAAGTCTTTGACCAATGACCAGTATGCTTGTGCTTGGGCGAGGCTTAGGCAGGAGCTTTCCAACACAGGGTTTTGACCTTACCATAAGCCGTCCCTTTGGGCTGAAGCAGGCGGCGGGTCTGTGTGTATCACAGTCTGGGAAGGAGGGCCTCAGGTGAGTCTGCCAACTGACTGCCCTCCATCATAGCCAGCTGAGAAAATATGGCAAGGCTGATGGAACCCACTTACAGCGAAATGTTTCTCTTCAGAAGAGGAGATTTTGCTACCAAACGTCAGCAGCTCCTCAGAGTGCTGTTCTGGTGTAGACTAGGGAAAGCTCCCACGGTCCGAAGATTAGGAACGGCTCTTTTCCAGTTGCTTCATCCGAGAGAGAGCCAGAAGGGCTGATCTCAACAAATAGGGCTGCACACCGCGAGTGCTTCGGGCAGGGCAGTCCTGAGCCAGTGTGCCACCTAAGGAATGAAAGCAAAGTTTCCTAGCCGCAGGAAAGCAGACCGAGGCCTGCTGTTTTCTCTAGGCGATTGACGTGAGCTTGAGGGTGAGGCCTGTACTACATTGTGGAAAAGCTCGGGGTCACGGCTGTCTTTCTCCCTCTCTCGGGCCCATACCCTGGGCTCAGCCATGGGGGAATGCTGAGTGGGAGAGACTGCCTCTCTGCCGGACTCAGAAGGCTTCCTCCCTTTAGGGCAAGTCCGTTTGTGTCTTACTTCGTGGAGGAGGAATGAGGGCGCCCAGAGATATTCTGACATGAAATGCCTAACGACAGAGGATCTGGAGGAGCTGGTTTGTCAGTGGAAGGAGCCAAAAAGCCTGCATTCCTCAGGCCTCGCTGAGAACTGCCAGACACTCTGCCGTCATAGGCCTAAGAACTGGAAATTGTGACGGCAAGGCAACACTTGGAATCCTAGGAGGCAGTGGAAGTGCGGCTCTCAAACTGGATTGGAAGAAGCTTCCAAGCATAGTGTTCTTTCATGTACCAAAGAGAACCCAAGTGTCTGAGGCTGCTCGCGGTGTTGCTGGAGAGAACTGGCATCCCCGTGGGCCTGTCGGCTCATTTCCTCTTTCTGACCCTCGAAGGAAAGTCTTCCAAAAAGCCTTTGGGACCCGCTTAGAGAGAACAGCTGCCAAGCTGATGCACAGAACTTTGACAGAGAGACTAGCCCTGGGTCCCAAGCAGCCACCTATCTCTGGAGAGTACGTACCCCACCCAGGGATTCAAGCAGGGAGTTGGCCTTGTACAACTTACGCAGGACACTGGGAGGAGATGGAGGGCCACTCTACCTGCGCTCACACTACGTGGCCCGGAGAAGTTATCACGCAGCAGAATTCAACACCCTCCCACTACACGTGTGTAGCCAAAAGAGGCGCTGGGCAGTGGGTGTTCTCAGCCCAAGAGCAGTCCTTGTTCTGGGCCGCACCTGCTCTGTGGTTCAAAGGTTCTCTGAGTCTGCTCCTTTGGAGGCATTTCAGAGCTGACGCTATCCCTGGGCTGCCGAAGCAAAGAGGCATAGCGGCCTTTCACACTGAAGGCATGGGCTTGTTTCCCATTCAGAGAGTGTATGTTGCCCCTCCCAGGCTGGAGGCGCGTTAGGTGACACCATTTGCGCCGTGCCCCTGGAAAATGCAAGTGGCTGTACCCGATTTGGGCTGCCTGGTGAAACAACCTGCAGTCACCAGCACCCTGAGTACCTTTCCTGAAGTCTGAGTCCTAGCTAGGTAAACTCGGCCTTCGGAGGCGAGAGGGGAGCAAACATGTTCAACTTGTGGGGAAAGTCTTTGACCAATGACCAGTATGCTTGTGCTTGGGCGAGGCTTAGGCAGGAGCTTTCCAACACAGGGTTTTGACCTTACCATAAGCCGTCCCTTTGGGCTGAAGCAGGCGGCGGGTCTGTGTGTATCACAGTCTGGGAAGGAGGGCCTCAGGTGAGTCTGCCAACTGACTGCCCTCCATCATAGCCAGCTGAGAAAATATGGCAAGGCTGATGGAACCCACTTACAGCGAAATGTTTCTCTTCAGAAGAGGAGATTTTGCTACCAAACGTCAGCAGCTCCTCAGAGTGCTGTTCTGGTGTAGACTAGGGAAAGCTCCCACGGTCCGAAGATTAGGAACGGCTCTTTTCCAGTTGCTTCATCCGAGAGAGAGCCAGAAGGGCTGATCTCAACAAATAGGGCTGCACACCGCGAGTGCTTCGGGCAGGGCAGTCCTGAGCCAGTGTGCCACCTAAGGAATGAAAGCAAAGTTTCCTAGCCGCAGGAAAGCAGACCGAGGCCTGCTGTTTTCTCTAGGCGATTGACGTGAGCTTGAGGGTGAGGCCTGTACTACATTGTGGAAAAGCTCGGGGTCACGGCTGTCTTTCTCCCTCTCTCGGGCCCATACCCTGGGCTCAGCCATGGGGGAATGCTGAGTGGGAGAGACTGCCTCTCTGCCGGACTCAGAAGGCTTCCTCCCTTTAGGGCAAGTCCGTTTGTGTCTTACTTCGTGGAGGAGGAATGAGGGCGCCCAGAGATATTCTGACATGAAATGCCTAACGACAGAGGATCTGGAGGAGCTGGTTTGTCAGTGGAAGGAGCCAAAAAGCCTGCATTCCTAAGGCCTCGCTGAGAACTGCCAGACACTCTGCCGTCATAGGCCTAAGAACTGGAAATTGTGACGGCAAGGCAACACTTGGAATCCTAGGATGCAGTGGAAGTGCGGCTCTCAAACTGGATTGGAAGAAGCTTCCAAGCATAGTGTTCTTTCATGTACCAAAGAGAACCCAAGTGTCTGAGGCTGCTAGCGGTGTTGCTGGAGAGAACTGGCATCCCCGTGGGCCTGTCGGCTCATTTGCTCTTTCTGACCCTCGAAGGAAAGTCTTCCAAAAAGCCTTTGGGACCCGCTTAGAGAGAACAGCTGCGAAGCTGATGCACAGAACTTTGACAGAGAGACTAGCCCTGGGTCCCAAGCAGCCACCTATCTCTGGAGAGTACGTACCCCACCCAGGGATTCAAGCAGGGAGTTGGCCTTGTACAACTTACGCAGGACACTGGGAGGAGATGGAGGGCCACTCTACCTGCGCTCACACTACGTGGCCCGGAGAAGTTATCACGCAGCAGAATTCAACACCCTCCCACTACACGTGTGTAGCCAAAAGAGGCGCTGGGCAGTGGGTGTTCTCAGCCCAAGAGCAGTCCTTGTTCTGGGCCGCACCTGCTCTGTGGTTCAAAGGTTCTCTGAGTCTGCTCCTTTGGAGGCATTTCAGAGCTGACGCTATCCCTGGGCTGCCGAAGCAAAGAGGCATAGCGGCCTTTCACACTGAAGGCATGGGCTTGTTTCCCATTCAGAGAGTGTATGTTGCCCCTCCCAGGCTGGAGGCCTGTAAGGTGACACCCTTTGCGCCGAGCCCCTGGAAAATGCCAGTGGCTGTACCCGATTTGGGCTGCCTGGTGAAACAACTTGCAGTCACCAGCACCCTGAGTACCTTTCCTGAAGTCTGAGTCCTAGCTAGGTAAACTCGGCCTTCGGAGGCGAGAGGGGAGCGAACATGTTCAACTTGTGGGGAAAGTCTTTGACCAATGACCAGTATGCTTGTGCTTGGGCGAGGCTTAGGCAGGAGCTTTCCAACACAGGGTTTTGACCTTACCATAAGCCGTCCCTTTGGGCTGAAGCAGGCGGCGGGTCTGTCTGTATCACAGTCTGGGAAGGAGGGCCTCAGGTGAGTCGGCCAACTGACTGCCCTCCATCACTGCCAGCTGAGAAAATATGGCAAGGCTGATGGAACCCACTTACAGCGAAATGTTTCTCTTCAGAAGAGGAGATTTTGCTACCAAACGTCAGCAGCTCCTCAGAGTGCTGTTCTGGTGTAGACTAGGGAAAGCTCCCACGGTCCGAAGATTATGAATGGCTCTTTTCCAGTGGCTTCATCCGAGAGAGAGCCAGAAGGGCTGATCTCAACAAATAGGGCTGCACACCGCGAGTGGTTCGGGCAGGGCAGTCCTGAGCCAGTGTGCCACCTAAGGAATGAAAGCAAAGTTTCCTTGCCGCAGGAAAGCAGACCGAGGCCTGCTGTTTTCTCTAGGCGATTGACGTGAGCTTGAGGGTGAGGCCTGTACTACATTGTGGAAAAGCTCGGGGTCACGGCTGTCTTTCTCCCTCTCTCGGGCCCATACCCTGGGCTCAGCCATGGGGGAATGCTGAGTGGGAGAGACTGCCTCTCTGCCGGACTCAGAAGGCTTCCTCCCTTTAGGGCAAGTCCGTTTGTGTCTTACTTCGTGGAGGAGGAATGAGGGCGCCCAGAGATATTCTGACATGAAATGCCTAACGACAGAGGATCTGGAGGAGCTGGTTTGTCAGTGGAAGGAGCCAAAAAGCCTGCATTCCTAAGGCCTCGCTGAGAACTGCCAGACACTCTGCCGTCATAGGCCTAAGAACTGGAAATTGTGACGGCAAGGCAACACTTGGAATCCTAGGAGGCAGTGGAAGTGCGGCTCTCAAACTGGATGGAAGAAGCTTCCAAGCATAGTGTTCTTTCATGTACCAAAGAGAACCCAAGTGTCTGAGGCTGCTAGCCGTGTTGCTGGAGAGGACTGGCATCCCCGTGGGCCTGTCGGCTCATTTGCTCTTTCTGACCCTCGAAGGAAAGTCTTCCAAAAAGCCTTTGGGACCCGCTTAGAGAGAACAGCTGCCAAGCTGATGCACAGAACTTTGACAGAGAGACTAGCCCTGGGTCCCAAGCAGCCACCTATCTCTGGAGAGTACGTACCCCACCCAGGGATTCAAGCAGGGAGTTGGCCTTGTACAACTTACGCAGGACACTGGGAGGAGATGGAGGGCCACTCTACCTGCGCTCACACTACGTGGCCCGGAGAAGTTATCACGCAGCAGAATTCAGCACCCTCCCACTACACGTGTGTAGCCAAAAGAGGCGCTGGGCAGTGGGTGTTCTCAGCCCAAGAGCAGTCCTTGTTCTGGGCCGCACCTGCTCTGTGGTTCAAAGGTTCTCTGAGTCTGCTCCTTTGGAGGCATTTCAGAGCTGACGCTATCCCTGGGCTGCCGAAGCAAAGAGGCATAGCGGCCTTTCACACTGAAGGCATGGGCTTGTTTCCCATTCAGAGAGTGTATGTTGCCCCTCCCAGGCTGGAGGCGCGTTAGGTGACACCCTTTGCGCTGTGCCCCTGGAAAATGCCAGTGGCTGTACCCGATTTGGGCTGCCTGGTGAAACAACTTGCAGTCACCAGCACCCTGAGTACCTTTCCTGAAGTCTGAGTCCTAGCTAGGTAAACTCGGCCTTCGGAGGCGAGAGGGGAGCAAACATGTTCAACTTGTGGGGAAAGTCTTTGACCAATGACCAGTATGCTTGTGCCTGGGCGAGGCTTAGGCAGGAGCATTCCAACACAGGGTTTTGACCTTACCATAAGCCGTCCCTTTGGGCTGAAGCAGGCGGCGGGTCTGTCTGTATCACAGTCTGGGAAGGAGGGCCTCAGGTGAGTCTGCCAACTGACTGCCCTCCATCATAGCCAGCTGAGAAAATATGGCAAGGCTGATGGAACCCACTTACAGCGCAATGTTTCTCTTCCGAAGAGGAGATTTTGCTACCAAACGTCAGCAGCTCCTCAGAGTGCTGTTCTGGTGTAGACTAGGGAAAGCTCCCACGGTCCGAAGATTATGAACGCCTCTTTTCCAGTGGCTTCATCCGAGAGAGAGCCAGAAGGGCTGATCTCAACAAATAGGGCTGCACACCGTGAGTGCTTCGGGCAGGGCAGTCCTGAGCCAGTGTGCCACCTAAGGAATGAAAGCAAAGTTTCCTAGCCGCAGGAAAGCAGACCGAGGCCTGCTGTTTTCTCTAGGCGATTGACGTGAGCTTGAGGGTGAGGCCTGTATTACACTGTGGAAAAGCTCGGGGTCACGGCTGTCTTTCTCCCTCTCTCGGGCCCATACCCTGGGCTCAGCCATGGGGGAATGCTGAGTGGGAGAGACTGCCTCTCTGCCGGACTCAGAAGGCTTGCTCCCTTTAGGGCAAGTCCGTTTGTGTCTTACTTCGTGGAGGAGGAATGAGGGCGCCCAGAGATATTCTGACATGAAATGCCTAACGACAGAGGATCTGGAGGAGCTGGTTTGTCAGTGGAAGGAGCCAAAAAGCCTGCATTCCTAAGGCCTCTCTGAGAACTGCCAGACACTCTGCCGTCATAGGCCTAAGAACTGGAAATTGTGACGGCAAGGCAACACTTGGAATCCTAGGAGGCAGTGGAAGTGCGGCTCTCAAACTGGATGGAAGAAGCTTCCAAGCATAGTGTTCTTTCATGTACCAAAGAGAACCCAAGTGTCTGAGGCTGCTAGCCGTGTTGCTGGAGAGAACTGGCATCCCCGTGGGCCTGTCGGCTCATTTCCTCTTTCTGACCCTCGAAGGAAAGTCTTCCAAAAAGCCTTTGGGACCCGCTTAGAGAGAACAGCTGCCAAGCTGATGCACAGAACTTTGACAGAGAGACTAGCCCTGGGTCCCAAGCAGCCACCTATCTCTGGAGAGTACGTAGCCCACCCAGGGATTCAAGCAGGGAGTTGGCCTTGTACAAATTACGCAGGACACTGGGAGGAGATGGAGGGCCACTCTACCTGCGCTCACACTACGTGGCCCGGAGAAGTTATCACGCAGCAGAATTCAACACCCTCCCACTACACGTGTGTAGCCAAAAGAGGCGCTGGGCAGTGGGTGTTCTCAGCCCAAGAGCAGTCCTTGTTCTGGGCCGCACCTGCTCTGTGCTTCAAAGGTTCTCTGAGTCTGCTCCTTTGGAGGCATTTCAGAGCTGACGCTATCCCTGGGCTGCCGAAGCAAAGAGGCATAGCGGCCTTTCACACTGAAGGCATGGGCTTGTTTCCCATTCAGAGAGTGTATGTTGCCCCTCCCAGGCTGGAAGCGCGTTAGGTGACACCATTTGCGCCGTGCCCCTGGAAAATGCAAGTGGCTGTACCCGATTTGGGCTGCCTGGTGAAACAACTTGCAGTCACCAGCACCCTGAGAACCTTTCCTGAAGTCTGAGTCCTAGCTAGGTAAACTCGGCCTTCGGAGGCGAGAGGGGAGCAAACATGTTCAACTTGTGGGGAAAGTCTTTGACCAATGACCAGTATGCTTGTGCCTGGGCGAGGCTTAGGCAGGAGCATTCCAACACAGGGTTTTGACCTTACCATAAGCCGTCCCTTTGGGCTGAAGCAGGCGGCGGGTCTGTGTGTATCACAGTCTGGGAAGGAGGGCCTCAGGTGAGTCTGCCAACTGACTGCCCTCCATCATAGCCAGCTGAGAAAATATGGCAAGGCTGATGGAACCCACTTACAGCGCAATGTTTCTCTTCCGAAGAGGAGATTTTGCTACCAAACGTCAGCAGCTCCTCAGAGTGCTGTTCTGGTGTAGACTAGGGAAAGCTCCCACGGTCCGAAGATTATGAACGCCTCTTTTCCAGTGGCTTCATCCGAGAGAGAGCCAGAAGGGCTGATCTCAACAAATAGGGCTGCACACCGTGAGTGCTTCGGGCAGGGCAGTCCTGAGCCAGTGTGCCACCTAAGGAATGAAAGCAAAGTTTCCTAGCCGCAGGAAAGCAGACCGAGGCCTGCTGTTTTCTCTAGGCGATTGACGTGAGCTTGAGGGTGAGGCCTGTATTACACTGTGGAAAAGCTCGGGGTCACGGCTGTCTTTCTCCCTCTCTCGGGCCCATACCCTGGGCTCAGCCATGGGGGAATGCTGAGTGGGAGAGACTGCCTCTCTGCCGGACTCAGAAGGCTTGCTCCCTTTAGGGCAAGTCCGTTTGTGTCTTACTTCGTGGAGGAGGAATGAGGGCGCCCAGAGATATTCTGACATGAAATGCCTAACGACAGAGGATCTGGAGGAGCTGGTTTGTCAGTGGAAGGAGCCAAAAAGCCTGCATTCCTAAGGCCTCTCTGAGAACTGCCAGACACTCTGCCGTCATAGGCCTAAGAACTGGAAATTGTGACGGCAAGGCAACACTTGGAATCCTAGGAGGCAGTGGAAGTGCGGCTCTCAAACTGGATGGAAGAAGCTTCCAAGCATAGTGTTCTTTCATGTACCAAAGAGAACCCAAGTGTCTGAGGCTGCTAGCCGTGTTGCTGGAGAGAACTGGCATCCCCGTGGGCCTGTCGGCTCATTTCCTCTTTCTGACCCTCGAAGGAAAGTCTTCCAAAAAGCCTTTGGGACCCGCTTAGAGAGAACAGCTGCCAAGCTGATGCACAGAACTTTGACAGAGAGACTAGCCCTGGGTCCCAAGCAGCCACCTATCTCTGGAGAGTACGTAGCCCACCCAGGGATTCAAGCAGGGAGTTGGCCTTGTACAAATTACGCAGGACACTGGGAGGAGATGGAGGGCCACTCTACCTGCGCTCACACTACGTGGCCCGGAGAAGTTATCACGCAGCAGAATTCAACACCCTCCCACTACACGTGTGTAGCCAAAAGAGGCGCTGGGCAGTGGGTGTTCTCAGCCCAAGAGCAGTCCTTGTTCTGGGCCGCACCTGCTCTGTGGTTCAAAGGTTCTCTGAGTCTGCTCCTTTGGAGGCATTTCAGAGCTGACGCTATCCCTGGGCTGCCGAAGCAAAGAGGCATAGCGGCCTTTCACACTGAAGGCATGGGCTTGTTTCCCATTCAGAGAGTGTATGTTGCCCCTCCCAGGCTGGAGGCGCGTTAGGTGACACCATTTGCGCCGTGCCCCTGGAAAATGCAAGTGGCTGTACCCGATTTGGGCTGCCTGGTGAAACAACTTGCAGTCACCAGCACCCTGAGAACCTTTCCTGAAGTCTGAGTCCTAGCTAGGTAAACTCGGCCTTCGGAGGCGAGAGGGGAGCAAACATGTTCAACTTGTGGGGAAAGTCTTTGACCAATGACCAGTATGCTTGTGCTTGGGCGAGGCTTAGGCAGGAGCTTTCCAACACAGGGTTTTGACCTTACCATAAGCCGTCCCTTTGGGCTGAAGCAGGCGGCGGGTCTGTGTGTATCACAGTCTGGGAAGGAGGGCCTCAGGTGAGTCTGCCAACTGACTGCCCTCCATCATAGCCAGCTGAGAAAATATGGCAAGGCTGATGGAACCCACTTACAGCGAAATGTTTCTCTTCAGAAGAGGAGATTTTGCTACCAAACGTCAGCAGCTCCTCAGAGTGCTGTTCTGGTGTAGACTAGGGAAAGCTCCCACGGTCCGAAGATTAGGAACGGCTCTTTTCCAGTGGCTTCATCCGAGAGAGAGCCAGAAGGGCTGATCTCAACAAATAGGGCTGCACACCGCGAGTGCTTCGGGCAGGGCAGTCCTGAGCCAGTGTGCCACCTAAGGAATGAAAGCAAAGTTTCCTAGCCGCAGGAAAGCAGACCGAGGCCTGCTGTTTTCTCTAGGCGATTGACGTGAGCTTGAGGGTGAGGCCTGTATTACACTGTGGAAAAGCTCGGGGTCACGGCTGTCTTTCTCCCTCTCTCGGGCCCATACCCTGGGCTCAGCCATGGGGGAATGCTGAGTGGGAGAGACTGCCTCTCTGCCGGACTCAGAAGGCTTGCTCCCTTTAGGGCAAGTCCGTTTGTGTCTTACTTCGTGGAGGAGGAATGAGGGCGCCCAGAGATATTCTGACATGAAATGCCTAACGACAGAGGATCTGGAGGAGCTGGTTTGTCAGTGGAAGGAGCCAAAAAGCCTGCATTCCTAAGGCCTCGCTGAGAACTGCCAGACACTCTGCCGTCATAGGCCTAAGAACTGGAAATTGTGACGGCAAGGCAACACTTGGAATCCTAGGAGGCAGTGGAAGTGCGGCTCTCAAACTGGATGGAAGAAGCTTCCAAGCATAGTGTTCTTTCATGTACCAAAGAGAACCCAAGTGTCTGAGGCTGCTAGCCGTGTTGCTGGAGAGAACTGGCATCCCCGTGGGCCTGTCGGCTCATTTGCTCGTTCTGACCCTCGAAGGAAAGTCTTCCAAAAAGCCTTTGGGACCCGCTTAGAGAGAACAGCTGCCAAGCTGATGCACAGAACTTTGACAGAGAGACTAGCCCTGGGTCCCAAGCAGCCACCTATCTCTGGAGAGTACGTACCCCACCCAGGGATTCAAGCAGGGAGTTGGCCTTGTACAACTTACGCAGGACACTGGGAGGAGATGGAGGGCCACTCTACCTGCGCTCACACTACGTGGCCCGGAGAAGTTATCACGCAGCAGAATTCAACACCCTCCCACTACACGTGTGTAGCCAAAAGAGGCGCTGGGCAGTGGGTGTTCTCAGCCCAAGAGCAGTCCTTGTTCTGGGCCGCACCTGCTCTGTGGTTCAAAGGTTCTCTGAGTATGCTCCTTTGGAGGCATTTTAGAGCTGACACTATCCCTGGGCTGCCGAAGCAAAGAGGCATAGCGGCCTTTCACACTGAAGGCATGGGCTTGTTTCCCATTCAGAGAGTGTATGTTGCCCCTCCCAGGCTGGAGGCGCGTTAGGTGACACCATTTGCGCCGTGCCCCTGGAAAATGCAAGTGGCAGTACCCGATTTGGGCTGCCTGGTGAAACAACTTGCAGTCACCAGCACCCTGAGTACCTTTCCTGAAGTCTGAGTCCTAGCTAGGTAAACTCGGCCTTCGGAGGCGAGAGGGGAGCAAACATGTTCAACTTGTGGGGAAAGTCTTTGACCAATGACCAGTATGCTTGTGCTTGGGCGAGGCTTAGGCAGGAGCTTTCCAACACAGGGTTTTGACCTTACCATAAGCCGTCCCTTTGGGCTGAAGCAGGCGGCGGGTCTGTGTGTATCACAGTCTGGGAAGGAGGGCCTCAGGTGAGTCTGCCAACTGACTGCCCTCCATCATAGCCAGCTGAGAAAATATGGCAAGGCTGATGGAACCCACTTACAGCGAAATGTTTCTCTTCAGAAGAGGAGATTTTGCTACCAAACGTCAGCAGCTCCTCAGAGTGCTGTTCTGGTGTAGACTAGGGAAAGCTCCCACGGTCCGAAGATTAGGAACGGCTCTTTTCCAGTTGCTTCATCCGAGAGAGAGCCAGAAGGGCTGATCTCAACAAATAGGGCTGCACACCGCGAGTGCTTCGGGCAGGGCAGTCCTGAGCCAGTGTGCCACCTAAGGAATGAAAGCAAAGTTTCCTAGCCGCAGGAAAGCAGACCGAGGCCTGCTGTTTTCTCTAGGCGATTGACGTGAGCTTGAGGGTGAGGCCTGTACTACATTGTGGAAAAGCTCGGCGTCACGGCTGTCTTTCTCCCTCTCTCGGGCCCATACCCTGGGCTCAGCCATGGGGGAATGCTGAGTGGGAGAGACTGCCTCTCTGCCGGACTCAGAAGGCTTCCTCCCTTTAGGGCAAGTCCGTTTGTGTCTTACTTCGTGGAGGAGGAATGAGGGCGCCCAGAGATATTCTGACATGAAATGCCTAACGACAGAGGATCTGGAGGAGCTGGTTTGTCAGTGGAAGGAGCCAAAAAGCCTGCATTCCTCAGGCCTCGCTGAGAACTGCCAGACACTCTGCCGTCATAGGCCTAAGAACTGGAAATTGTGACGGCAAGGCAACACTTGGAATCCTAGGATGCAGTGGAAGTGCGGCTCTCAAACTGGATGGAATAAGCTTCCAAGCATAGTGTTCTTTCATGTACCAAAGAGAACCCAAGTGTCTGAGGCTGCTCGCGGTGTTGCTGGAGAGAACTGGCATCCCCGTGGGCCTGTCGGCTCATTTCCTCTTTCTGACCCTCGAAGGAAAGTCTTCCAAAAAGCCTTTGGGACCCGCTTAGAGAGAACAGCTGCCAAGCTGATGCACAGAACTTTGACAGAGAGACTAGCCCTGGGTCCCAAGCAGCCACCTATCTCTGGAGAGTACGTACCCCACCCAGGGATTCAAGCAGGGAGTTGGCCTTGTACAACTTACGCAGGACACTGGGAGGAGATGGAGGGCCACTCTACCTGCGCTCACACTACGTGGCCCGGAGAAGTTATCACGCAGCAGAATTCAACACCCTCCCACTACACGTGTGTAGCCAAAAGAGGCGCTGGGCAGTGGGTGTTCTCAGCCCAAGAGCAGTCCTTGTTCTGGGCCGCACCTGCTCTGTGGTTCAAAGGTTCTCTGAGTCTGCTCCTTTGGAGGCATTTCAGAGCTGACGCTATCCCTGGGCTGCCGAAGCAAAGAGGCATAGCGGCCTTTCACACTGAAGGCATGGGCTTGTTTCCCATTCAGAGAGTGTATGTTGCCCCTCCCAGGCTGGAGGCGCGTTAGGTGACACCATTTGCGCCGTGCCCCTGGAAAATGCAAGTGGCTGTACCCGATTTGGGCTGCCTGGTGAAACAACTTGCAGTCACCAGCACCCTGAGTACCTTTCCTGAAGTCTGAGTCCTAGCTAGGTAAACTCGGCCTTCGGAGGCGAGAGGGGAGCAAACATGTTCAACTTGTGGGGAAAGTCTTTGACCAATGACCAGTATGCTTGTGCTTGGGCGAGGCTTAGGCAGGAGCTTTCCAACACAGGGTTTTGACCTTACCATAAGCCGTCCCTTTGGGCTGAAGCAGGCGGCGGGTCTGTCTGTATCACAGTCTGGGAAGGAGGGCCTCAGGTGAGTCTGCCAACTGACTGCCCTCCATCATAGCCAGCTGAGAAAATATGGCAAGGCTGATGGAACCCACTTACAGCGAAATGTTTCTCTTCAGAAGAGGAGATTTTGCTACCAAACGTCAGCAGCTCCTCAGAGTGCTGTTCCGGTGTAGACTAGGGAAAGCTCCCACGGTCCGAAGATTAGGAACGGCTCTTTTCCAGTTGCTTCATCCGAGAGAGAGCCAAAAGGGCTGATCTCAACAAATAGGGCTGCACACCGCGAGTGCTTCGGGCAGGGCAGTCCTGAGCCAGTGTGCCACCTAAGGAATGAAAGCAAAGTTTCCTAGCCGCAGGAAAGCAGACCGAGGCCTGCTGTTTTCTCTAGGCGATTGACGTGAGCTTGAGGGTGAGGCCTGTACTACATTGTGGAAAAGCTCGGCGTCACGGCTGTCTTTCTCCCTCTCTCGGGCCCATACCCTGGGCTCAGCCATGGGGGAATGCTGAGTGGGAGAGACTGCCTCTCTGCCGGACTCAGAAGGCTTCCTCCCTTTAGGGCAAGTCCGTTTGTGTCTTACTTCGTGGAGGAGGAATGAGGGCGCCCAGAGATATTCTGACATGAAATGCCTAACGACAGAGGATCTGGAGGAGCTGGTTTGTCAGTGGAAGGAGCCAAAAAGCCTGCATTCCTCAGGCCTCGCTGAGAACTGCCAGACACTCTGCCGTCATAGGCCTAAGAACTGGAAATTGTGACGGCAAGGCAACACTTGGAATCCTAGGAGGCAGTGGAAGTGCGGCTCTCAAACTGGATTGGAAGAAGCTTCCAAGCATAGTGTTCTTTCATGTACCAAAGAGAACCCAAGTGTCTGAGGCTGCTCGCGGTGTTGCTGGAGAGAACTGGCATCCCCGTGGGCCTGTCGGCTCATTTCCTCTTTCTGACCCTCGAAGGAAAGTCTTCCAAAAAGCCTTTGGGACCCGCTTAGAGAGAACAGCTGCCAAGCTGATGCACAGAACTTTGACAGAGAGACTAGCCCTGGGTCCCAAGCAGCCACCTATCTCTGGAGAGTACGTACCCCACCCAGGGATTCAAGCAGGGAGTTGGCCTTGTACAACTTACGCAGGACACTGGGAGGAGATGGAGGGCCACTCTACCTGCGCTCACACTACGTGGCCCGGAGAAGTTATCACGCAGCAGAATTCAACACCCTCCCACTACACGTGTGTAGCCAAAAGAGGCGCTGGGCAGTGGGTGTTCTCAGCCCAAGAGCAGTCCTTGTTCTGGGCCGCACCTGCTCTGTGGTTCAAAGGTTCTCTGAGTCTGCTCCATTGGAGGCATTTCAGAGCTGACGCTATCCCTGGGCTGCCGAAGCAAAGAGGCATAGCGGCCTTTCACACTGAAGGCATGGGCTTGTTTCCCATTCAGAGAGTGTATGTTGCCCCTCCCAGGCTGGAGGCGCGTTAGGTGACACCATTTGCGCCGTGCCCCTGGAAAATGCAAGTGGCTGTACCCGATTTGGGCTGCCTGGTGAAACAACTTGCAGTCACCAGCACCCTGAGTACCTTTCCTGAAGTCTGAGTCCTAGCTAGGTAAACTCGGCCTTCGGAGGCGAGAGGGGAGCAAACATGTTCAACTTGTGGGGAAAGTCTTTGACCAATGACCAGTATGCTTGTGCTTGGGCGAGGCTTAGGCAGGAGCTTTCCAACACAGGGTTTTGACCTTACCATAAGCCGTCCCTTTGGGCTGAAGCAGGCGGCGGGTCTGTGTGTATCACAGTCTGGGAAGGAGGGCCTCAGGTGAGTCTGCCAACTGACTGCCCTCCATCATAGCCAGCTGAGAAAATATGGCAAGGCTGATGGAACCCACTTACAGCGAAATGTTTCTCTTCAGAAGAGGAGATTTTGCTACCAAACGTCAGCAGCTCCTCAGAGTGCTGTTCTGGTGTAGACTAGGGAAAGCTCCCACGGTCCGAAGATTAGGAACGGCTCTTTTCCAGTTGCTTCATCCGAGAGAGAGCCAGAAGGGCTGATCTCAACAAATAGGGCTGCACACCGCGAGTGCTTCGGGCAGGGCAGTCCTGAGCCAGTGTGCCACCTAAGGAATGAAAGCAAAGTTTCCTAGCCGCAGGAAAGCAGACCGAGGCCTGCTGTTTTCTCTAGGCGATTGACGTGAGCTTGAGGGTGAGGCCTGTATTACACTGTGGAAAAGCTCGGGGTCACGGCTGTCTTTCTCCCTCTCTCGGGCCCATACCCTGGGCTCAGCCATGGGGGAATGCTGAGTGGGAGAGACTGCCTCTCTGCCGGACTCAGAAGGCTTGCTCCCTTTAGGGCAAGTCCGTTTGTGTCTTACTTCGTGGAGGAGGAATGAGGGCGCCCAGAGATATTCTGACATGAAATGCCTAACGACAGAGGATCTGGAGGAGCTGGTTTGTCAGTGGAAGGAGCCAAAAAGCCTGCATTCCTAAGGCCTCGCTGAGAACTGCCAGACACTCTGCCGTCATAGGCCTAAGAACTGGAAATTGTGACGGCAAGGCAACACTTGGAATCCTAGGAGGCAGTGGAAGTGCGGCTCTCAAACTGGATGGAAGAAGCTTCCAAGCATAGTGTTCTTTCATGTACCAAAGAGAACCCAAGTGTCTGAGGCTGCTAGCCGTGTTGCTGGAGAGAACTGGCATCCCCGTGGGCCTGTCGGCTCATTTGCTCTTTCTGACCCTCGAAGGAAAGTCTTCCAAAAAGCCTTTGGGACCCGCTTAGAGAGAACAGCTGCCAAGCTGATGCACAGAACTTTGACAGAGAGACTAGCCCTGGGTCCCAAGCAGCCACCTATCTCTGGAGAGTACGTACCCCACCCAGGGATTCAAGCAGGGAGTTGGCCTTGTACAACTTACGCAGGACACTGGGAGGAGATGGAGGGCCACTCTACCTGCGCTCACACTACGTGGCCCGGAGAAGTTATCACGCAGCAGAATTCAACACCCTCCCACTACACGTGTGTAGCCAAAAGAGGCGCTGGGCAGTGGGTGTTCTCAGCCCAAGAGCAGTCCTTGTTCTGGGCCGCACCTGCTCTGTGGTTCAAAGGTTCTCTGAGTATGCTCCTTTGGAGGCATTTTAGAGCTGACACTATCCCTGGGCTGCCGAAGCAAAGAGGCATAGCGGCCTTTCACACTGAAGGCATGGGCTTGTTTCCCATTCAGAGAGTGTATGTTGCCCCTCCCAGGCTGGAGGCACGTTAGGTGACACCATTTGCGCCGTGCCCCTGGAAAATGCAAGTGGCAGTACCCGATTTGGGCTGCCTGGTGAAACAACTTGCAGTCACCAGCACCCTGAGTACCTTTCCTGAAGTCTGAGTCCTAGCTAGGTAAACTCGGCCTTCGGAGGCGAGAGGGGAGCAAACATGTTCAACTTGTGGGGAAAGTCTTTGACCAATGACCAGTATGCTTGTGCTTGGGCGAGGCTTAGGCAGGAGCTTTCCAACACAGGGTTTTGACCTTACCATAAGCCGTCCCTTTGGGCTGAAGCAGGCGGCGGGTCTGTGTGTATCACAGTCTGGGAAGGAGGGCCTCAGGTGAGTCTGCCAACTGACTGCCCTCCATCATAGCCAGCTGAGAAAATATGGCAAGGCTGATGGAACCCACTTACAGCGAAATGTTTCTCTTCAGAAGAGGAGATTTTGCTACCAAACGTCAGCAGCTCCTCAGAGTGCTGTTCTGGTGTAGACTAGGGAAAGCTCCCACGGTCCGAAGATTAGGAACGGCTCTTTTCCAGTTGCTTCATCCGAGAGAGAGCCAGAAGGGCTGATCTCAACAAATAGGGCTGCACACCGCGAGTGCTTCGGGCAGGGCAGTCCTGAGCCAGTGTGCCACCTAAGGAATGAAAGCAAAGTTTCCTAGCCGCAGGAAAGCAGACCGAGGCCTGCTGTTTTCTCTAGGCGATTGACGTGAGCTTGAGGGTGAGGCCTGTACTACATTGTGGAAAAGCTCGGCGTCACGGCTGTCTTTCTCCCTCTCTCGGGCCCATACCCTGGGCTCAGCCATGGGGGAATGCTGAGTGGGAGAGACTGCCTCTCTGCCGGACTCAGAAGGCTTCCTCCCTTTAGGGCAAGTCCGTTTGTGTCTTACTTCGTGGAGGAGGAATGAGGGCGCCCAGAGATATTCTGACATGAAATGCCTAACGACAGAGGATCTGGAGGAGCTGGTTTGTCAGTGGAAGGAGCCAAAAAGCCTGCATTCCTCAGGCCTCGCTGAGAACTGCCAGACACTCTGCCGTCATAGGCCTAAGAACTGGAAATTGTGACGGCAAGGCAACACTTGGAATCCTAGGATGCAGTGGAAGTGCGGCTCTCAAACTGGATGGAATAAGCTTCCAAGCATAGTGTTCTTTCATGTACCAAAGAGAACCCAAGTGTCTGAGGCTGCTCGCGGTGTTGCTGGAGAGAACTGGCATCCCCGTGGGCCTGTCGGCTCATTTCCTCTTTCTGACCCTCGAAGGAAAGTCTTCCAAAAAGCCTTTGGGACCCGCTTAGAGAGAACAGCTGCCAAGCTGATGCACAGAACTTTGACAGAGAGACTAGCCCTGGGTCCCAAGCAGCCACCTATCTCTGGAGAGTACGTACCCCACCCAGGGATTCAAGCAGGGAGTTGGCCTTGTACAACTTACGCAGGACACTGGGAGGAGATGGAGGGCCACTCTACCTGCGCTCACACTACGTGGCCCGGAGAAGTTATCACGCAGCAGAATTCAACACCCTCCCACTACACGTGTGTAGCCAAAAGAGGCGCTGGGCAGTGGGTGTTCTCAGCCCAAGAGCAGTCCTTGTTCTGGGCCGCACCTGCTCTGTGCTTCAAAGGTTCTCTGAGTCTGCTCCTTTGGAGGCATTTCAGAGCTGACGCTATCCCTGGGCTGCCGAAGCAAAGAGGCATAGCGGCCTTTCACACTGAAGGCATGGGCTTGTTTCCCATTCAGAGAGTGTATGTTGCCCCTCCCAGGCTGGAGGCGCGTTAGGTGACACCATTTGCGCCGTGCCCCTGGAAAATGCAAGTGGCTGTACCCGATTTGGGCTGCCTGGTGAAACAACTTGCAGTCACCAGCACCCTGAGTACCTTTCCTGAAGTCTGAGTCCTAGCTAGGTAAACTCGGCCTTCGGAGGCGAGAGGGGAGCAAACATGTTCAACTTGTGGGGAAAGTCTTTGACCAATGACCAGTATGCTTGTGCTTGGGCGAGGCTTAGGCAGGAGCTTTCCAACACAGGGTTTTGACCTTACCATAAGCCGTCCCTTTGGGCTGAAGCAGGCGGCGGGTCTGTGTGTATCACAGTCTGGGAAGGAGGGCCTCAGGTGAGTCTGCCAACTGACTGCCCTCCATCATAGCCAGCTGAGAAAATATGGCAAGGCTGATGGAACCCACTTACAGCGAAATGTTTCTCTTCAGAAGAGGAGATTTTGCTACCAAACGTCAGCAGCTCCTCAGAGTGCTGTTCCGGTGTAGACTAGGGAAAGCTCCCACGGTCCGAAGATTAGGAACGGCTCTTTTCCAGTTGCTTCATCCGAGAGAGAGCCAAAAGGGCTGATCTCAACAAATAGGGCTGCACACCGCGAGTGCTTCGGGCAGGGCAGTCCTGAGCCAGTGTGCCACCTAAGGAATGAAAGCAAAGTTTCCTAGCCGCAGGAAAGCAGACCGAGGCCTGCTGTTTTCTCTAGGCGATTGACGTGAGCTTGAGGGTGAGGCCTGTACTACATTGTGGAAAAGCTCGGCGTCACGGCTGTCTTTCTCCCTCTCTCGGGCCCATACCCTGGGCTCAGCCATGGGGGAATGCTGAGTGGGAGAGACTGCCTCTCTGCCGGACTCAGAAGGCTTCCTCCCTTTAGGGCAAGTCCGTTTGTGTCTTACTTCGTGGAGGAGGAATGAGGGCGCCCAGAGATATTCTGACATGAAATGCCTAACGACAGAGGATCTGGAGGAGCTGGTTTGTCAGTGGAAGGAGCCAAAAAGCCTGCATTCCTAAGGCCTCTCTGAGAACTGCCAGACACTCTGCCGTCATAGGCCTAAGAACTGGAAATTGTGACGGCAAGGCAACACTTGGAATCCTAGGAGGCAGTGGAAGTGCGGCTCTCAAACTGGATGGAAGAAGCTTCCAAGCATAGTGTTCTTTCATGTACCAAAGAGAACCCAAGTGTCTGAGGCTGCTAGCCGTGTTGCTGGAGAGAACTGGCATCCCCGTGGGCCTGTCGGCTCATTTCCTCTTTCTGACCCTCGAAGGAAAGTCTTCCAAAAAGCCTTTGGGACCCGCTTAGAGAGAACAGCTGCCAAGCTGATGCACAGAACTTTGACAGAGAGACTAGCCCTGGGTCCCAAGCAGCCACCTATCTCTGGAGAGTACGTAGCCCACCCAGGGATTCAAGCAGGGAGTTGGCCTTGTACAAATTACGCAGGACACTGGGAGGAGATGGAGGGCCACTCTACCTGCGCTCACACTACGTGGCCCGGAGAAGTTATCACGCAGCAGAATTCAACACCCTCCCACTACACGTGTGTAGCCAAAAGAGGCGCTGGGCAGTGGGTGTTCTCAGCCCAAGAGCAGTCCTTGTTCTGGGCCGCACCTGCTCTGTGGTTCAAAGGTTCTCTGAGTCTGCTCCTTTGGAGGCATTTCAGAGCTGACGCTATCCCTGGGCTGCCGAAGCAAAGAGGCATAGCGGCCTTTCACACTGAAGGCATGGGCTTGTTTCCCATTCAGAGAGTGTATGTTGCCCCTCCCAGGCTGGAAGCGCGTTAGGTGACACCATTTGCGCCGTGCCCCTGGAAAATGCAAGTGGCTGTACCCGATTTGGGCTGCCTGGTGAAACAACTTGCAGTCACCAGCACCCTGAGAACCTTTCCTGAAGTCTGAGTCCTAGCTAGGTAAACTCGGCCTTCGGAGGCGAGAGGGGAGCAAACATGTTCAACTTGTGGGGAAAGTCTTTGACCAATGACCAGTATGCTTGTGCCTGGGCGAGGCTTAGGCAGGAGCATTCCAACACAGGGTTTTGACCTTACCATAAGCCGTCCCTTTGGGCTGAAGCAGGCGGCGGGTCTGTGTGTATCACAGTCTGGGAAGGAGGGCCTCAGGTGAGTCTGCCAACTGACTGCCCTCCATCATAGCCAGCTGAGAAAATATGGCAAGGCTGATGGAACCCACTTACAGCGCAATGTTTCTCTTCCGAAGAGGAGATTTTGCTACCAAACGTCAGCAGCTCCTCAGAGTGCTGTTCTGGTGTAGACTAGGGAAAGCTCCCACGGTCCGAAGATTATGAACGCCTCTTTTCCAGTGGCTTCATCCGAGAGAGAGCCAGAAGGGCTGATCTCAACAAATAGGGCTGCACACCGTGAGTGCTTCGGGCAGGGCAGTCCTGAGCCAGTGTGCCACCTAAGGAATGAAAGCAAAGTTTCCTAGCCGCAGGAAAGCAGACCGAGGCCTGCTGTTTTCTCTAGGCGATTGACGTGAGCTTGAGGGTGAGGCCTGTATTACACTGTGGAAAAGCTCGGGGTCACGGCTGTCTTTCTCCCTCTCTCGGGCCCATACCCTGGGCTCAGCCATGGGGGAATGCTGAGTGGGAGAGACTGCCTCTCTGCCGGACTCAGAAGGCTTGCTCCCTTTAGGGCAAGTCCGTTTGTGTCTTACTTCGTGGAGGAGGAATGAGGGCGCCCAGAGATATTCTGACATGAAATGCCTAACGACAGAGGATCTGGAGGAGCTGGTTTGTCAGTGGAAGGAGCCAAAAAGCCTGCATTCCTAAGGCCTCTCTGAGAACTGCCAGACACTCTGCCGTCATAGGCCTAAGAACTGGAAATTGTGACGGCAAGGCAACACTTGGAATCCTAGGAGGCAGTGGAAGTGCGGCTCTCAAACTGGATGGAAGAAGCTTCCAAGCATAGTGTTCTTTCATGTACCAAAGAGAACCCAAGTGTCTGAGGCTGCTAGCCGTGTTGCTGGAGAGAACTGGCATCCCCGTGGGCCTGTCGGCTCATTTCCTCTTTCTGACCCTCGAAGGAAAGTCTTCCAAAAAGCCTTTGGGACCCGCTTAGAGAGAACAGCTGCCAAGCTGATGCACAGAACTTTGACAGAGAGACTAGCCCTGGGTCCCAAGCAGCCACCTATCTCTGGAGAGTACGTAGCCCACCCAGGGATTCAAGCAGGGAGTTGGCCTTGTACAACTTACGCAGGACACTGGGAGGAGATGGAGGGCCACTCTACCTGCGCTCACACTACGTGGTCCGGAGAAGTTATCACGCAGCAGAATTCAACACCCTCCCACTACACGTGTGTAGCCAAAAGAGGCGCTGGGCAGTGGGTGTTCTCAGCCCAAGAGCAGTCCTTGTTCTGGGCCGCACCTGCTCTGTGCTTCAAAGGTTCTCTGAGTCTGCTCCTTTGGAGGCATTTCAGAGCTGACGCTATCCCTGGGCTGCCGAAGCAAAGAGGCATAGCGGCCTTTCACACTGAAGGCATGGGCTTGTTTCCCATTCAGAGAGTGTATGTTGCCCCTCCCAGGCTGGAGGCGCGTTAGGTGACACCATTTGCGCCGTGCCCCTGGAAAATGCAAGTGGCTGTACCCGATTTGGGCTGCCTGGTGAAACAACTTGCAGTCACCAGCACCCTGAGAACCTTTCCTGAAGTCTGAGTCCTAGCTAGGTAAACTCGGCCTTCGGAGGCGAGAGGGGAGCAAACATGTTCAACTTGTGGGGAAAGTCTTTGACCAATGACCAGTATGCTTGTGCTTGGGCGAGGCTTAGGCAGGAGCTTTCCAACACAGGGTTTTGACCTTACCATAAGCCGTCCCTTTGGGCTGAAGCAGGCGGCGGGTCTGTGTGTATCACAGTCTGGGAAGGAGGGCCTCAGGTGAGTCTGCCAACTGACTGCCCTCCATCATAGCCAGCTGAGAAAATATGGCAAGGCTGATGGAACCCACTTACAGCGAAATGTTTCTCTTCAGAAGAGGAGATTTTGCTACCAAACGTCAGCAGCTCCTCAGAGTGCTGTTCTGGTGTAGACTAGGGAAAGCTCCCACGGTCCGAAGATTAGGAACGGCTCTTTTCCAGTGGCTTCATCCGAGAGAGAGCCAGAAGGGCTGATCTCAACAAATAGGGCTGCACACCGCGAGTGCTTCGGGCAGGGCAGTCCTGAGCCAGTGTGCCACCTAAGGAATGAAAGCAAAGTTTCCTAGCCGCAGGAAAGCAGACCGAGGCCTGCTGTTTTCTCTAGGCGATTGACGTGAGCTTGAGGGTGAGGCCTGTATTACACTGTGGAAAAGCTCGGGGTCACGGCTGTCTTTCTCCCTCTCTCGGGCCCATACCCTGGGCTCAGCCATGGGGGAATGCTGAGTGGGAGAGACTGCCTCTCTGCCGGACTCAGAAGGCTTGCTCCCTTTAGGGCAAGTCCGTTTGTGTCTTACTTCGTGGAGGAGGAATGAGGGCGCCCAGAGATATTCTGACATGAAATGCCTAACGACAGAGGATCTGGAGGAGCTGGTTTGTCAGTGGAAGGAGCCAAAAAGCCTGCATTCCTAAGGCCTCGCTGAGAACTGCCAGACACTCTGCCGTCATAGGCCTAAGAACTGGAAATTGTGACGGCAAGGCAACACTTGGAATCCTAGGAGGCAGTGGAAGTGCGGCTCTCAAACTGGATGGAAGAAGCTTCCAAGCATAGTGTTCTTTCATGTACCAAAGAGAACCCAAGTGTCTGAGGCTGCTAGCCGTGTTGCTGGAGAGAACTGGCATCCCCGTGGGCCTGTCGGCTCATTTCCTCTTTCTGACCCTCGAAGGAAAGTCTTCCAAAAAGCCTTTGGGACCCGCTTAGAGAGAACAGCTGCCAAGCTGATGCACAGAACTTTGACAGAGAGACTAGCCCTGGGTCCCAAGCAGCCACCTATCTCTGGAGAGTACGTACCCCACCCAGGGATTCAAGCAGGGAGTTGGCCTTGTACAACTTACGCAGGACACTGGGAGGAGATGGAGGGCCACTCTACCTGCGCTCACACTACGTGGCCCGGAGAAGTTATCACGCAGCAGAATTCAACACCCTCCCACTACACGTGTGTAGCCAAAAGAGGCGCTGGGCAGTGGGTGTTCTCAGCCCAAGAGCAGTCCTTGTTCTGGGCCGCACCTGCTCTGTGGTTCAAAGGTTCTCTGAGTATGCTCCTTTGGAGGCATTTTAGAGCTGACACTATCCCTGGGCTGCCGAAGCAAAGAGGCATAGCGGCCTTTCACACTGAAGGCATGGGCTTGTTTCCCATTCAGAGAGTGTATGTTGCCCCTCCCAGGCTGGAGGCGCGTTAGGTGACACCATTTGCGCCGTGCCCCTGGAAAATGCAAGTGGCAGTACCCGATTTGGGCTGCCTGGTGAAACAACTTGCAGTCACCAGCACCCTGAGTACCTTTCCTGAAGTCTGAGTCCTAGCTAGGTAAACTCGGCCTTCGGAGGCGAGAGGGGAGCAAACATGTTCAACTTGTGGGGAAAGTCTTTGACCAATGACCAGTATGCTTGTGCTTGGGCGAGGCTTAGGCAGGAGCTTTCCAACACAGGGTTTTGACCTTACCATAAGCCGTCCCTTTGGGCTGAAGCAGGCGGCGGGTCTGTGTGTATCACAGTCTGGGAAGGAGGGCCTCAGGTGAGTCTGCCAACTGACTGCCCTCCATCATAGCCAGCTGAGAAAATATGGCAAGGCTGATGGAACCCACTTACAGCGAAATGTTTCTCTTCAGAAGAGGAGATTTTGCTACCAAACGTCAGCAGCTCCTCAGAGTGCTGTTCTGGTGTAGACTAGGGAAAGCTCCCACGGTCCGAAGATTAGGAACGGCTCTTTTCCAGTTGCTTCATCCGAGAGAGAGCCAGAAGGGCTGATCTCAACAAATAGGGCTGCACACCGCGAGTGCTTCGGGCAGGGCAGTCCTGAGCCAGTGTGCCACCTAAGGAATGAAAGCAAAGTTTCCTAGCCGCAGGAAAGCAGACCGAGGCCTGCTGTTTTCTCTAGGCGATTGACGTGAGCTTGAGGGTGAGGCCTGTACTACATTGTGGAAAAGCTCGGCGTCACGGCTGTCTTTCTCCCTCTCTCGGGCCCATACCCTGGGCTCAGCCATGGGGGAATGCTGAGTGGGAGAGACTGCCTCTCTGCCGGACTCAGAAGGCTTCCTCCCTTTAGGGCAAGTCCGTTTGTGTCTTACTTCGTGGAGGAGGAATGAGGGCGCCCAGAGATATTCTGACATGAAATGCCTAACGACAGAGGATCTGGAGGAGCTGGTTTGTCAGTGGAAGGAGCCAAAAAGCCTGCATTCCTCAGGCCTCGCTGAGAACTGCCAGACACTCTGCCGTCATAGGCCTAAGAACTGGAAATTGTGACGGCAAGGCAACACTTGGAATCCTAGGATGCAGTGGAAGTGCGGCTCTCAAACTGGATGGAATAAGCTTCCAAGCATAGTGTTCTTTCATGTACCAAAGAGAACCCAAGTGTCTGAGGCTGCTCGCGGTGTTGCTGGAGAGAACTGGCATCCCCGTGGGCCTGTCGGCTCATTTCCTCTTTCTGACCCTCGAAGGAAAGTCTTCCAAAAAGCCTTTGGGACCCGCTTAGAGAGAACAGCTGCCAAGCTGATGCACAGAACTTTGACAGAGAGACTAGCCCTGGGTCCCAAGCAGCCACCTATCTCTGGAGAGTACGTAGCCCACCCAGGGATTCAAGCAGGGAGTTGGCCTTGTACAACTTACGCAGGACACTGGGAGGAGATGGAGGGCCACTCTACCTGTGCTCACACTACGTGGCCCGGAGAAGTTATCACGCAGCAGAATTCAACACCCTCCCACTACACGTGTGTAGCCAAAAGAGGCGCTGGGCAGTGGGTGTTCTCAGCCCAAGAGCAGTCCTTGTTCTGGGCCGCACCTGCTCTGTGGTTCAAAGGTTCTCTGAGTCTGCTCCTTTGGAGGCATTTCAGAGCTGACGCTATCCCTGGGCTGCCGAAGCAAAGAGGCATAGCGGCCTTTCACACTGAAGGCATGGGCTTGTTTCCCATTCAGAGAGTGTATGTTGCCCCTCCCAGGCTGGAGGCGCGTTAGGTGACACCATTTGCGCCGTGCCCCTGGAAAATGCAAGTGGCTGTACCCGATTTGGGCTGCCTGGTGAAACAACTTGCAGTCACCAGCACCCTGAGTACCTTTCCTGAAGTCTGAGTCCTAGCTAGGTAAACTCGGCCTTCGGAGGCGAGAGGGGAGCAAACATGTTCAACTTGTGGGGAAAGTCTTTGACCAATGACCAGTATGCTTGTGCTTGGGCGAGGCTTAGGCAGGAGCTTTCCAACACAGGGTTTTGACCTTACCATAAGCCGTCCCTTTGGGCTGAAGCAGGCGGCGGGTCTGTCTGTATCACAGTCTGGGAAGGAGGGCCTCAGGTGAGTCTGCCAACTGACTGCCCTCCATCATAGCCAGCTGAGAAAATATGGCAAGGCTGATGGAACCCACTTACAGCGAAATGTTTCTCTTCAGAAGAGGAGATTTTGCTACCAAACGTCAGCAGCTCCTCAGAGTGCTATTCCGGTGTAGACTAGGGAAAGCTCCCACGGTCCGAAGATTAGGAACGGCTCTTTTCCAGTTGCTTCATCCGAGAGAGAGCCAAAAGGGCTGATCTCAACAAATAGGGCTGCACACCGCGAGTGCTTCGGGCAGGGCAGTCCTGAGCCAGTGTGCCACCTAAGGAATGAAAGCAAAGTTTCCTAGCCGCAGGAAAGCAGACCGAGGCCTGCTGTTTTCTCTAGGCGATTGACGTGAGCTTGAGGGTGAGGCCTGTACTACATTGTGGAAAAGCTCGGCGTCACGGCTGTCTTTCTCCCTCTCTCGGGCCCATACCCTGGGCTCAGCCATGGGGGAATGCTGAGTGGGAGAGACTGCCTCTCTGCCGGACTCAGAAGGCTTCCTCCCTTTAGGGCAAGTCCGTTTGTGTCTTACTTCGTGGAGGAGGAATGAGGGCGCCCAGAGATATTCTGACATGAAATGCCTAACGACAGAGGATCTGGAGGAGCTGGTTTGTCAGTGGAAGGAGCCAAAAAGCCTGCATTCCTCAGGCCTCGCTGAGAACTGCCAGACACTCTGCCGTCATAGGCCTAAGAACTGGAAATTGTGACGGCAAGGCAACACTTGGAATCCTAGGAGGCAGTGGAAGTGCGGCTCTCAAACTGGATTGGAAGAAGCTTCCAAGCATAGTGTTCTTTCATGTACCAAAGAGAACCCAAGTGTCTGAGGCTGCTCGCGGTGTTGCTGGAGAGAACTGGCATCCCCGTGGGCCTGTCGGCTCATTTCCTCTTTCTGACCCTCGAAGGAAAGTCTTCCAAAAAGCCTTTGGGACCCGCTTAGAGAGAACAGCTGCCAAGCTGATGCACAGAACTTTGACAGAGAGACTAGCCCTGGGTCCCAAGCAGCCACCTATCTCTGGAGAGTACGTACCCCACCCAGGGATTCAAGCAGGGAGTTGGCCTTGTACAACTTAGGCAGGACACTGGGAGGAGATGGAGGGCCACTCTACCTGCGCTCACACTACGTGGCCCGGAGAAGTTATCACGCAGCAGAATTCAACACCCTCCCACTACACGTGTGTAGCCAAAAGAGGCGCTGGGCAGTGGGTGTTCTCAGCCCAAGAGCAGTCCTTGTTCTGGGCCGCACCTGCTCTGTGGTTCAAAGGTTCTCTGAGTCTGCTCCATTGGAGGCATTTCAGAGCTGACGCTATCCCTGGGCTGCCGAAGCAAAGAGGCATAGCGGCCTTTCACACTGAAGGCATGGGCTTGTTTCCCATTCAGAGAGTGTATGTTGCCCCTCCCAGGCTGGAGGCGCGTTAGGTGACACCATTTGCGCCGTGCCCCTGGAAAATGCAAGTGGCTGTACCCGATTTGGGCTGCCTGGTGAAACAACTTGCAGTCACCAGCACCCTGAGTACCTTTCCTGAAGTCTGAGTCCTAGCTAGGTAAACTCGGCCTTCGGAGGCGAGAGGGGAGCAAACATGTTCAACTTGTGGGGAAAGTCTTTGACCAATGACCAGTATGCTTGTGCTTGGGCGAGGCTTAGGCAGGAGCTTTCCAACACAGGGTTTTGACCTTACCATAAGCCGTCCCTTTGGGCTGAAGCAGGCGGCGGGTCTGTGTGTATCACAGTCTGGGAAGGAGGGCCTCAGGTGAGTCTGCCAACTGACTGCCCTCCATCATAGCCAGCTGAGAAAATATGGCAAGGCTGATGGAACCCACTTACAGCGAAATGTTTCTCTTCAGAAGAGGAGATTTTGCTACCAAACGTCAGCAGCTCCTCAGAGTGCTGTTCTGGTGTAGACTAGGGAAAGCTCCCACGGTCCGAAGATTAGGAACGGCTCTTTTCCAGTTGCTTCATCCGAGAGAGAGCCAGAAGGGCTGATCTCAACAAATAGGGCTGCACACCGCGAGTGCTTCGGGCAGGGCAGTCCTGAGCCAGTGTGCCACCTAAGGAATGAAAGCAAAGTTTCCTAGCCGCAGGAAAGCAGACCGAGGCCTGCTGTTTTCTCTAGGCGATTGACGTGAGCTTGAGGGTGAGGCCTGTATTACACTGTGGAAAAGCTCGGGGTCACGGCTGTCTTTCTCCCTCTCTCGGGCCCATACCCTGGGCTCAGCCATGGGGGAATGCTGAGTGGGAGAGACTGCCTCTCTGCCGGACTCAGAAGGCTTGCTCCCTTTAGGGCAAGTCCGTTTGTGTCTTACTTCGTGGAGGAGGAATGAGGGCGCCCAGAGATATTCTGACATGAAATGCCTAACGACAGAGGATCTGGAGGAGCTGGTTTGTCAGTGGAAGGAGCCAAAAAGCCTGCATTCCTAAGGCCTCGCTGAGAACTGCCAGACACTCTGCCGTCATAGGCCTAAGAACTGGAAATTGTGACGGCAAGGCAACACTTGGAATCCTAGGAGGCAGTGGAAGTGCGGCTCTCAAACTGGATGGAAGAAGCTTCCAAGCATAGTGTTCTTTCATGTACCAAAGAGAACCCAAGTGTCTGAGGCTGCTAGCCGTGTTGCTGGAGAGAACTGGCATCCCCGTGGGCCTGTCGGCTCATTTCCTCTTTCTGACCCTCGAAGGAAAGTCTTCCAAAAAGCCTTTGGGACCCGCTTAGAGAGAACAGCTGCCAAGCTGATGCACAGAACTTTGACAGAGAGACTAGCCCTGGGTCCCAAGCAGCCACCTATCTCTGGAGAGTACGTACCCCACCCAGGGATTCAAGCAGGGAGTTGGCCTTGTACAACTTACGCAGGACACTGGGAGGAGATGGAGGGCCACTCTACCTGCGCTCACACTACGTGGCCCGGAGAAGTTATCACGCAGCAGAATTCAACACCCTCCCACTACACGTGTGTAGCCAAAAGAGGCGCTGGGCAGTGGGTGTTCTCAGCCCAAGAGCAGTCCTTGTTCTGGGCCGCACCTGCTCTGTGGTTCAAAGGTTCTCTGAGTATGCTCCTTTGGAGGCATTTTAGAGCTGACACTATCCCTGGGCTGCCGAAGCAAAGAGGCATAGCGGCCTTTCACACTGAAGGCATGGGCTTGTTTCCCATTCAGAGAGTGTATGTTGCCCCTCCCAGGCTGGAGGCGCGTTAGGTGACACCATTTGCGCCGTGCCCCTGGAAAATGCAAGTGGCAGTACCCGATTTGGGCTGCCTGGTGAAACAACTTGCAGTCACCAGCACCCTGAGTACCTTTCCTGAAGTCTGAGTCCTAGCTAGGTAAACTCGGCCTTCGGAGGCGAGAGGGGAGCAAACATGTTCAACTTGTGGGGAAAGTCTTTGACCAATGACCAGTATGCTTGTGCTTGGGCGAGGCTTAGGCAGGAGCTTTCCAACACAGGGTTTTGACCTTACCATAAGCCGTCCCTTTGGGCTGAAGCAGGCGGCGGGTCTGTGTGTATCACAGTCTGGGAAGGAGGGCCTCAGGTGAGTCTGCCAACTGACTGCCCTCCATCATAGCCAGCTGAGAAAATATGGCAAGGCTGATGGAACCCACTTACAGCGAAATGTTTCTCTTCAGAAGAGGAGATTTTGCTACCAAACGTCAGCAGCTCCTCAGAGTGCTGTTCTGGTGTAGACTAGGGAAAGCTCCCACGGTCCGAAGATTAGGAACGGCTCTTTTCCAGTTGCTTCATCCGAGAGAGAGCCAGAAGGGCTGATCTCAACAAATAGGGCTGCACACCGCGAGTGCTTCGGGCAGGGCAGTCCTGAGCCAGTGTGCCACCTAAGGAATGAAAGCAAAGTTTCCTAGCCGCAGGAAAGCAGACCGAGGCCTGCTGTTTTCTCTAGGCGATTGACGTGAGCTTGAGGGTGAGGCCTGTACTACATTGTGGAAAAGCTCGGCGTCACGGCTGTCTTTCTCCCTCTCTCGGGCCCATACCCTGGGCTCAGCCATGGGGGAATGCTGAGTGGGAGAGACTGCCTCTCTGCCGGACTCAGAAGGCTTCCTCCCTTTAGGGCAAGTCCGTTTGTGTCTTACTTCGTGGAGGAGGAATGAGGGCGCCCAGAGATATTCTGACATGAAATGCCTAACGACAGAGGATCTGGAGGAGCTGGTTTGTCAGTGGAAGGAGCCAAAAAGCCTGCATTCCTCAGGCCTCGCTGAGAACTGCCAGACACTCTGCCGTCATAGGCCTAAGAACTGGAAATTGTGACGGCAAGGCAACACTTGGAATCCTAGGATGCAGTGGAAGTGCGGCTCTCAAACTGGATGGAATAAGCTTCCAAGCATAGTGTTCTTTCATGTACCAAAGAGAACCCAAGTGTCTGAGGCTGCTCGCGGTGTTGCTGGAGAGAACTGGCATCCCCGTGGGCCTGTCGGCTCATTTCCTCTTTCTGACCCTCGAAGGAAAGTCTTCCAAAAAGCCTTTGGGACCCGCTTAGAGAGAACAGCTGCCAAGCTGATGCACAGAACTTTGACAGAGAGACTAGCCCTGGGTCCCAAGCAGCCACCTATCTCTGGAGAGTACGTACCCCACCCAGGGATTCAAGCAGGGAGTTGGCCTTGTACAACTTACGCAGGACACTGGGAGGAGATGGAGGGCCACTCTACCTGCGCTCACACTACGTGGCCCGGAGAAGTTATCACGCAGCAGAATTCAACACCCTCCCACTACACGTGTGTAGCCAAAAGAGGCGCTGGGCAGTGGGTGTTCTCAGCCCAAGAGCAGTCCTTGTTCTGGGCCGCACCTGCTCTGTGCTTCAAAGGTTCTCTGAGTCTGCTCCTTTGGAGGCATTTCAGAGCTGACGCTATCCCTGGGCTGCCGAAGCAAAGAGGCATAGCGGCCTTTCACACTGAAGGCATGGGCTTGTTTCCCATTCAGAGAGTGTATGTTGCCCCTCCCAGGCTGGAGGCGCGTTAGGTGACACCATTTGCGCCGTGCCCCTGGAAAATGCAAGTGGCTGTACCCGATTTGGGCTGCCTGGTGAAACAACTTGCAGTCACCAGCACCCTGAGTACCTTTCCTGAAGTCTGAGTCCTAGCTAGGTAAACTCGGCCTTCGGAGGCGAGAGGGGAGCAAACATGTTCAACTTGTGGGGAAAGTCTTTGACCAATGACCAGTATGCTTGTGCTTGGGCGAGGCTTAGGCAGGAGCTTTCCAACACAGGGTTTTGACCTTACCATAAGCCGTCCCTTTGGGCTGAAGCAGGCGGCGGGTCTGTCTGTATCACAGTCTGGGAAGGAGGGCCTCAGGTGAGTCTGCCAACTGACTGCCCTCCATCATAGCCAGCTGAGAAAATATGGCAAGGCTGATGGAACCCACTTACAGCGAAATGTTTCTCTTCAGAAGAGGAGATTTTGCTACCAAACGTCAGCAGCTCCTCAGAGTGCTGTTCCGGTGTAGACTAGGGAAAGCTCCCACGGTCCGAAGATTAGGAACGGCTCTTTTCCAGTTGCTTCATCCGAGAGAGAGCCAAAAGGGCTGATCTCAACAAATAGGGCTGCACACCGCGAGTGCTTCGGGCAGGGCAGTCCTGAGCCAGTGTGCCACCTAAGGAATGAAAGCAAAGTTTCCTAGCCGCAGGAAAGCAGACCGAGGCCTGCTGTTTTCTCTAGGCGATTGACGTGAGCTTGAGGGTGAGGCCTGTACTACATTGTGGAAAAGCTCGGCGTCACGGCTGTCTTTCTCCCTCTCTCGGGCCCATACCCTGGGCTCAGCCATGGGGGAATGCTGAGTGGGAGAGACTGCCTCTCTGCCGGACTCAGAAGGCTTCCTCCCTTTAGGGCAAGTCCGTTTGTGTCTTACTTCGTGGAGGAGGAATGAGGGCGCCCAGAGATATTCTGACATGAAATGCCTAACGACAGAGGATCTGGAGGAGCTGGTTTGTCAGTGGAAGGAGCCAAAAAGCCTGCATTCCTCAGGCCTCGCTGAGAACTGCCAGACACTCTGCCGTCATAGGCCTAAGAACTGGAAATTGTGACGGCAAGGCAACACTTGGAATCCTAGGAGGCAGTGGAAGTGCGGCTCTCAAACTGGATTGGAAGAAGCTTCCAAGCATAGTGTTCTTTCATGTACCAAAGAGAACCCAAGTGTCTGAGGCTGCTCGCGGTGTTGCTGGAGAGAACTGGCATCCCCGTGGGCCTGTCGGCTCATTTCCTCTTTCTGACCCTCGAAGGAAAGTCTTCCAAAAAGCCTTTGGGACCCGCTTAGAGAGAACAGCTGCCAAGCTGATGCACAGAACTTTGACAGAGAGACTAGCCCTGGGTCCCAAGCAGCCACCTATCTCTGGAGAGTACGTACCCCACCCAGGGATTCAAGCAGGGAGTTGGCCTTGTACAACTTACGCAGGACACTGGGAGGAGATGGAGGGCCACTCTACCTGCGCTCACACTACGTGGCCCGGAGAAGTTATCACGCAGCAGAATTCAACACCCTCCCACTACACGTGTGTAGCCAAAAGAGGCGCTGGGCAGTGGGTGTTCTCAGCCCAAGAGCAGTCCTTGTTCTGGGCCGCACCTGCTCTGTGGTTCAAAGGTTCTCTGAGTCTGCTCCATTGGAGGCATTTCAGAGCTGACGCTATCCCTGGGCTGCCGAAGCAAAGAGGCATAGCGGCCTTTCACACTGAAGGCATGGGCTTGTTTCCCATTCAGAGAGTGTATGTTGCCCCTCCCAGGCTGGAGGCGCGTTAGGTGACACCATTTGCGCCGTGCCCCTGGAAAATGCAAGTGGCTGTACCCGATTTGGGCTGCCTGGTGAAACAACTTGCAGTCACCAGCACCCTGAGTACCTTTCCTGAAGTCTGAGTCCTAGCTAGGTAAACTCGGCCTTCGGAGGCGAGAGGGGAGCAAACATGTTCAACTTGTGGGGAAAGTCTTTGACCAATGACCAGTATGCTTGTGCTTGGGCGAGGCTTAGGCAGGAGCTTTCCAACACAGGGTTTTGACCTTACCATAAGCCGTCCCTTTGGGCTGAAGCAGGCGGCGGGTCTGTGTGTATCACAGTCTGGGAAGGAGGGCCTCAGGTGAGTCTGCCAACTGACTGCCCTCCATCATAGCCAGCTGAGAAAATATGGCAAGGCTGATGGAACCCACTTACAGCGAAATGTTTCTCTTCAGAAGAGGAGATTTTGCTACCAAACGTCAGCAGCTCCTCAGAGTGCTGTTCTGGTGTAGACTAGGGAAAGCTCCCACGGTCCGAAGATTAGGAACGGCTCTTTTCCAGTTGCTTCATCCGAGAGAGAGCCAGAAGGGCTGATCTCAACAAATAGGGCTGCACACCGCGAGTGCTTCGGGCAGGGCAGTCCTGAGCCAGTGTGCCACCTAAGGAATGAAAGCAAAGTTTCCTAGCCGCAGGAAAGCAGACCGAGGCCTGCTGTTTTCTCTAGGCGATTGACGTGAGCTTGAGGGTGAGGCCTGTATTACACTGTGGAAAAGCTCGGGGTCACGGCTGTCTTTCTCCCTCTCTCGGGCCCATACCCTGGGCTCAGCCATGGGGGAATGCTGAGTGGGAGAGACTGCCTCTCTGCCGGACTCAGAAGGCTTGCTCCCTTTAGGGCAAGTCCGTTTGTGTCTTACTTCGTGGAGGAGGAATGAGGGCGCCCAGAGATATTCTGACATGAAATGCCTAACGACAGAGGATCTGGAGGAGCTGGTTTGTCAGTGGAAGGAGCCAAAAAGCCTGCATTCCTAAGGCCTCGCTGAGAACTGCCAGACACTCTGCCGTCATAGGCCTAAGAACTGGAAATTGTGACGGCAAGGCAACACTTGGAATCCTAGGAGGCAGTGGAAGTGCGGCTCTCAAACTGGATGGAAGAAGCTTCCAAGCATAGTGTTCTTTCATGTACCAAAGAGAACCCAAGTGTCTGAGGCTGCTAGCCGTGTTGCTGGAGAGAACTGGCATCCCCGTGGGCCTGTCGGCTCATTTCCTCTTTCTGACCCTCGAAGGAAAGTCTTCCAAAAAGCCTTTGGGACCCGCTTAGAGAGAACAGCTGCCAAGCTGATGCACAGAACTTTGACAGAGAGACTAGCCCTGGGTCCCAAGCAGCCACCTATCTCTGGAGAGTACGTACCCCACCCAGGGATTCAAGCAGGGAGTTGGCCTTGTACAACTTACGCAGGACACTGGGAGGAGATGGAGGGCCACTCTACCTGCGCTCACACTACGTGGCCCGGAGAAGTTATCACGCAGCAGAATTCAACACCCTCCCACTACACGTGTGTAGCCAAAAGAGGCGCTGGGCAGTGGGTGTTCTCAGCCCAAGAGCAGTCCTTGTTCTGGGCCGCACCTGCTCTGTGGTTCAAAGGTTCTCTGAGTATGCTCCTTTGGAGGCATTTTAGAGCTGACACTATCCCTGGGCTGCCGAAGCAAAGAGGCATAGCGGCCTTTCACACTGAAGGCATGGGCTTGTTTCCCATTCAGAGAGTGTATGTTGCCCCTCCCAGGCTGGAGGCGCGTTAGGTGACACCATTTGCGCCGTGCCCCTGGAAAATGCAAGTGGCAGTACCCGATTTGGGCTGCCTGGTGAAACAACTTGCAGTCACCAGCACCCTGAGTACCTTTCCTGAAGTCTGAGTCCTAGCTAGGTAAACTCGGCCTTCGGAGGCGAGAGGGGAGCAAACATGTTCAACTTGTGGGGAAAGTCTTTGACCAATGACCAGTATGCTTGTGCTTGGGCGAGGCTTAGGCAGGAGCTTTCCAACACAGGGTTTTGACCTTACCATAAGCCGTCCCTTTGGGCTGAAGCAGGCGGCGGGTCTGTGTGTATCACAGTCTGGGAAGGAGGGCCTCAGGTGAGTCTGCCAACTGACTGCCCTCCATCATAGCCAGCTGAGAAAATATGGCAAGGCTGATGGAACCCACTTACAGCGAAATGTTTCTCTTCAGAAGAGGAGATTTTGCTACCAAACGTCAGCAGCTCCTCAGAGTGCTGTTCTGGTGTAGACTAGGGAAAGCTCCCACGGTCCGAAGATTAGGAACGGCTCTTTTCCAGTTGCTTCATCCGAGAGAGAGCCAGAAGGGCTGATCTCAACAAATAGGGCTGCACACCGCGAGTGCTTCGGGCAGGGCAGTCCTGAGCCAGTGTGCCACCTAAGGAATGAAAGCAAAGTTTCCTAGCCGCAGGAAAGCAGACCGAGGCCTGCTGTTTTCTCTAGGCGATTGACGTGAGCTTGAGGGTGAGGCCTGTACTACATTGTGGAAAAGCTCGGCGTCACGGCTGTCTTTCTCCCTCTCTCGGGCCCATACCCTGGGCTCAGCCATGGGGGAATGCTGAGTGGGAGAGACTGCCTCTCTGCCGGACTCAGAAGGCTTCCTCCCTTTAGGGCAAGTCCGTTTGTGTCTTACTTCGTGGAGGAGGAATGAGGGCGCCCAGAGATATTCTGACATGAAATGCCTAACGACAGAGGATCTGGAGGAGCTGGTTTGTCAGTGGAAGGAGCCAAAAAGCCTGCATTCCTCAGGCCTCGCTGAGAACTGCCAGACACTCTGCCGTCATAGGCCTAAGAACTGGAAATTGTGACGGCAAGGCAACACTTGGAATCCTAGGATGCAGTGGAAGTGCGGCTCTCAAACTGGATGGAATAAGCTTCCAAGCATAGTGTTCTTTCATGTACCAAAGAGAACCCAAGTGTCTGAGGCTGCTCGCGGTGTTGCTGGAGAGAACTGGCATCCCCGTGGGCCTGTCGGCTCATTTCCTCTTTCTGACCCTCGAAGGAAAGTCTTCCAAAAAGCCTTTGGGACCCGCTTAGAGAGAACAGCTGCCAAGCTGATGCACAGAACTTTGACAGAGAGACTAGCCCTGGGTCCCAAGCAGCCACCTATCTCTGGAGAGTACGTACCCCACCCAGGGATTCAAGCAGGGAGTTGGCCTTGTACAACTTACGCAGGACACTGGGAGGAGATGGAGGGCCACTCTACCTGCGCTCACACTACGTGGCCCGGAGAAGTTATCACGCAGCAGAATTCAACACCCTCCCACTACACGTGTGTAGCCAAAAGAGGCGCTGGGCAGTGGGTGTTCTCAGCCCAAGAGCAGTCCTTGTTCTGGGCCGCACCTGCTCTGTGCTTCAAAGGTTCTCTGAGTCTGCTCCTTTGGAGGCATTTCAGAGCTGACGCTATCCCTGGGCTGCCGAAGCAAAGAGGCATAGCGGCCTTTCACACTGAAGGCATGGGCTTGTTTCCCATTCAGAGAGTGTATGTTGCCCCTCCCAGGCTGGAGGCGCGTTAGGTGACACCATTTGCGCCGTGCCCCTGGAAAATGCAAGTGGCTGTACCCGATTTGGGCTGCCTGGTGAAACAACTTGCAGTCACCAGCACCCTGAGTACCTTTCCTGAAGTCTGAGTCCTAGCTAGGTAAACTCGGCCTTCGGAGGCGAGAGGGGAGCAAACATGTTCAACTTGTGGGGAAAGTCTTTGACCAATGACCAGTATGCTTGTGCTTGGGCGAGGCTTAGGCAGGAGCTTTCCAACACAGGGTTTTGACCTTACCATAAGCCGTCCCTTTGGGCTGAAGCAGGCGGCGGGTCTGTGTGTATCACAGTCTGGGAAGGAGGGCCTCAGGTGAGTCTGCCAACTGACTGCCCTCCATCATAGCCAGCTGAGAAAATATGGCAAGGCTGATGGAACCCACTTACAGCGAAATGTTTCTCTTCAGAAGAGGAGATTTTGCTACCAAACGTCAGCAGCTCCTCAGAGTGCTGTTCCGGTGTAGACTAGGGAAAGCTCCCACGGTCCGAAGATTAGGAACGGCTCTTTTCCAGTTGCTTCATCCGAGAGAGAGCCAAAAGGGCTGATCTCAACAAATAGGGCTGCACACCGCGAGTGCTTCGGGCAGGGCAGTCCTGAGCCAGTGTGCCACCTAAGGAATGAAAGCAAAGTTTCCTAGCCGCAGGAAAGCAGACCGAGGCCTGCTGTTTTCTCTAGGCGATTGACGTGAGCTTGAGGGTGAGGCCTGTACTACATTGTGGAAAAGCTCGGCGTCACGGCTGTCTTTCTCCCTCTCTCGGGCCCATACCCTGGGCTCAGCCATGGGGGAATGCTGAGTGGGAGAGACTGCCTCTCTGCCGGACTCAGAAGGCTTCCTCCCTTTAGGGCAAGTCCGTTTGTGTCTTACTTCGTGGAGGAGGAATGAGGGCGCCCAGAGATATTCTGACATGAAATGCCTAACGACAGAGGATCTGGAGGAGCTGGTTTGTCAGTGGAAGGAGCCAAAAAGCCTGCATTCCTCAGGCCTCGCTGAGAACTGCCAGACACTCTGCCGTCATAGGCCTAAGAACTGGAAATTGTGACGGCAAGGCAACACTTGGAATCCTAGGAGGCAGTGGAAGTGCGGCTCTCAAACTGGATTGGAAGAAGCTTCCAAGCATAGTGTTCTTTCATGTACCAAAGAGAACCCAAGTGTCTGAGGCTGCTCGCGGTGTTGCTGGAGAGAACTGGCATCCCCGTGGGCCTGTCGGCTCATTTCCTCTTTCTGACCCTCGAAGGAAAGTCTTCCAAAAAGCCTTTGGGACCCGCTTAGAGAGAACAGCTGCCAAGCTGATGCACAGAACTTTGACAGAGAGACTAGCCCTGGGTCCCAAGCAGCCACCTATCTCTGGAGAGTACGTACCCCACCCAGGGATTCAAGCAGGGAGTTGGCCTTGTACAACTTACGCAGGACACTGGGAGGAGATGGAGGGCCACTCTACCTGCGCTCACACTACGTGGCCCGGAGAAGTTATCACGCAGCAGAATTCAACACCCTCCCACTACACGTGTGTAGCCAAAAGAGGCGCTGGGCAGTGGGTGTTCTCAGCCCAAGAGCAGTCCTTGTTCTGGGCCGCACCTGCTCTGTGGTTCAAAGGTTCTCTGAGTCTGCTCCATTGGAGGCATTTCAGAGCTGACGCTATCCCTGGGCTGCCGAAGCAAAGAGGCATAGCGGCCTTTCACACTGAAGGCATGGGCTTGTTTCCCATTCAGAGAGTGTATGTTGCCCCTCCCAGGCTGGAGGCGCGTTAGGTGACACCATTTGCGCCGTGCCCCTGGAAAATGCAAGTGGCTGTACCCGATTTGGGCTGCCTGGTGAAACAACTTGCAGTCACCAGCACCCTGAGTACCTTTCCTGAAGTCTGAGTCCTAGCTAGGTAAACTCGGCCTTCGGAGGCGAGAGGGGAGCAAACATGTTCAACTTGTGGGGAAAGTCTTTGACCAATGACCAGTATGCTTGTGCTTGGGCGAGGCTTAGGCAGGAGCTTTCCAACACAGGGTTTTGACCTTACCATAAGCCGTCCCTTTGGGCTGAAGCAGGCGGCGGGTCTGTGTGTATCACAGTCTGGGAAGGAGGGCCTCAGGTGAGTCTGCCAACTGACTGCCCTCCATCATAGCCAGCTGAGAAAATATGGCAAGGCTGATGGAACCCACTTACAGCGAAATGTTTCTCTTCAGAAGAGGAGATTTTGCTACCAAACGTCAGCAGCTCCTCAGAGTGCTGTTCTGGTGTAGACTAGGGAAAGCTCCCACGGTCCGAAGATTAGGAACGGCTCTTTTCCAGTTGCTTCATCCGAGAGAGAGCCAGAAGGGCTGATCTCAACAAATAGGGCTGCACACCGCGAGTGCTTCGGGCAGAGCAGTCCTGAGCCAGTGTGCCACCTAAGGAATGAAAGCAAAGTTTCCTAGCCGCAGGAAAGCAGACCGAGGCCTGCTGTTTTCTCTAGGCGATTGACGTGAGCTTGAGGGTGAGGCCTGTACTACATTGTGGAAAAGCTCGGGGTCACGGCTGTCTTTCTCCCTCTCTCGGGCCCATACCCTGGGCTCAGCCATGGGGGAATGCTGAGTGGGAGAGACTGCCTCTCTGCCGGACTCAGAAGGCTTCCTCCCTTTAGGGCAAGTCCGTTTGTGTCTTACTTCGTGGAGGAGGAATGAGGGCGCCCAGAGATATTCTGACATGAAATGCCTAACGACAGAGGATCTGGAGGAGCTGGTTTGTCAGTGGAAGGAGCCAAAAAGCCTGCATTCCTAAGGCCTCGCTGAGAACTGCCAGACACTCTGCCGTCATAGGCCTAAGAACTGGAAATTGTGACGGCAAGGCAACACTTGGAATCCTAGGAGGCAGTGGAAGTGCGGCTCTCAAACTGGATTGGAAGAAGCTTCCAAGCATAGTGTTCTTTCATGTACCAAAGAGAACCCAAGTGTCTGAGGCTGCTCGCGGTGTTGCTGGAGAGAACTGGCATCCCCGTGGGCCTGTCGGCTCATTTGCTCTTTCTGACCCTCGAAGGAAAGTCTTCCAAAAAGCCTTTGGGACCCGCTTAGAGAGAACAGCTGCGAAGCTGATGCACACAACTTTGACATAGAGACTAGCCCTGGGTCCCAAGCAGCCACCTATCTCTGGAGAGTACGTACCCCACCCAGGGATTCAAGCAGGGAGTTGGCCTTGTACAACTTACGCAGGACACTGGGAGGAGATGGAGGGCCACTCTACCTGCGCTCACACTACGTGGCCCGGAGAAGTTATCACGCAGCAGAATTCAACACCCTCCCACTACACGTGTGTAGCCAAAAGAGGCGCTGGGCAGTGGGTGTTCTCAGCCCAAGAGCAGTCCTTGTTCTGGGCCGCACCTGCTCTGTGGTTCAAATGTTCTCTGAGTATGCTCCTTTGGAGGCATTTTAGAGCTGACACTATCCCTGGGCTGCCGAAGCAAAGAGGCATAGCGGCCTTTCACACTGAAGGCATGGGCTTGTTTCCCATTCAGAGAGTGTATGTTGCCCCTCCCAGGCTGGAGGCGCGTTAGGTGACACCATTTGCGCCGTGCCCCTGGAAAATGCAAGTGGCAGTACCCGATTTGGGCTGCCTGGTGAAACAACTTGCAGTCACCAGCACCCTGAGTACCTTTCCTGAAGTCTGAGTCCTAGCTAGGTAAACTCGGCCTTCGGAGGCGAGAGGGGAGCAAACATGTTCAACTTGTGGGGAAAGTCTTTGACCAATGACCAGTATGCTTGTGCTTGGGCGAGGCTTAGGCAGGAGCTTTCCAACACAGGGTTTTGACCTTACCATAAGCCGTCCCTTTGGGCTGAAGCAGGCGGCGGGTCTGTGTGTATCACAGTCTGGGAAGGAGGGCCTCAGGTGAGTCTGCCAACTGACTGCCCTCCATCATAGCCAGCTGAGAAAATATGGCAAGGCTGATGGAACCCACTTACAGCGAAATGTTTCTCTTCAGAAGAGGAGATTTTGCTACCAAACGTCAGCAGCTCCTCAGAGTGCTGTTCTGGTGTAGACTAGGGAAAGCTCCCACGGTCCGAAGATTAGGAACGGCTCTTTTCCAGTTGCTTCATCCGAGAGAGAGCCAGAAGGGCTGATCTCAACAAATAGGGCTGCACACCGCGAGTGCTTCGGGCAGGGCAGTCCTGAGCCAGTGTGCCACCTAAGGAATGAAAGCAAAGTTTCCTAGCCGCAGGAAAGCAGACCGAGGCCTGCTGTTTTCTCTAGGCGATTGACGTGAGCTTGAGGGTGAGGCCTGTACTACATTGTGGAAAAGCTCGGCGTCACGGCTGTCTTTCTCCCTCTCTCGGGCCCATACCCTGGGCTCAGCCATGGGGGAATGCTGAGTGGGAGAGACTGCCTCTCTGCCGGACTCAGAAGGCTTCCTCCCTTTAGGGCAAGTCCGTTTGTGTCTTACTTCGTGGAGGAGGAATGAGGGCGCCCAGAGATATTCTGACATGAAATGCCTAACGACAGAGGATCTGGAGGAGCTGGTTTGTCAGTGGAAGGAGCCAAAAAGCCTGCATTCCTCAGGCCTCGCTGAGAACTGCCAGACACTCTGCCGTCATAGGCCTAAGAACTGGAAATTGTGACGGCAAGGCAACACTTGGAATCCTAGGATGCAGTGGAAGTGCGGCTCTCAAACTGGATGGAAGAAGCTTCCAAGCATAGTGTTCTTTCATGTACCAAAGAGAACCCAAGTGTCTGAGGCTGCTCGCGGTGTTGCTGGAGAGAACTGGCATCCCCGTGGGCCTGTCGGCTCATTTGCTCTTTCTGACCCTCGAAGGAAAGTCTTCCAAAAAGCCTTTGGGACCCGCTTAGAGAGAACAGCTGCCAAGCTGATGCACAGAACTTTGACAGAGAGACTAGCCCTGGGTCCCAAGCAGCCACCTATCTCTGGAGAGTACGTACCCCACCCAGGGATTCAAGCAGGGAGTTGGCCTTGTACAACTTACGCAGGACACTGGGAGGAGATGGAGGGCCACTCTACCTGCGCTCACACTACGTGGCCCGGAGAACTTATCACGCAGCAGAATTCAACACCCTCCCACTACACGTGTGTAGCCAAAAGAGGCGCTGGGCAGTGGGTGTTCTCAGCCCAAGAGCAGTCCTTGTTCTGGGCCGCACCTGCTCTGTGGTTCAAAGGTTCTCTGAGTCTGCTCCTTTGGAGGCATTTCAGAGCTGACGCTATCCCTGGGCTGCCGAAGCAAAGAGGCATAGCGGCCTTTCACACTGAAGGCATGGGCTTGTTTCCCATTCAGAGAGTGTATGTTGCCCCTCCCAGGCTGGAGGCGCGTTAGGTGACACCATTTGCCCCGCGCCCCTGGAAAATGCCAGTGGCTGTACCCGATTTGGGCTGCCTGGTGAAACAACTTGCAGTCACCAGCACCCTGAGTACCTTTCCTGAAGTCTGAGTCCTAGCTAGGTAAACTCGGCCTTCGGAGGCGAGAGGGGAGCAAACATGTTCAACTTGTGGGGAAAGTCTTTGACCAATGACCAGTATGCTTGTGCTTGGGCGAGGCTTAGGCAGGAGCATTCCAACACAGGGTTTTGACCTTACCATAAGCCGTCCCTTTGGGCTGAAGCAGGCGGCGGGTCTGTGTGTATCACAGTCTGGGAAGGAGGGCCTCAGGTGAGTCTGCCAACTGACTGCCCTCCATCATAGCCAGCTGAGAAAATATGGCAAGGCTGATGGAACCCACTTACAGCGAAATGTTTCTCTTCAGAAGAGGAGATTTTGCTACCAAACGTCAGCAGCTCCTCAGAGTGCTGTTCTGGTGTAGACTAGGGAAAGCTCCCACGGTCCGAAGATTAGGAACGGCTCTTTTCCAGTTGCTTCATCCGAGAGAGAGCCAAAAGGGCTGATCTCAACAAATAGGGCTGCACACCGCGAGTGCTTCGGGCAGGGCAGTCCTGAGCCAGTGTGCCACCTAAGGAATGAAAGCAAAGTTTCCTAGCCGCAGGAAAGCAGACCGAGGCCTGCTGTTTTCTCTAGGCGATTGACGTGAGCTTGAGGGTGAGGCCTGTACTACATTGTGGAAAAGCTCGGCGTCACGGCTGTCTTTCTCCCTCTCTCGGGCCCATACCCTGGGCTCAGCCATGGGGGAATGCTGAGTGGGAGAGACTGCCTCTCTGCCGGACTCAGAAGGCTTCCTCCCTTTAGGGCAAGTCCGTTTGTGTCTTATTTCGTGGAGGAGGAATGAGGGCGCCCAGAGATATTCTGACATGAAATGCCTAACGACAGAGGATCTGGAGGAGCTGGTTTGTCAGTGGAAGGAGCCAAAAAGCCTGCATTCCTCAGGCCTCGCTGAGAACTGCCAGACACTCTGCCGTCATAGGCCTAAGAACTGGAAATTGTGACGGCAAGGCAACACTTGGAATCCTAGGAGGCAGTGGAAGTGCGGCTCTCAAACTGGATTGGAAGAAGCTTCCAAGCATAGTGTTCTTTCATGTACCAAAGAGAACCCAAGTGTCTGAGGCTGCTCGCGGTGTTGCTGGAGAGAACTGGCATCCCCGTGGGCCTGTCGGCTCATTTGCTCTTTCTGACCCTCGAAGGAAAGTCTTCCAAAAAGCCTTTGGGACCCGCTTAGAGAGAACAGCTGCCAAGCTGATGCACAGAACTTTGACAGAGAGACTAGCCCTGGGTCCCAAGCAGCCACCTATCTCTGGAGAGTACGTACCCCACCCAGGGATTCAAGCAGGGAGTTGGCCTTGTACAACTTACGCAGGACACTGGGAGGAGATGGAGGGCCACTCTACCTGCGCTCACACTACGTGGCCCGGAGAAGTTATCACGCAGCAGAATTCAACACCCTCCCACTACACGTGTGTAGCCAAAAGAGGCGCTGGGCAGTGGGTGTTCTCAGCCCAAGAGCAGTCCTTGTTCTGGGCCGCACCTGCTCTGTGGTTCAAAGGTTCTCTGAGTCTGCTCCATTGGAGGCATTTCAGAGCTGACGCTATCCCTGGGCTGCCGAAGCAAAGAGGCATAGCGGCCTTTCACACTGAAGGCATGGGCTTGTTTCCCATTCAGAGAGTGTATGTTGCCCCTCCCAGGCTGGAGGCGCGTTAGGTGACACCATTTGCGCCGTGCCCCTGGAAAATGCAAGTGGCTGTACCCGATTTGGGCTGCCTGGTGAAACAACTTGCAGTCACCAGCACCCTGAGTACCTTTCCTGAAGTCTGAGTCCTAGCTAGGTAAACTCGGCCTTCGGAGGCGAGAGGGGAGCAAACATGTTCAACTTGTGGGGAAAGTCTTTGACCAATGACCAGTATGCTTGTGCTTGGGCGAGGCTTAGGCAGGAGCTTTCCAACACAGGGTTTTGACCTTACCATAAGCCGTCCCTTTGGGCTGAAGCAGGCGGCGGGTCTGTGTGTATCACAGTCTGGGAAGGAGGGCCTCAGGTGAGTCTGCCAACTGACTGCCCTCCATCATAGCCAGCTGAGAAAATATGGCAAGGCTGATGGAACCCACTTACAGCGAAATGTTTCTCTTCAGAAGAGGAGATTTTGCTACCAAACGTCAGCAGCTCCTCAGAGTGCTGTTCTGGTGTAGACTAGGGAAAGCTCCCACGGTCCGAAGATTAGGAACGGCTCTTTTCCAGTTGCTTCATCCGAGAGAGAGCCAGAAGGGCTGATCTCAACAAATAGGGCTGCACACCGCGAGTGCTTCGGGCAGGGCAGTCCTGAGCCAGTGTGCCACCTAAGGAATGAAAGCAAAGTTTCCTAGCCGCAGGAAAGCAGACCGAGGCCTGCTGTTTTCTCTAGGCGATTGACGTGAGCTTGAGGGTGAGGCCTGTACTACATTGTGGAAAAGCTCGGGGTCACGGCTGTCTTTCTCCCTCTCTCGGGCCCATACCCTGGGCTCAGCCATGGGGGAATGCTGAGTGGGAGAGACTGCCTCTCTGCCGGACTCAGAAGGCTTCCTCCCTTTAGGGCAAGTCCGTTTGTGTCTTACTTCGTGGAGGAGGAATGAGGGCGCCCAGAGATATTCTGACATGAAATGCCTAACGACAGAGGATCTGGAGGAGCTGGTTTGTCAGTGGAAGGAGCCAAAAAGCCTGCATTCCTAAGGCCTCGCTGAGAACTGCCAGACACTCTGCCGTCATAGGCCTAAGAACTGGAAATTGTGACGGCAAGGCAACACTTGGAATCCTAGGATGCAGTGGAAGTGCGGCTCTCAAACTGGATTGGAAGAAGCTTCCAAGCATAGTGTTCTTTCATGTACCAAAGAGAACCCAAGTGTCTGAGGCTGTTAGCGGTGTTGCTGGAGAGAACTGGCATCCCCGTGGGCCTGTCGGCTCATTTGCTCTTTCTGACCCTCGAAGGAAAGTCTTCCAAAAAGCCTTTGGGACCCGCTTAGAGAGAACAGCTGCCAAGCTGATGCACAGAACTTTGACAGAGAGCCTAGCCCTGGGTCCCAAGCAGCCACCTATCTCTGGAGAGTACGTACCCCACCCAGGGATTCAAGCAGGGAGTTGGCCTTGTACAACTTATGCAGGACACTGGGAGGAGATGGAGGGCCACTCTACCTGCGCTCACACTACGTGGCCCGGAGAAGTTATCACGCAGCAGAATTCAACACCCTCCCACTACACGTGTGTAGCCAAAAGAGGCGCTGGGCAGTGGGTGTTCTCAGCCCAAGAGCAGTCCTTGTTCTGGGCCGCACCTGCTCTGTGCTTCAAAGGTTCTCTGAGTCTGCTCCTTTGGAGGCATTTCAGAGCTGACGCTATCCCTGGGCTGCCGAAGCAAAGAGGCATAGCGGCCTTTCACACTGAAGGCATGGGCTTGTTTCCCATTCAGAGAGTGTATGTTGCCCCTCCCAGGCTGGAGGCGCGTTAGGTGACACCATTTGCGCCGTGCCCCTGGAAAATGCAAGTGGCTGTACCCGATTTGGGCTGCCTGGTGAAACAACTTGCAGTCACCAGCACCCTGAGTACCTTTCCTGAAGTCTGAGTCCTAGCTAGGTAAACTCGGCCTTCGGAGGCGAGAGGGGAGCAAACATGTTCAACTTGTGGGGAAAGTCTTTGACCAATGACCAGTATGCTTGTGCTTGGGCGAGGCTTAGGCAGGAGCTTTCCAACACAGGGTTTTGACCTTACCATAAGCCGTCCCTTTGGGCTGAAGCAGGCGGCGGGTCTGTGTGTATCACAGTCTGGGAAGGAGGGCCTCAGGTGAGTCTGCCAACTGACTGCCCTCCATCATAGCCAGCTGAGAAAATATGGCAAGGCTGATGGAACCCACTTACAGCGAAATGTTTCTCTTCAGAAGAGGAGATTTTGCTACCAAACGTCAGCAGCTCCTCAGAGTGCTGTTCTGGTGTAGACTAGGGAAAGCTCCCACGGTCCGAAGATTAGGAACGGCTCTTTTCCAGTTGCTTCATCCGAGAGAGAGCCAAAAGGGCTGATCTCAACAAATAGGGCTGCACACCGCGAGTGCTTCGGGCAGGGCAGTCCTGAGCCAGTGTGCCACCTAAGGAATGAAAGCAAAGTTTCCTAGCCGCAGGAAAGCAGACCGAGGCCTGCTGTTTTCTCTAGGCGATTGACGTGAGCTTGAGGGTGAGGCCTGTACTACATTGTGGAAAAGCTCGGCGTCACGGCTGTCTTTCTCCCTCTCTCGGGCCCATACCCTGGGCTCAGCCATGGGGGAATGCTGAGTGGGAGAGACTGCCTCTCTGCCGGACTCAGAAGGCTTCCTCCCTTTAGGGCAAGTCCGTTTGTGTCTTATTTCGTGGAGGAGGAATGAGGGCGCCCAGAGATATTCTGACATGAAATGCCTAACGACAGAGGATCTGGAGGAGCTGGTTTGTCAGTGGAAGGAGCCAAAAAGCCTGCATTCCTAAGGCCTCGCTGAGAACTGCCAGACACTCTGCCGTCATAGGCCTAAGAACTGGAAATTGTGACGGCAAGGCAACACTTGGAATCCTAGGAGGCAGTGGAAGTGCGGCTCTCAAACTGGATTGGAAGAAGCTTCCAAGCATAGTGTTCTTTCATGTACCAAAGAGAACCCAAGTGTCTGAGGCTGCTCGCGGTGTTGCTGGAGAGAACTGGCATCCCCGTGGGCCTGTCGGCTCATTTGCTCTTTCTGACCCTCGAAGGAAAGTCTTCCAAAAAGCCTTTGGGACCCGCTTAGAGAGAACAGCTGCGAAGCTGATGCACACAACTTTGACATAGAGACTAGCCCTGGGTCCCAAGCAGCCACCTATCTCTGGAGAGTACGTACCCCACCCAGGGATTCAAGCAGGGAGTTGGCCTTGTACAACTTACGCAGGACACTGGGAGGAGATGGAGGGCCACTCTACCTGCGCTCACACTACGTGGCCCGGAGAAGTTATCACGCAGCAGAATTCAACACCCTCCCACTACACGTGTGTAGCCAAAAGAGGCGCTGGGCAGTGGGTGTTCTCAGCCCAAGAGCAGTCCTTGTTCTGGGCCGCACCTGCTCTGTGGTTCAAATGTTCTCTGAGTATGCTCCTTTGGAGGCATTTTAGAGCTGACACTATCCCTGGGCTGCCGAAGCAAAGAGGCATAGCGGCCTTTCACACTGAAGGCATGGGCTTGTTTCCCATTCAGAGAGTGTATGTTGCCCCTCCCAGGCTGGAGGCGCGTTAGGTGACACCATTTGCGCCGTGCCCCTGGAAAATGCAAGTGGCAGTACCCGATTTGGGCTGCCTGGTGAAACAACTTGCAGTCACCAGCACCCTGAGTACCTTTCCTGAAGTCTGAGTCCTAGCTAGGTAAACTCGGCCTTCGGAGGCGAGAGGGGAGCAAACATGTTCAACTTGTGGGGAAAGTCTTTGACCAATGACCAGTATGCTTGTGCTTGGGCGAGGCTTAGGCAGGAGCTTTCCAACACAGGGTTTTGACCTTACCATAAGCCGTCCCTTTGGGCTGAAGCAGGCGGCGGGTCTGTGTGTATCACAGTCTGGGAAGGAGGGCCTCAGGTGAGTCTGCCAACTGACTGCCCTCCATCATAGCCAGCTGAGAAAATATGGCAAGGCTGATGGAACCCACTTACAGCGAAATGTTTCTCTTCAGAAGAGGAGATTTTGCTACCAAACGTCAGCAGCTCCTCAGAGTGCTGTTCTGGTGTAGACTAGGGAAAGCTCCCACGGTCCGAAGATTAGGAACGGCTCTTTTCCAGTTGCTTCATCCGAGAGAGAGCCAGAAGGGCTGATCTCAACAAATAGGGCTGCACACCGCGAGTGCTTCGGGCAGGGCAGTCCTGAGCCAGTGTGCCACCTAAGGAATGAAAGCAAAGTTTCCTAGCCGCAGGAAAGCAGACCGAGGCCTGCTGTTTTCTCTAGGCGATTGACGTGAGCTTGAGGGTGAGGCCTGTACTACATTGTGGAAAAGCTCGGCGTCACGGCTGTCTTTCTCCCTCTCTCGGGCCCATACCCTGGGCTCAGCCATGGGGGAATGCTGAGTGGGAGAGACTGCCTCTCTGCCGGACTCAGAAGGCTTCCTCCCTTTAGGGCAAGTCCGTTTGTGTCTTACTTCGTGGAGGAGGAATGAGGGCGCCCAGAGATATTCTGACATGAAATGCCTAACGACAGAGGATCTGGAGGAGCTGGTTTGTCAGTGGAAGGAGCCAAAAAGCCTGCATTCCTCAGGCCTCGCTGAGAACTGCCAGACACTCTGCCGTCATAGGCCTAAGAACTGGAAATTGTGACGGCAAGGCAACACTTGGAATCCTAGGATGCAGTGGAAGTGCGGCTCTCAAACTGGATGGAAGAAGCTTCCAAGCATAGTGTTCTTTCATGTACCAAAGAGAACCCAAGTGTCTGAGGCTGCTCGCGGTGTTGCTGGAGAGAACTGGCATCCCCGTGGGCCTGTCGGCTCATTTGCTCTTTCTGACCCTCGAAGGAAAGTCTTCCAAAAAGCCTTTGGGACCCGCTTAGAGAGAACAGCTGCCAAGCTGATGCACAGAACTTTGACAGAGAGACTAGCCCTGGGTCCCAAGCAGCCACCTATCTCTGGAGAGTACGTACCCCACCCAGGGATTCAAGCAGGGAGTTGGCCTTGTACAACTTACGCAGGACACTGGGAGGAGATGGAGGGCCACTCTACCTGCGCTCACACTACGTGGCCCGGAGAACTTATCACGCAGCAGAATTCAACACCCTCCCACTACACGTGTGTAGCCAAAAGAGGCGCTGGGCAGTGGGTGTTCTCAGCCCAAGAGCAGTCCTTGTTCTGGGCCGCACCTGCTCTGTGGTTCAAAGGTTCTCTGAGTCTGCTCCTTTGGAGGCATTTCAGAGCTGACGCTATCCCTGGGCTGCCGAAGCAAAGAGGCATAGCGGCCTTTCACACTGAAGGCATGGGCTTGTTTCCCATTCAGAGAGTGTATGTTGCCCCTCCCAGGCTGGAGGCGCGTTAGGTGACACCATTTGCCCCGCGCCCCTGGAAAATGCCAGTGGCTGTACCCGATTTGGGCTGCCTGGTGAAACAACTTGCAGTCACCAGCACCCTGAGTACCTTTCCTGAAGTCTGAGTCCTAGCTAGGTAAACTCGGCCTTCGGAGGCGAGAGGGGAGCAAACATGTTCAACTTGTGGGGAAAGTCTTTGACCAATGACCAGTATGCTTGTGCTTGGGCGAGGCTTAGGCAGGAGCATTCCAACACAGGGTTTTGACCTTACCATAAGCCGTCCCTTTGGGCTGAAGCAGGCGGCGGGTCTGTGTGTATCACAGTCTGGGAAGGAGGGCCTCAGGTGAGTCTGCCAACTGACTGCCCTCCATCATAGCCAGCTGAGAAAATATGGCAAGGCTGATGGAACCCACTTACAGCGAAATGTTTCTCTTCAGAAGAGGAGATTTTGCTACCAAACGTCAGCAGCTCCTCAGAGTGCTGTTCTGGTGTAGACTAGGGAAAGCTCCCACGGTCCGAAGATTAGGAACGGCTCTTTTCCAGTTGCTTCATCCGAGAGAGAGCCAAAAGGGCTGATCTCAACAAATAGGGCTGCACACCGCGAGTGCTTCGGGCAGGGCAGTCCTGAGCCAGTGTGCCACCTAAGGAATGAAAGCAAAGTTTCCTAGCCGCAGGAAAGCAGACCGAGGCCTGCTGTTTTCTCTAGGCGATTGACGTGAGCTTGAGGGTGAGGCCTGTACTACATTGTGGAAAAGCTCGGCGTCACGGCTGTCTTTCTCCCTCTCTCGGGCCCATACCCTGGGCTCAGCCATGGGGGAATGCTGAGTGGGAGAGACTGCCTCTCTGCCGGACTCAGAAGGCTTCCTCCCTTTAGGGCAAGTCCGTTTGTGTCTTATTTCGTGGAGGAGGAATGAGGGCGCCCAGAGATATTCTGACATGAAATGCCTAACGACAGAGGATCTGGAGGAGCTGGTTTGTCAGTGGAAGGAGCCAAAAAGCCTGCATTCCTCAGGCCTCGCTGAGAACTGCCAGACACTCTGCCGTCATAGGCCTAAGAACTGGAAATTGTGACGGCAAGGCAACACTTGGAATCCTAGGAGGCAGTGGAAGTGCGGCTCTCAAACTGGATTGGAAGAAGCTTCCAAGCATAGTGTTCTTTCATGTACCAAAGAGAACCCAAGTGTCTGAGGCTGCTCGCGGTGTTGCTGGAGAGAACTGGCATCCCCGTGGGCCTGTCGGCTCATTTGCTCTTTCTGACCCTCGAAGGAAAGTCTTCCAAAAAGCCTTTGGGACCCGCTTAGAGAGAACAGCTGCCAAGCTGATGCACAGAACTTTGACAGAGAGACTAGCCCTGGGTCCCAAGCAGCCACCTATCTCTGGAGAGTACGTACCCCACCCAGGGATTCAAGCAGGGAGTTGGCCTTGTACAACTTACGCAGGACACTGGGAGGAGATGGAGGGCCACTCTACCTGCGCTCACACTACGTGGCCCGGAGAAGTTATCACGCAGCAGAATTCAACACCCTCCCACTACACGTGTGTAGCCAAAAGAGGCGCTGGGCAGTGGGTGTTCTCAGCCCAAGAGCAGTCCTTGTTCTGGGCCGCACCTGCTCTGTGGTTCAAAGGTTCTCTGAGTCTGCTCCATTGGAGGCATTTCAGAGCTGACGCTATCCCTGGGCTGCCGAAGCAAAGAGGCATAGCGGCCTTTCACACTGAAGGCATGGGCTTGTTTCCCATTCAGAGAGTGTATGTTGCCCCTCCCAGGCTGGAGGCGCGTTAGGTGACACCATTTGCGCCGTGCCCCTGGAAAATGCAAGTGGCTGTACCCGATTTGGGCTGCCTGGTGAAACAACTTGCAGTCACCAGCACCCTGAGTACCTTTCCTGAAGTCTGAGTCCTAGCTAGGTAAACTCGGCCTTCGGAGGCGAGAGGGGAGCAAACATGTTCAACTTGTGGGGAAAGTCTTTGACCAATGACCAGTATGCTTGTGCTTGGGCGAGGCTTAGGCAGGAGCTTTCCAACACAGGGTTTTGACCTTACCATAAGCCGTCCCTTTGGGCTGAAGCAGGCGGCGGGTCTGTGTGTATCACAGTCTGGGAAGGAGGGCCTCAGGTGAGTCTGCCAACTGACTGCCCTCCATCATAGCCAGCTGAGAAAATATGGCAAGGCTGATGGAACCCACTTACAGCGAAATGTTTCTCTTCAGAAGAGGAGATTTTGCTACCAAACGTCAGCAGCTCCTCAGAGTGCTGTTCTGGTGTAGACTAGGGAAAGCTCCCACGGTCCGAAGATTAGGAACGGCTCTTTTCCAGTTGCTTCATCCGAGAGAGAGCCAGAAGGGCTGATCTCAACAAATAGGGCTGCACACCGCGAGTGCTTCGGGCAGGGCAGTCCTGAGCCAGTGTGCCACCTAAGGAATGAAAGCAAAGTTTCCTAGCCGCAGGAAAGCAGACCGAGGCCTGCTGTTTTCTCTAGGCGATTGACGTGAGCTTGAGGGTGAGGCCTGTACTACATTGTGGAAAAGCTCGGGGTCACGGCTGTCTTTCTCCCTCTCTCGGGCCCATACCCTGGGCTCAGCCATGGGGGAATGCTGAGTGGGAGAGACTGCCTCTCTGCCGGACTCAGAAGGCTTCCTCCCTTTAGGGCAAGTCCGTTTGTGTCTTACTTCGTGGAGGAGGAATGAGGGCGCCCAGAGATATTCTGACATGAAATGCCTAACGACAGAGGATCTGGAGGAGCTGGTTTGTCAGTGGAAGGAGCCAAAAAGCCTGCATTCCTAAGGCCTCGCTGAGAACTGCCAGACACTCTGCCGTCATAGGCCTAAGAACTGGAAATTGTGACGGCAAGGCAACACTTGGAATCCTAGGATGCAGTGGAAGTGCGGCTCTCAAACTGGATTGGAAGAAGCTTCCAAGCATAGTGTTCTTTCATGTACCAAAGAGAACCCAAGTGTCTGAGGCTGTTAGCGGTGTTGCTGGAGAGAACTGGCATCCCCGTGGGCCTGTCGGCTCATTTGCTCTTTCTGACCCTCGAAGGAAAGTCTTCCAAAAAGCCTTTGGGACCCGCTTAGAGAGAACAGCTGCCAAGCTGATGCACAGAACTTTGACAGAGAGCCTAGCCCTGGGTCCCAAGCAGCCACCTATCTCTGGAGAGTACGTACCCCACCCAGGGATTCAAGCAGGGAGTTGGCCTTGTACAACTTATGCAGGACACTGGGAGGAGATGGAGGGCCACTCTACCTGCGCTCACACTACGTGGCCCGGAGAAGTTATCACGCAGCAGAATTCAACACCCTCCCACTACACGTGTGTAGCCAAAAGAGGCGCTGGGCAGTGGGTGTTCTCAGCCCAAGAGCAGTCCTTGTTCTGGGCCGCACCTGCTCTGTGCTTCAAAGGTTCTCTGAGTCTGCTCCTTTGGAGGCATTTCAGAGCTGACGCTATCCCTGGGCTGCCGAAGCAAAGAGGCATAGCGGCCTTTCACACTGAAGGCATGGGCTTGTTTCCCATTCAGAGAGTGTATGTTGCCCCTCCCAGGCTGGAGGCGCGTTAGGTGACACCATTTGCGCCGTGCCCCTGGAAAATGCAAGTGGCTGTACCCGATTTGGGCTGCCTGGTGAAACAACTTGCAGTCACCAGCACCCTGAGTACCTTTCCTGAAGTCTGAGTCCTAGCTAGGTAAACTCGGCCTTCGGAGGCGAGAGGGGAGCAAACATGTTCAACTTGTGGGGAAAGTCTTTGACCAATGACCAGTATGCTTGTGCTTGGGCGAGGCTTAGGCAGGAGCTTTCCAACACAGGGTTTTGACCTTACCATAAGCCGTCCCTTTGGGCTGAAGCAGGCGGCGGGTCTGTGTGTATCACAGTCTGGGAAGGAGGGCCTCAGGTGAGTCTGCCAACTGACTGCCCTCCATCATAGCCAGCTGAGAAAATATGGCAAGGCTGATGGAACCCACTTACAGCGAAATGTTTCTCTTCAGAAGAGGAGATTTTGCTACCAAACGTCAGCAGCTCCTCAGAGTGCTGTTCTGGTGTAGACTAGGGAAAGCTCCCACGGTCCGAAGATTAGGAACGGCTCTTTTCCAGTTGCTTCATCCGAGAGAGAGCCAAAAGGGCTGATCTCAACAAATAGGGCTGCACACCGCGAGTGCTTCGGGCAGGGCAGTCCTGAGCCAGTGTGCCACCTAAGGAATGAAAGCAAAGTTTCCTAGCCGCAGGAAAGCAGACCGAGGCCTGCTGTTTTCTCTAGGCGATTGACGTGAGCTTGAGGGTGAGGCCTGTACTACATTGTGGAAAAGCTCGGCGTCACGGCTGTCTTTCTCCCTCTCTCGGGCCCATACCCTGGGCTCAGCCATGGGGGAATGCTGAGTGGGAGAGACTGCCTCTCTGCCGGACTCAGAAGGCTTCCTCCCTTTAGGGCAAGTCCGTTTGTGTCTTATTTCGTGGAGGAGGAATGAGGGCGCCCAGAGATATTCTGACATGAAATGCCTAACGACAGAGGATCTGGAGGAGCTGGTTTGTCAGTGGAAGGAGCCAAAAAGCCTGCATTCCTCAGGCCTCGCTGAGAACTGCCAGACACTCTGCCGTCATAGGCCTAAGAACTGGAAATTGTGACGGCAAGGCAACACTTGGAATCCTAGGAGGCAGTGGAAGTGCGGCTCTCAAACTGGATTGGAAGAAGCTTCCAAGCATAGTGTTCTTTCATGTACCAAAGAGAACCCAAGTGTCTGAGGCTGCTCGCGGTGTTGCTGGAGAGAACTGGCATCCCCGTGGGCCTGTCGGCTCATTTCCTCTTTCTGACCCTCGAAGGAAAGTCTTCCAAAAAGCCTTTGGGACCCGCTTAGAGAGAACAGCTGCCAAGCTGATGCACAGAACTTTGACAGAGAGACTAGCCCTGGGTCCCAAGCAGCCACCTATCTCTGGAGAGTACGTACCCCACCCAGGGATTCAAGCAGGGAGTTGGCCTTGTACAACTTACGCAGGACACTGGGAGGAGATGGAGGGCCACTCTACCTGCGCTCACACTACGTGGCCCGGAGAAGTTATCACGCAGCAGAATTCAACACCCTCCCACTACACGTGTGTAGCCAAAAGAGGCGCTGGGCAGTGGGTGTTCTCAGCCCAAGAGCAGTCCTTGTTCTGGGCCGCACCTGCTCTGTGGTTCAAAGGTTCTCTGAGTCTGCTCCATTGGAGGCATTTCAGAGCTGACGCTATCCCTGGGCTGCCGAAGCAAAGAGGCATAGCGGCCTTTCACACTGAAGGCATGGGCTTGTTTCCCATTCAGAGAGTGTATGTTGCCCCTCCCAGGCTGGAGGCGCGTTAGGTGACACCATTTGCGCCGTGCCCCTGGAAAATGCAAGTGGCTGTACCCGATTTGGGCTGCCTGGTGAAACAACTTGCAGTCACCAGCACCCTGAGTACCTTTCCTGAAGTCTGAGTCCTAGCTAGGTAAACTCGGCCTTCGGAGGCGAGAGGGGAGCAAACATGTTCAACTTGTGGGGAAAGTCTTTGACCAATGACCAGTATGCTTGTGCTTGGGCGAGGCTTAGGCAGGAGCTTTCCAACACAGGGTTTTGACCTTACCATAAGCCGTCCCTTTGGGCTGAAGCAGGCGGCGGGTCTGTGTGTATCACAGTCTGGGAAGGAGGGCCTCAGGTGAGTCTGCCAACTGACTGCCCTCCATCATAGCCAGCTGAGAAAATATGGCAAGGCTGATGGAACCCACTTACAGCGAAATGTTTCTCTTCAGAAGAGGAGATTTTGCTACCAAACGTCAGCAGCTCCTCAGAGTGCTGTTCTGGTGTAGACTAGGGAAAGCTCCCACGGTCCGAAGATTAGGAACGGCTCTTTTCCAGTTGCTTCATCCGAGAGAGAGCCAGAAGGGCTGATCTCAACAAATAGGGCTGCACACCGCGAGTGCTTCGGGCAGGGCAGTCCTGAGCCAGTGTGCCACCTAAGGAATGAAAGCAAAGTTTCCTAGCCGCAGGAAAGCAGACCGAGGCCTGCTGTTTTCTCTAGGCGATTGACGTGAGCTTGAGGGTGAGGCCTGTACTACATTGTGGAAAAGCTCGGGGTCACGGCTGTCTTTCTCCCTCTCTCGGGCCCATACCCTGGGCTCAGCCATGGGGGAATGCTGAGTGGGAGAGACTGCCTCTCTGCCGGACTCAGAAGGCTTCCTCCCTTTAGGGCAAGTCCGTTTGTGTCTTACTTCGTGGAGGAGGAATGAGGGCGCCCAGAGATATTCTGACATGAAATGCCTAACGACAGAGGATCTGGAGGAGCTGGTTTGTCAGTGGAAGGAGCCAAAAAGCCTGCATTCCTAAGGCCTCGCTGAGAACTGCCAGACACTCTGCCGTCATAGGCCTAAGAACTGGAAATTGTGACGGCAAGGCAACACTTGGAATCCTAGGATGCAGTGGAAGTGCGGCTCTCAAACTGGATTGGAAGAAGCTTCCAAGCATAGTGTTCTTTCATGTACCAAAGAGAACCCAAGTGTCTGAGGCTGTTAGCGGTGTTGCTGGAGAGAACTGGCATCCCCGTGGGCCTGTCGGCTCATTTGCTCTTTCTGACCCTCGAAGGAAAGTCTTCCAAAAAGCCTTTGGGACCCGCTTAGAGAGAACAGCTGCCAAGCTGATGCACAGAACTTTGACAGAGAGCCTAGCCCTGGGTCCCAAGCAGCCACCTATCTCTGGAGAGTACGTACCCCACCCAGGGATTCAAGCAGGGAGTTGGCCTTGTACAACTTATGCAGGACACTGGGAGGAGATGGAGGGCCACTCTACCTGCGCTCACACTACGTGGCCCGGAGAAGTTATCACGCAGCAGAATTCAACACCCTCCCACTACACGTGTGTAGCCAAAAGAGGCGCTGGGCAGTGGGTGTTCTCAGCCCAAGAGCAGTCCTTGTTCTGGGCCGCACCTGCTCTGTGCTTCAAAGGTTCTCTGAGTCTGCTCCTTTGGAGGCATTTCAGAGCTGACGCTATCCCTGGGCTGCCGAAGCAAAGAGGCATAGCGGCCTTTCACACTGAAGGCATGGGCTTGTTTCCCATTCAGAGAGTGTATGTTGCCCCTCCCAGGCTGGAGGCGCGTTAGGTGACACCATTTGCGCCGTGCCCCTGGAAAATGCAAGTGGCTGTACCCGATTTGGGCTGCCTGGTGAAACAACTTGCAGTCACCAGCACCCTGAGTACCTTTCCTGAAGTCTGAGTCCTAGCTAGGTAAACTCGGCCTTCGGAGGCGAGAGGGGAGCAAACATGTTCAACTTGTGGGGAAAGTCTTTGACCAATGACCAGTATGCTTGTGCTTGGGCGAGGCTTAGGCAGGAGCTTTCCAACACAGGGTTTTGACCTTACCATAAGCCGTCCCTTTGGGCTGAAGCAGGCGGCGGGTCTGTGTGTATCACAGTCTGGGAAGGAGGGCCTCAGGTGAGTCTGCCAACTGACTGCCCTCCATCATAGCCAGCTGAGAAAATATGGCAAGGCTGATGGAACCCACTTACAGCGAAATGTTTCTCTTCAGAAGAGGAGATTTTGCTACCAAACGTCAGCAGCTCCTCAGAGTGCTGTTCTGGTGTAGACTAGGGAAAGCTCCCACGGTCCGAAGATTAGGAACGGCTCTTTTCCAGTTGCTTCATCCGAGAGAGAGCCAGAAGGGCTGATCTCAACAAATAGGGCTGCACACCGCGAGTGCGTCGGGCAGGGCAGTCCTGAGCCAGTGTGCCACCTAAGGAATGAAAGCAAAGTTTCCTAGCCGCAGGAAAGCAGACCGAGGCCTGCTGTTTTCTCTAGGCGATTGACGTGAGCTTGAGGGTGAGGCCTGTACTACATTGTGGAAAAGCTCGGGGTCACGGCTGTCTTTCTCCCTCTCTCGGGCCCATACCCTGGGCTCAGCCATGGGGGAATGCTGAGTGGGAGAGACTGCCTCTCTGCCGGACTCAGAAGGCTTCCTCCCTTTAGGGCAAGTCCGTTTGTGTCTTACTTCGTGGAGGAGGAATGAGGGCGCCCAGAGATATTCTGACATGAAATGCCTAACGACAGAGGATCTGGAGGAGCTGGTTTGTCAGTGGAAGGAGCCAAAAAGCCTGCATTCCTAAGGCCTCTCTGAGAACTGCCAGACACTCTGCCGTCATAGGCCTAAGAACTGGAAATTGTGACGGCAAGGCAACACTTGGAATCCTAGGATGCAGTGGAAGTGCGGCTCTCAAACTGGATTGGAAGAAGCTTCCAAGCATAGTGTTCTTTCATGTACCAAAGAGAACCCAAGTGTCTGAGGCTGCTAGCGGTGTTGCTGGAGAGAACTGGCATCCCCGTGGGCCTGTCGGCTCATTTGCTCTTTCTGACCCTCGAAGGAAAGTCTTCCAAAAAGCCTTTGGGACCCGCTTAGAGAGAACAGCTGCCAAGCTGATGCACAGAACTTTGACAGAGAGACTAGCCCTGGGTCCCAAGCAGCCACCTATCTCTGGAGAGTACGTACCCCACCCAGGGATTCAAGCAGGGAGTTGGCCTTGTACAACTTACGCAGGACACTGGGAGGAGATGGAGGGCCACTCTACCTGCGCTCACACTACGTGGCCCGGAGAAGTTATCACGCAGCAGAATTCAACACCCTCCCACTACACGTGTGTAGCCAAAAGAGGCGCTGGGCAGTGGGTGTTCTCAGCCCAAGAGCAGTCCTTGTTCTGGGCCGCACCTGCTCTGTGCTTCAAAGGTTCTCTGAGTCTGCTCCTTTGGAGGCATTTCAGAGCTGACGCTATCCCTGGGCTGCCGAAGCAAAGAGGCATAGCGGCCTTTCACACTGAAGGCATGGGCTTGTTTCCCATTCAGAGAGTGTATGTTGCCCCTCCCAGGCTGGAGGCGCGTTAGGTGACACCATTTGCGCCGTGCCCCTGGAAAATGCAAGTGGCTGTACCCGATTTGGGCTGCCTGGTGAAACAACTTGCAGTCACCAGCACCCTGAGAACCTTTCCTGAAGTCTGAGTCCTAGCTAGGTAAACTCGGCCTTCGGAGGCGAGAGGGGAGCAAACATGTTCAACTTGTGGGGAAAGTCTTTGACCAATGACCAGTATGCTTGTGCTTGGGCGAGGCTTAGGCAGGAGCTTTCCAACACAGGGTTTTGACCTTACCATAAGCCGTCCCTTTGGGCTGAAGCAGGCGGCGGGTCTGTGTGTATCACAGTCTGGGAAGGAGGGCCTCAGGTGAGTCTGCCAACTGACTGCCCTCCATCATAGCCAGCTGAGAAAATATGGCAAGGCTGATGGAACCCACTTACAGCGAAATGTTTCTCTTCAGAAGAGGAGATTTTGCTACCAAACGTCAGCAGCTCCTCAGAGTGCTGTTCTGGTGTAGACTAGGGAAAGCTCCCACGGTCCGAAGATTAGGAACGGCTCTTTTCCAGTTGCTTCATCCGAGAGAGAGCCAGAAGGGCTGATCTCAACAAATAGGGCTGCACACCGCGAGTGCTTCGGGCAGGGCAGTCCTGAGCCAGTGTGCCACCTAAGGAATGAAAGCAAAGTTTCCTAGCCGCAGGAAAGCAGACCGAGGCCTGCTGTTTTCTCTAGGCGATTGACGTGAGCTTGAGGGTGAGGCCTGTACTACATTGTGGAAAAGCTCGGCGTCACGGCTGTCTTTCTCCCTCTCTCGGGCCCATACCCTGGGCTCAGCCATGGGGGAATGCTGAGTGGGAGAGACTGCCTCTCTGCCGGACTCAGAAGGCTTCCTCCCTTTAGGGCAAGTCCGTTTGTGTCTTACTTCGTGGAGGAGGAATGAGGGCGCCCAGAGATATTCTGACATGAAATGCCTAACGACAGAGGATCTGGAGGAGCTGGTTTGTCAGTGGAAGGAGCCAAAAAGCCTGCATTCCTAAGGCCTCGCTGAGAACTGCCAGACACTCTGCCGTCATAGGCCTAAGAACTGGAAATTGTGACGGCAAGGCAACACTTGGAATCCTAGGATGCAGTGGAAGTGCGACTCTCAAACTGGATGGAAGAAGCTTCCAAGCATAGTGTTCTTTCATGTACCAAAGAGAACCCAAGTGTCTGAGGCTGCTCGCGGTGTTGCTGGAGAGAACTGGCATCCCCGTGGGCCTGTCGGCTCATTTGCTCTTTCTGACCCTCGAAGGAAAGTCTTCCAAAAAGCCTTTGGGACCCGCTTAGAGAGAACAGCTGCCAAGCTGATGCACAGAACTTTGACAGAGAGACTAGCCCTGGGTCCCAAGCAGCCACCTATCTCTGGAGAGTACGTACCCCACCCAGGGATTCAAGCAGGGAGTTGGCCTTGTACAACTTACGCAGGACACTGGGAGGAGATGGAGGGCCACTCTACCTGCGCTCACACTACGTGGCCCGGAGAAGTTATCACGCAGCAGAATTCAACACCCTCCCACTACACGTGTGTAGCCAAAAGAGGCGCTGGGCAGTGGGTGTTCTCAGCCCAAGAGCAGTCCTTGTTCTGGGCCGCACCTGCTCTGTGGTTCAAAGGTTCTCTGAGTCTGCTCCTTTGGAGGCATTTCAGAGCTGACGCTATCCCTGGGCTGCCGAAGCAAAGAGGCATAGCGGCCTTTCACACTGAAGGCATGGGCTTGTTTCCCATTCAGAGAGTGTATGTTGCCCCTCCCAGGCTGGAGGCGCGTTAGGTGACACCATTTGCGCCGTGCCCCTGGAAAATGCAAGTGGCTGTACCCGATTTGGGCTGCCTGGTGAAACAACTTGCAGTCACCAGCACCCTGAGAACCTTTCCTGAAGTCTGAGTCCTAGCTAGGTAAACTCGGCCTTCGGAGGCGAGAGGGGAGCAAACATGTTCAACTTGTGGGGAAAGTCTTTGACCAATGACCAGTATGCTTGTGCTTGGGCGAGGCTTAGGCAGGAGCTTTCCAACACAGGGTTTTGACCTTACCATAAGCCGTCCCTTTGGGCTGAAGCAGGCGGCGGGTCTGTCTGTATCACAGTCTGGGAAGGAGGGCCTCAGGTGAGTCTGCCAACTGACTGCCCTCCATCATAGCCAGCTGAGAAAATATGGCAAGGCTGATGGAACCCACTTACAGCGAAATGTTTCTCTTCAGAAGAGGAGATTTTGCTACCAAACGTCAGCAGCTCCTCAGAGTGCTGTTCTGGTGTAGACTAGGGAAAGCTCCCACGGTCCGAAGATTAGGAACGGCTCTTTTCCAGTTGCTTCATCCGAAAGAGAGCCAGAAGGGCTGATCTCAACAAATAGGGCTGCACACCGCGAGTGCTTCGGGCAGGGCAGTCCTGAGCCAGTGTGCCACCTAAGGAATGAAAGCAAAGTTTCCTAGCCACAGGAAAGCAGACCGAGGCCTGCTGTTTTCTCTAGGCGATTGACGTGAGCTTGAGGGTGAGGCCTGTACTACATTGTGGAAAAGCTCGGGGTCACGGCTGTCTTTCTCCCTCTCTCGGGCCCATACCCTGGGCTCAGCCATGGGGGAATGCTGAGTGGGAGAGACTGCCTCTCTGCCGGACTCAGAAGGCTTCCTCCCTTTAGGGCAAGTCCGTTTGTGTCTTACTTCGTGGAGGAGGAATGAGGGCGCCCAGAGATATTCTGACATGAAATGCCTAACGACAGAGGATCTGGAGGAGCTGGTTTGTCAGTGGAAGGAGCCAAAAAGCCTGCATTCCTAAGGCCTCGCTGAGAATTGCCAGACACTCTGCCGTCATAGGCCTAAGAACTGGAAATTGTGACGGCAAGGCAACACTTGGAATCCTAGGATGCAGTGGAAGTGCGGCTCTCAAACTGGATGGAAGAAGCTTTCAAGCATAGTGTTCTTTCATGTACCAAAGAGAACCCAAGTGTCTGAGGCTGCTAGCGGTGTTGCTGGAGAGAACTGGCATCCCCGTGGGCCTGTCGGCTCATTTGCTCTTTCTGACCCTCGAAGGAAAGTCTTCCAAAAAGCCTTTGGGACCCGCTTAGAGAGAACAGCTGCGAAGCTGATGCACAGAACTTTGACATAGAGACTAGCCCTGGGTCCCAAGCAGCCACCTATCTCTGGAGAGTACGTACCCCACCCAGGGATTCAAGCAGGGAGTTTGCCTTGTACAACTTACGCAGGACACTGGGAGGAGATGGAGGGCCACTCTACCTGCGCTCACACTACGTGGCCCGGAGAAGTTATCACGCAGCAGAATTCAACACCCTCCCACTACACGTGTGTAGCCAAAAGAGGCGCTGGGCAGTGGGTGTTCTCAGCCCAAGAGCAGTCCTTTTTCTGGGCCGCACCTGCTCTGTGGTTCAAAGGTTCTCTGAGTCTGCTCCTTTGGAGGCATTTCAGAGCTGACTCTATCCCTGGGCTACCGAAGCAAAGAGGCATAGCGGCCTTTCACACTGAAGGCATGGGCTTGTTTCCCATTCAGAGAGTGTATGTTGCCCCTCCCAGGCTGGAGGCGCGTTAGGTGACACCATTTGCGCCGTGCCCCTGGAAAATGCAAGTGGCCGTACCCGATTTGGGCTGCCTGGTGAAACAACTTGCAGTCACCAGCACCCTGAGTACCTTTCCTGAAGTCTGAGTCCTAGCTAGGTAAACTCGGCCTTCGGAGGCGAGAGGGGAGCAAACATGTTCAACTTGTGGGGAAAGTCTTTGACCAATGACCAGTATGCTTGTGCTTGGGCGAGGCTTAGGCAGGAGCTTTCCAACACAGGGTTTTGACCTTACCATAAGCCGTCCCTTTGGGCTGAAGCAGGCGGCGGGTCTGTGTGTATCACAGTCTGGGAAGGAGGGCCTCAGGTGAGTCTGCCAACTGACTGCCCTCCATCATAGCCAGCTGAGAAAATATGGCAAGGCTGATGGAACCCACTTACAGCGAAATGTTTCTCTTCAGAAGAGGAGATTTTGCTACCAAACGTCAGCAGCTCCTCAGAGTGCTGTTCTGGTGTAGACTAGGGAAAGCTCCCACGGTCCGAAAATTATGAACGGCTCTTTTCCAGTTGCTTCATCCGAGAGAGAGCCAGAAGGGCTGATCTCAACAAATAGGGCTGCACACCGTGAGTGCTTCGGGCAGGGCAGTCCTGAGCCAGTGTGCCACCTAAGGAATGAAAGCAAAGTTTCCTAGCCGCAGGAAAGCAGACCGAGGCCTGCTGTTTTCTCTAGGCGATTGACGTGAGCTTGAGGGTGAGGCCTGTACTACATTGTGGAAAATCTCGGGGTCACGGCTGTCTTCCTCCCTCTCTCGGGCCCATACCCTGGGCTCAGCCATGGGGGAATGCTGAGTGGGAGAGACTGCCTCTCTGCCGGACTCAGAAGGCTTCCTCCCTTTAGGGCAAGTCCGTTTGTGTCTTACTTCGTGGAGGAGGAATGAGGGCGCCCAGAGATATTCTGACATGAAATGCCTAACGACACAGGATCTGGAGGAGCTGGTTTGTCAGTGGAAGGAGCCAAAAAGCCTGCATTCCTAAGGCCTCGCTGAGAACTGCCAGACACTCTGCCGTCATAGGCCTAAGAACTGGAAATTGTGACGGCAAGGCAACACTTGGAATCCTAGGATGCAGTGGAAGTGCGGCTCTCAAACTGGATTGGAAGAAGCTTCCAAGCATAGTGTTCTTTCATGTACCAAAGAGAACCCAAGTGTCTGAGGCTGCTAGCGGTGTTGCTGGAGAGAACTGGCATCCCCGTGGGCCTGTCGGCTCATTTGCTCTTTCTGACCCTCGAAGGAAAGTCTTCCAAAAGGCCTTTGGGACCCGCTTAGAGAGAACAGCTGCGAAGCTGATGCACACAACTTTGACATAGAGACTAGCCCTGGGTCCCAAGCAGCCACCTATCTCTGGAGAGTACGTACCCCACCCAGGGATTCAAGCAGGGAGTTGGCCTTGTACAACTTACGCAGGACACTGGGAGGAGATGGAGGGCCACTCTACCTGCGCTCACACTACGTGGCCCGGAGAAGTTATCACGCAGCAGAATTCAACACCCTCCCACTACACGTGTGTAGCCAAAAGAGGCGCTGGGCAGTGGGTGTTCTCAGCCCAAGAGCAGTCCTTGTTCTGGGCCGCACCTGCTCTGTGCTTCAAAGGTTCTCTGAGTCTGCTCCTTTGGAGGCATTTCAGAGCTGACGCTATCCCTGGGCTGCCGAAGCAAAGAGGCATAGCGGCCTTTCACACTGAAGGCATGGGCTTGTTTCCCATTCAGAGAGTGTATGTTGCCCCTCCCAGGCTGTAGGCGCGTTAGGTGACACCATTTGCGCCGTGCCCCTGGAAAATGCAAGTGGCTGTACCCGATTTGGGCTGCCTGGTGAAACAACTTGCAGTCACCAGCACCCTGAGAACCTTTCCTGAAGTCTGAGTCCTAGCTAGGTAAACTCGGCCTTCGGAGGCGAGAGGGGAGCAAACATGTTCAACTTGTGGGGAAAGTCTTTGACCAATGACCAGTATGCTTGTGCTTGGGCGAGGCTTAGGCAGGAGCTTTCCAACACAGGGTTTTGACCTTACCATAAGCCGTCCCTTTGGGCTGAAGCAGGCGGCGGGTCTGTGTGTATCACAGTCTGGGAAGGAGGGCCTCAGGTGAGTCTGCCAACTGACTGCCCTCCATCATAGCCAGCTGAGAAAATATGGCAAGGCTGATGGAACCCACGTAGAGCGAAATGTTTCTCTTCAGAAGAGGCGATTTTGCTACCAAAGGTTAGCAGCTCCTCAGAGTGCTGTTTTGGTGTAGACTGGGGAAAGCTCCCACGGTCCGAAGATTATGAACGGCTCTTTTCCAGTTGCTTCATCCGAGAGAGAGCCAGAAGGGCTGATCTCAACAAATAGGGCTGCACACCGTGAGTGCTTCGGGCAGGGCAGTCCTGAGCCAGTGTGCCACCTAAGGAATGAAAGCAAAGTTTCCTAGCCGCAGGAAAGCAGACCGAGGCCTGCTGTTTTCTCTAGGCGATTGATGTGAGCTTGAGGGTGAGGCCTGTACTACATTGTGGAAAAGCTCGGGGTCACGGCTGTCTTCCTCCCTCTATCGGGCCCATACCCTGGGCTCAGCCATGGGGGAATGCTGAGTGGGAGAGACTGCCTCTCTGCCGGACTCAGAAGGCTTGCTCCCTTTAGGGCAAGTCCGTTTGTGTCTTACTTCGTGGAGGAGGAATGAGGGCGCCCAGAGATATTCTGACATGAAATGCCTAACGACAGAGGATCTGGAGGAGCTGGTTTGTCAGTGGAAGGAGCCAAAAAGCCTGCATTCCTAAGGCCTCTCTGAGAACTGCCAGACACTCTGCCGTCATAGGCCTAAGAACTGGAAATTGTGACGGCAAGGCAACACTTGGAATCCTAGGATGCAGTGGAAGTGCGGCTCTCAAACTCGATTGGAAGAAGCTTCCAAGCATAGTGTTCTTTCATGTACCAAAGAGAACCCAAGTGTCTGAGGCTGCTGGCGATGTTGCTGGAGAGAACTGGCATCCCCGTGGGCCTGTCGGCTCATTTGCTCTTTCTGACCCTCGAAGGAAAGTCTTCCAAAAAGCCTTTGGGACCCGCTTAGAGAGAACAGCTGCGAAGCTGATGCACACAACTTTGACATAGAGACTAGCCCTGGGTCCCAAGCAGCCACCTATCTCTGGAGAGTGCGTACCCCACCCAGGGATTCAAGCAGGGAGTTGGCCTTGTACAACTTACGCAAGACACTGGGAGGAGATGGAGGGCCACTCTACCTGCGCTCACACTACGTGGCCCGGAGAAGTTATCACGCAGCAGAATTCAACACCCTCCCACTACACGTGTGTAGCCAAAAGAGGCGCTGGGCAGTGGGTGTTCTCAGCCCAAGAGCAGTCCTTGTTCTGGGCCGTACCTGCTCTGTGGTTCAAAGGTTCTCTGAGTCTGCTCCTTTGGAGGCATTTCAGAGCTGACGCTATCCCTGGGCTGCCGAAGCAAAGAGGCATAGCGGCCTTTCACACTGAAGGCATGGGCTTGTTTCCCATTCAGAGAGTGTATGTTGCCCCTCCCAGGCTGGAGGCGCGTTAGGTGACACCATTTGCGCCGTGCCCCTGGAAAATGCAAGTGGCTGTACCCGATTTGGGCTGCCTGGTGAAACAACTTGCAGTCACCAGCACCCTGAGAACCTTTCCTAAAGTCTGAGTCCTAGCTAGGTAAACTCGGCCTTCGGAGGCGAGAGGGGAGCAAACATGTTCAACTTGTGGGGAAAGTCTTTGACCAATGACCAGTATGCTTGTGCTTGGGCGAGGCTTAGGCAGGAGCTTTCCAACACAGGGTTTAGACCTTACCATAAGCCGTCCCTTTGGGCTGAAGCAGGCGGCGGGTCTGTGTGTATCACAGTCTGGGAAGGAGGGCCTCAGGTGAGTCTGCCAACTGACTGCCCTCCATCATAGCCAGCTGAGAAAATATGGCAAGGCTGATGGAACCCACTTACAGCGAAATGTTTCTCTTCAGAAGAGGAGATTTTGCTACCAAACGTCAGCAGCTCCTCAGAGTGCTGTTCTGGTGTAGACTAGGGAAAGCTCCCACGGTCCGAAGATTATGAACGGCTCTTTTCCAGTTGCTTCATCCGAGAGAGAGCCAGAAGGGCTGATCTCAACAAATAGGGCTGCACACCGTGAGTGCTTCGGGCAGGGCAGTCCTGAGCCAGTGTGCCACCTAAGGAATGAAAGCAAAGTTTCCTAGCCGCAGGAAAGCAGACCGAGGCCTGCTGTTTTCTCTAGGCGATTGACGTGAGCTTGAGGGTGAGGCCTGTACTACATTGTGGAAAAGCTCGGGGTCACGGCTGTCTTCCTCCCTCTCTCGGGCCCATACCCTGGGCTCAGCCATGGGGGAATGCTGAGTGGGAGAGACTGCCTCTCTGCCGGACTCAGAAGGCTTGCTCTCTTTAGGGCAAGTCCGTTTGTGTCTTACTTCGTGGAGGAGGAATGAGGGCGCCCAGAGATATTCTGACATGAAATGCCTAACGACAGAGAATCTGGAGGAGCTGGTTTGTCAGTGGAAGGAGCCAAAAAGCCTGCATTCCTAAGGCCTCTCTGACAACTGCCAGACACTCTGCCGTCATAGGCCTAAGAACTGGAAATTGTGACGGCAAGGCAACACTTGGAATCCTAGGATGCAGTGGAAGTGCGGCTCTCAAACTGGATTGGAAGAAGCTTCCAAGCATAGTGTTCTTTCATGTACCAAAGAGAACCCAAGTGTCTGAGGCTGCTAGCGGTGTTGCTGGAGAGAACTGGCATCCCCGTGGGCCTGTCGGCTCATTTGCTCTTTCTGACCCTCGAAGGAAAGTCTTCCAAAAAGCCTTTGGGACCCGCTTAGAGAGAACAGCTGCGAAGCTGATGCACACAACTTTGACATAGAGACTAGCCCTGGGTCCCAAGCAGCCACCTATCTCTGGAGAGTGCGTACCCCACCCAGGGATTCAAGCAGGGAGTTTGCCTTGTACAACTTACGCAAGACACTGGGAGGAGATGGAGGGCCACTCTACCTGCGCTCACACTACGTGGCCCGGAGAAGTTATCACGCAGCAGAATTCAACACCCTCCCACTACACGTGTGTAGCCAAAAGAGGCGCTGGGCAGTGGGTGTTCTCAGCCCAAGAGCAGTCCTTGTTCTGGGCCGCACCTGCTCTGTGGTTCAAAGGTTCTCTGAGTCTGCTCCTTTGGAGGCATTTCAGAGCTGACGCTATCCCTGGGCTGCCGAAGCAAAGAGGCATAGCGGCCTTTCACACTGAAGGCATGGGCTTGTTTCCCATTCAGAGAGTGTATGTTGCCCCTCCCAGGCTGGAGGCGCGTTAGGTGACACCATTTGCGCCGTGCCCCTGGAAAATGCAAGTGGCTGTACCCGATTTGGGCTGCCTGGTGAAACAACTTGCAGTCATCAGCACCCTGAGAACCTTTCCTAAAGTCTGAGTCCTAGCTAGGTAAACTCGGCCTTCGGAGGCGAGAGGGGAGCAAACATGTTCAACTTGTGGGGAAAGTCTTTGACCAATGACCAGTATGCTTGTGCTTGGGCGAGGCTTAGGCAGGAGCTTTCCAACACAGGGTTTAGACCTTACCATAAGCCGTCCCTTTGGGCTGAAGCAGGCGGCGGGTCTGTCTGTATCACAGTCTGGGAAGGAGGGCCTCAGGTGAGTCTGCCAACTGACTGCCCTCCATCATAGCCAGCTGAGAAAATATGGCAAGGCTGATGGAACCCACTTACAGCGAAATGTTTCTCTTCAGAAGAGGAGATTTTGCTACCAAACGTCAGCAGCTCCTCAGAGTGCTGTTCTGGTGTAGACTAGGGAAAGCTCCCACGGTCCGAAGATTATGAACGGCTCTTTTCCAGTGGCTTCATCCGAGAGAGAGCCAGAAGGGCTGATCTCAACAAATAGGGCTGCACACCGTGAGTGCTTCGGGCAGGGCAGTCCTGAGCCAGTGTGCCACCTAAGGAATGAAAGCAAAGTTTCCTAGCCGCAGGAAAGCAGACCGAGGCCTGCTGTTTTCTCTAGGCGATTGACGTGAGCTTGAGGGTGAGGCCTGTACTACATTGTGGAAAAGCTCGGGGTCACGGCTGTCTTCCTCCCTCTCTCGGGCCCATACCCTGGGCTCAGCCATGGGGGAATGCTGAGTGGGAGAGACTGCCTCTCTGCCGGACTCAGAAGGCTTGCTCCCTTTAGGGCAAGTCCGTTTGTGTCTTACTTCGTGGAGGAGGAATGAGGGCGCCCAGAGATATTCTGACATGAAATGCCTAACGACAGAGGATCTGGAGGAGCTGGTTTGTCAGTGGAAGGAGCCAAAAAGCCTGCATTCCTAAGGCCTCTCTGAGAACTGCCAGACACTCTGCCGTCATAGGCCTAAGAACTGGAAATTGTGACGGCAAGGCAACACTTGGAATCCTAGGATGCAGTGGAAGTGCGGCTCTCAAACTGGATTGGAAGAAGCTTCCAAGCATAGTGTTCTTTCATGTACCAAAGAGAACCCAAGTGTCTGAGGCTGCTAGCGGTGTTGCTGGAGAGAACTGGCATCCCCGTGGGCCTGTCGGCTCATTTGCTCTTTCTGACCCTCGAAGGAAAGTCTTCCAAAAAGCCTTTGGGACCCGCTTAGAGAGAACAGCTGCGAAGCTGATGCACACAACTTTGACATAGAGACTAGCCCTGGGTCCCAAGCAGCCACCTATCTCTGGAGAGTACGTACCCCACCCAGGGATTCAAGCAGGGAGTTGGCCTTGTACAACTTACGCAAGACACTGGGAGGAGATGGAGGGCCACTCTACCTGCGCTCACACTACGTGGCCCGGAGAAGTTATCACGCAGCAGAATTCAACACCCTCCCACTACACGTGTGTAGCCAAAAGAGGCGCTGGGCAGTGGGTGTTCTCAGCCCAAGAGCAGTCCTTGTTCTGGGCCGCACCTGCTCTGTGCTTCAAAGGTTCTCTGAGTCTGCTCCTTTGGAGGCATTTCAGAGCTGACGCTATCCCTGGGCTGCCGAAGCAAAGAGGCCTAGCGGCCTTTCACACTGAAGGCATGGGCTTGTTTCCCATTCAGAGAGTGTATGTTGCCCCTCCCAGGCTGGAGGCGCGTTAGGTGACACCATTTGCGCCGTGCCCCTGGAAAATGCAAGTGGCTGTACCCGATTTGGGCTGCCTGGTGAAACAACTTGCAGTCACCAGCACCCTGAGAACCTTTCCTGAAGTCTGAGTCCTAGCTAGGTAAACTCGGCCTTCGGAGGCGAGAGGGGAGCAAACATGTTCAACTTGTGGGGAAAGTCTTTGACCAATGACCAGTATGCTTGTGCTTGGGCGAGGCTTAGGCAGGAGCTTTCCAACACAGGGTTTTGACCTTACCATAAGCCGTCCCTTTGGGCTGAAGCAGGCGGCGGGTCTGTCTGTATCACAGTCTGGGAAGGAGGGCCTCAGGTGAGTCTGCCAACTGACTGCCCTCCATCATAGCCAGCTGAGAAAATATGGCAAGGCTGATGGAACCCACTTACAGCGAAATGTTTCTCTTCAGAAGAGGAGATTTTGCTACCAAACGTCAGCAGCTCCTCAGAGTGCTGTTCTGGTGTAGACTAGGGAAAGCTCCCACGGTCCGAAGATTAGGAACGGCTCTTTTCCAGTTGCTTCATCCGAGAGAGAACCAGAAGGGCTGATCTCAACAAATAGGGCTGCACACCGCGAGTGCTTCGGGCAGGGCAGTCCTGAGCCAGTGTGCCACCTAAGGAATGAAAGCAAAGTTTCCTAGCCGCAGGAAAGCAGACCGAGGCCTGCTGTTTTCTCTAGGCGATTGACGTGAGCTTGAGGGTGAGGCCTGTACTACATTGTGGAAAAGCTCGGGGTCACGGCTGTCTTTCTCCCTCTCTCGGGCCCATACCCTGGGCTCAGCCATGGGGGAATGCTGAGTGGGAGAGACTGCCTCTCTGCCGGACTCAGAAGGCTTCCTCCCTTTAGGGCAAGTCCGTTTGTGTCTTACTTCGTGGAGGAGGAATGAGGGCGCCCAGAGATATTCTGACATGAAATGCCTAACGACAGAGGATCTGGAGGAGCTGGTTTGTCAGTGGAAGGAGCCAAAAAGCCTGCATTCCTAAGGCCTCTCTGAGAACTGCCAGACACTCTGCCGTCATAGGCCTAAGAACTGGAAATTGTGACGGCAAGGCAACACTTGGAATCCTAGGATGCAGTGGAAGTGCGGCTCTCAAACTGGATGGAAGAAGCTTCCAAGCATAGTGTTCTTTCATGTACCAAAGAGAACCCAAGTGTCTGAGGCTGCTAGCGGTGTTGCTGGAGAGAACTGGCATCCCCGTGGGCCTGTCGGCTCATTTGCTCTTTCTGACCCTCGAAGGAAAGTCTTCCAAAAAGCCTTTGGGACCCGCTTAGAGAGAACAGCTGCGAAGCTGATGCACACAACTTTGACATAGAGACTAGCCCTGGGTCCCAAGCAGCCACCTATCTCTGGAGAGTACGTACCCCACCCAGGGATTCAAGCAGGGAGTTGGCCTTGTACAACTTACGCAGGACACTGGGAGGAGATGGAGGGCCACTCTACCTGCGCTCACACTACGTGGCCCGGAGAAGTTATCACGCAGCAGAATTCAACACCCTCCCACTACACGTGTGTAGCCAAAAGAGGCGCTGGGCAGTGGGTGTTCTCAGCCCAAGAGCAGTCCTTGTTCTGGGCCGCACCTGCTCTGTGCTTCAAAGGTTCTCTGAGTCTGCTCCTTTGGAGGCATTTCAGAGCTGACGCTATCCCTGGGCTGCCGAAGCAAAGAGGCATAGCGGCCTTTCACACTGAAGGCATGGGCTTGTTTCCCATTCAGAGAGTGTATGTTGCCCCTCCCAGGCTGGAGGCGCGTTAGGTGACACCATTTGCACCGTGCCCCTGGAAAATGCAAGTGGCTGTACCCGATTTGGGCTGCCTGGTGAAACAACTTGCAGTCACCAGCACCCCGAGAACCTTTCCTGAAGTCTGAGTCCTAGCTAGGTAAACTCGGCCTTCGGAGGCGAGAGGGGAGCAAACATGTTCAACTTGTGGGGAAAGTCTTTGACCAATGACCAGTATGCTTGTGCTTGGGCGAGGCTTAGGCAGGAGCTTTCCAACACAGGGTTTTGACCTTACCATAAGCCGTCCCTTTGGGCTGAAGCAGGCGGCGGGTCTGTGTGTATCACAGTCTGGGAAGGAGGGCCTCAGGTGAGTCTGCCAACTGACTGCCCTCCATCATAGCCAGCTGAGAAAATATGGCAAGGCTGATGGAACCCACTTACAGCGAAATGTTTCTCTTCAGAAGAGGAGATTTTGCTACCAAACGTCAGCAGCTCCTCAGAGTGCTGTTCTGGTGTAGACTAGGGAAAGCTCCCACGGTCCGAAGATTATGAACGGCTCTTTTCCAGTTGCTTCATCCGAGAGAGAACCAGAAGGGCTGATCTCAACAAATAGGGCTGCACACTGCGAGTGCTTCGGGCAGGGCAGTCCTGAGCCAGTGTGCCACCTAAGGAATGAAAGCAAAGTTTCCTAGCCGCAGGAAAGCAGACCGAGGCCTGCTGTTTTCTCTAGGCGATTGACGTGAGCTTGAGGGTGAGGCCTGTACTACATTGTGGAAAAGCTCGGGGTCACGGCTGTCTTTCTCCCTCTCTCGGGCCCATACCCTGGGCTCAGCCATGGGGGAATGCGGAGTGGGAGAGACTGCCTCTCTGCCGGACTCAGAAGGCTTCCTCCCTTTAGGGCAAGTCCGTTTGTGTCTTACTTCGTGGAGGAGGAATGAGGGCGCCCAGAGATATTCTGACATGAAATGCCTAACGACAGAGGATCTGGAGGAGCTGGTTTGTCAGTGGAAGGAGCCAAAAAGCCTGCATTCCTAAGGCCTCTCTGAGAACTGCCAGACACTCTGCCGTCATAGGCCTAAGAACTGGAAATTGTGACGGCAAGGCAACACTTGGAATCCTAGGAGGCAGTGGAAGTGCGGCTCTCAAACTGGATGGAAGAAGCTTCCAAGCATAGTGTTCTTTCATGTACCAAAGAGAACCCAAGTGTCTGAGGCTGCTAGCGGTGTTGCTGGAGAGAACTGGCATCGCCGTGGGCCTGTCGGCTCATTTGCTCTTTCTGACCCTCGAAGGAAAGTCTTCCAAAAAGCCTTTGGGACCCGCTTAGAGAGAACAGCTGCCAAGCTGATGCACAGAACTTTGACAGAGAGACTAGCCCTGGGTCCCAAGCAGCCACCTATCTCTGGAGAGTACGTACCCCACCCAGGGATTCAAGCAGGGAGTTGGCCTTGTACAACTTACGCAGGACACTGGGAGGAGATGGAGGGCCACTCTACCTGCGCTCACACTACGTGGCCCGGAGAAGTTATCACGCAGCAGAATTCAACACCCTCCCACTACACGTGTGTAGCCAAAAGAGGCGCTGGGCAGTGGGTGTTCTCAGCCCAAGAGCAGTCCTTGTTCTGGGCCGCACCTGCTCTGTGGTTCAAAGGTTCTCTGAGTCTGCTCCTTTGGAGGCATTTCAGAGCTGACGCTATCCCTGGGCTGCCGAAGCAAAGAGGCATAGCGGCCTTTCACACTGAAGGCATGGGCTTGTTTCCCATTCAGAGAGTGTATGTTGCCCCTCCCAGGCTGGAGGCGCGTTAGGTGACACCATTTGCGCCGTGCCCCTGCAAAATGCAAGTGGCTGTACCCGATTTGGGCTGCCTGGTGAAACAACTTGCCGTCACCAGCACCCTGAGAACCTTTCCTGAAGTCTGAGTCCTAGCTAGGTAAACTCGGCCTTCGGAGGCGAGAGGGGAGCAAACATGTTCAACTTGTGTGGAAAGTCTTTGACCAATGACCAGTATGCTTGTGCTTGGGCGAGGCTTAGGCAGGAGCTTTCCAACACAGGGTTTTGACCTTACCATAAGCCGTCCCTTTGGGCTGAAGCAGGCGGCGGGTCTGTGTGTATCACAGTCTGGGAAGGAGGGCCTCAGGTGAGTCTGCCAACTGACTGCCCTCCATCATAGCCAGCTGAGAAAATATGGCAAGGCTGATGGAACCCACTTACAGCGAAATGTTTCTCTTCAGAAGAGGAGATTTTGCTACCAAACGTCAGCTGCTCCTCAGAGTGCTGTTCTGGTGTAGACTAGGGAAAGCTCCCACGGTCCGAAGATTAGGAACGGCTCTTTTCCAGTTGCTTCATCCGAGAGAGAGCCAGAAGGGCTGATCTCAACAAATAGGGCTGCACACCGCGAGTGCTTCGGGCAGGGCAGTCCTGAGCCAGTGTGCCACCTAAGGAATGAAAGCAAAGTTTCCTAGCCACAGGAAAGCAGACCGAGGCCTGCTGTTTTCTCTAGGCGATTGACGTGAGCTTGAGGGTGAGGCCTGTACTACATTGTGGAAAAGCTCGGGGTCACGGCTGTCTTTCTCCCTCTCTCGGGCCCATACCCTGGGCTCAGCCATGGGGGAATGCTGAGTGGGAGAGACTGCCTCTCTGCCGGACTCAGAAGGCTTGCTCCCTTTAGGGCAAGTCCGTTTGTGTCTTACTTCGTGGAGGAGGAATGAGGGCGCCCAGAGATATTCTGACATGAAATGCCTAACGACAGAGGATCTGGAGGAGCTGGTTTGTCAGTGGAAGGAGCCAAAAAGCCTGCATTCCTAAGGCCTCGCTGAGAACTGCCAGACACTCTGCCGTCATAGGCCTAAGAACTGGAAATTGTGACGGCAAGGCAACACTTGGAATCCTAGGAGGCAGTGGAAGTGCGGCTCTCAAACTGGATTGGAAGAAGCTTCCAAGCATAGTGTTCTTTCATGTACCAAAGAGAACCCAAGTGTCTGAGGCTGCTAGCGGTGTTGCTGGAGAGAACTGGCATCGCCGTGGGCCTGTCGGCTCATTTGCTCTTTCTGACCCTCGAAGGAAAGTCTTCCAAAAAGCCTTTGGGACCCGCTTAGAGAGAACAGCTGCGAAGCTGATGCACAGAACTTTGACAGAGAGACTAGCCCTGGGTCCCAAGCAGCCACCTATCTCTGGAGAGTACGTACCCCACCCAGGGATTCAAGCAGGGAGTTTGCCTTGTACAACTTACGCAGGACACTGGGAGGAGATGGAGGGCCACTCTACCTGCGCTCACACTACGTGGCCCGGAGAAGTTATCACGCAGCAGAATTCAACACCCTCCCACTACACGTGTGTAGCCAAAAGAGGGGCTGGGCAGTGGGTGTTCTCAGCCCAAGAGCAGTCCTTGTTCTGGGCCGCACCTGCTCTGTGGTTCAAAGGTTCTCTGAGTCTGCTCCTTTGGAGGCATTTCAGAGCTGACGCTATCCCTGGGCTGCCGAAGCAAAGAGGCATAGCGGCCTTTCACACTGAAGGCATGGGCTTGTTTCCCATTCAGAGAGTGTATGTTGCCCCTCCCAGGCTGGAAGCGCGTTAGGTGACACCATTTGCGCCGTGCCCCTGGAAAATGCAAGTGGCTGTACCCGATTTGGGCTGCCTGGTGAAACAACTTGCAGTCACCAGCACCCTGAGTACCTTTCCTGAAGTCTGAGTCCTAGCTAGGTAAACTCGGCCTTCGGAGGCGAGAGGGGAGCAAACATGTTCAACTTGTGGGGAAAGTCTTTGACCAATGACCAGTATGCTTGTGCTTGGGCGAGGCTTAGGCAGGAGCTTTTCAACACAGGGTTTTGACCTTACCATAAGTCGTCCCTTTGGGCTGAAGCAGGCGGCGGGTCTGTCTGTATCACAGTCTGGGAAGGAGGGCCTCAGGTGAGTCTGCCAACTGACTGCCCTCCATCATAGCCAGCTGAGAAAATATGGCAAGGCTGATGGAACCCACTTACAGCGAAATGTTTCTCTTCCGAAGAGGAGATTTTGCTACCAAACGTCAGCAGCTCCTCAGAGTGCTGTTCTGGTGTAGACTAGGGAAAGCTCCCACGGTCCGAAGATTATGAACGGCTCTTTTCCAGTTGCTTCATCCGAGAGAGAACCAGAAGGGCTGATCTCAACAAATAGGGCTGCACACCGTGAGTGCTTCGGGCAGGGCAGTCCTGAGCCAGTGTGCCACCTAAGGAATGAAAGCAAAGTTTCCTAGCCGCAGGAAAGCAGACCGAGGCCTGCTGTTTTCTCTAGGCGATTGACGTGAGCTTGAGGGTGAGGCCTGTACTACATTGTGGAAAAGCTTGGGGTCACGGCTGTCTTCCTCCCTCTCTCGGGCCCATACCCTGGGCTCAGCCATGGGGGAATGCTGAGTGGGAGAGACTGCCTCTCTGCCGGACTCAGAAGGCTTCCTCCCTTTAGGGCAAGTCCGTTTGTGTCTTACTTCGTGGAGGAGGAATGAGGGCGCCCAGAGATATTCTGACATGAAATGCCTAACGACAGAGGATCTGGAGGAGCTGGTTTGTCAGTGGAAGG